>NC_041394.2:298731901-299049024 GCF_900747795.2 Erpetoichthys calabaricus
GTTTGTTTTTTTCTTCCCAGTATAGCTTAGCTTGAAGCAAGGTCCATATTAATGCAGTTTGCCTAAATGATGGTTCAGTTGGTAAAGATGTCATCACCAAGTTGCACTTGTTTTATTTTATTTTAATTTGGTGAATACGGTGTAATGCACCTGGGCTTGAAGTCTTGAAGTAATAGTGCAACTATCAGTAATAATACTATTATTTATTTATTTTATTGTTATTATTTATTAAAATATTATGCAATTTAATGATGATAAAGTTGTTTAAAAAGTCACTTTAACGTGTCAGTGGACAGAGATTGTTAACATTAACAGAAAGTGTAGTTGGTTTACAAAAAATATTTACTATTTATTCCTTTTCTAAGACATATTCGGTGCAATACAATTTTTGACAAGCACTTCTGGATATTTTACTAAGTCTAAATGCCTCTTTGTATGGTTGAAAATATGTTGTCAAAATTATAGTTTGTTTTTGCAAAATTTGTTCAATAAAAAGGTTCTATATTTTGACTGCATCTGTCATGCAATGTGATACCTTCTCCATTAGTGCCACCCCCTTGAAAACTATCACTTTATGGGGCAATGCAAAACTGTATTAATACTCGTGTGCACATTAAAATGTTTTTTTTTTGTTCAATGTACAATACTCTTGAAAGTGGAATAGGTTATTCTTAGCCAATAATTGCAGTGGAAAATGTGGTTAACATCCACACATGCATGGGGAAAAAAATACCGTCGAATACCGTGAAACCGGGATAATTTAGAAAAATACCGTGATATAGAATTTTGGTCATACCGCCCACCCCTACTGTATAAGTTTGGGAGCATTATGGCCGAGATTTGCCTTATTAAAATCCCCAAGAATAATCAGAAGACAGCTTGCATAATTTTGCTCTGTGCTTGCTATCTGATCAGCCAGTTTTTGAACAGTTGCACTTGTGCAGGCATGAGATACTATCCATAATAAATAAGGAAAACTCTTGCAGAGAATAAAAAGGTATACAGTTAAAAAAAAAAGTGTTTCTAAATCAGGACAGCACATTTTACTTAACACCGTCACATCAGTACACCAACCATTTCACTGATATAAAAGCACATTCTGCCTCTCTTTCTTTCCCTGATATCTTCAATGCACAGTCTGCTGAATAAAGTTAAAAGCCGGGTGTAATGCAGAGTCCAGAATGGATTAATTTAGCCAAGTTTCCATGAAACACAGAGCAGAAGAAAGTGTAAAGTCTTTGTGAATTCTGTTGAGGAGTAACAGTTTATCCATTTGACTGCCTAGAGAGCGGAGGTTCACCAGATGTAAACTTGGAAACGTTCTTCGTAAATCATGCTGTCCCAGCCTAACATGTTCGCCAGCATGCTTCTGCACACTTTCACGATACCTATGTCTGCATCTGCTGCCAACAAATGCTGCTCCAATGGCCAAGACATCCGGAAAAGTTCTTAATTGTGAAAAATCTGGTGTCAAATTGCACAAAGTGAATTGCAGAATATTCAACAATTCTTCATGGGTGTACTTGTTTACAGCTGAAAACCAAACGACGGGACAAATTAACAAAAACAAAATACTAAACAGCATCGAACTGGGGCTGACATTTGAAGTGCCATTATAAATAAATAAGTAATCTGTGGGCCGAAAATACTTAATGATACTGTACCAGAGAGAGGATGTGCAGCCTTGTTCATAATGGCCGTCACTTCCGCTATAATTCTATCCTTCTCTACTACTTCCAGTGGGTTGAGAGTGTATCCCTCAACTGAGCCTGCTTTCTCAATACAGGTACTCGTCGACATACGACCTATGCAAGTTACGACTGTTCGACTTTACGACGCGTTTGACTGTTTCCCCTGCCAGCTGTTGGCAGCGCCAGTTTCCCGCACTCTCAAGTCTCGCTACGCAGCAGTAAAAATATACGCAGCAGTGTTGCCCCACGTGTGTTTGTGTCTTGTTGTTTTGGCAATTTTCGATAATAATATAACCCTAACATATAACCCTATAATATTAACACTAATAGCAGCTTTCTACTCAAAACGGCAAACTTGAGAAGCTGCCAGCATCAAACCCAGAAGCTCTTGATTGGGCAGTTCTTAGGATTGCACTACGCAAGCAGTCGCATCAACTGCTTACCGCAACCTGCTTTCTTTTTTCTTCTTGAATAAAAGCGCACTTGTTCTGTTATACTTGTACTTGTGAAAGTGTTTATTTGATATTTGGACTTCAGGCTTCACACCAGTCATTCTCAGTCACACACACCACTCACATCCACAGTTATCCCAGTCTCGTTCGTGCACAAGTTTTATATACAATCATCACATTCAAATGTTAACAGTTCCCACACACAACTGCTGACTCCCAATCAAGAGCTTCTGGGTTCGATGCTAGCAGCTTCTCGAGTTTACCGCTTTGAGTAGAGAGCTGCTGTTATTGTTAATATTATACAATAAAAACATACATTTGATTTACGTCTGTAACAACCGCTGTAAATTTATAGTGCTTGTCAAAGTTAGCGTTCACACTCGCCCCGATATGACACTGCTCTTTTCAAATAAAGACGCGCTATAACAGAGGTGAACTCAGATCAGAGAAAACAGAAGCCCTCCCCGCAAGAAATGTCGACTCACAGTGTATGAATGGCGTATGGAAGAAGTGTGTTAAGCGTTATGTAAATACTTTTGCTGGATTTAACAGTGAACAAGAACTTGATGAGATTCGTGAAGAAATAGTGAAACTGTCAAAAGACCTTTCATTGGAATGTGAAATGGAAGATGTCGAGGAGTTGCTAGACCGGGAATCAGGTGAACTTATGAATGAAGAGCTGATAGAATTGGAAGAAGAAAGAGTGGCGGAAGAAGAAACAAGAGAATTGGAGTAAGACGAAGAGGAGGAGGTGCCACAAACAATGTTCACCACAAAGGGATTGTCAGAAGATTTATCTCTACTGAATAAACTCCTCGCTCATTTTGAAAAAATGGACCCAAATATTGAACGATTTGCGAGGATTGAACGGATGGCACGCAACACATTTCGTCCTTATTGCGAAATTTATGAAGAGAAAAAAAAACAAACAATTCAGACGAAGCTCACTATGTTTATGAAAAGAACAACTCCTCCCATCACCCCGTCCGCAGCCTCGCCTGATCTGATGAAGGCGATATCGACAACCCGCAGCCAAGCACCAGTGGTGCCAGGAATTAAATGTACAGTACAGTATTTCTTGTTTTGTACGTTTTCCACATATTAAACAAATTGTACTGTAGTATGCTGTGTTTGTCTTAGAAAGTAAGAAAATGTTGATAAAGTATTACTTTATGATGATTACAATATTATTACCCAGTCTAATATTCTTACCTTAAATTAACATAGGCCGACTTACGTCCAGATCAACTTACAACCAGTCAGTCGGAACCAATCGCGGTCGTAAGTCGACAAGTACCTGTACTTATTTATGATTTAAATAATGGAATACTGAATACCTGATCCTTCTACTAACCATTACACATTTATATTGACTATTTCATATAATCCTGCAACCAAAGTCGAAGTGTCAAAGTTAACTTTATTGTCATCTCAACCTTATACAAGTATACAGATAGACGAAATTGCGAAGCTCTGGGTCCACAGTGTAACAACATGAAGTGGAAATAATAAATTAAAAATAGAATAAGGATTTACATTTTACTCAGAAATGTCTTTTAAATTGTTTATTAACATACATAAATTGATTTATAACAAAATCCTCAAGATCATTCATAACTGTGTTACACAACATCAACCTGAATGATGTAAAAATATCTTGCTTCCACACAAAACCAAAGCTTTCATCTGTCATCTTTTAAAAACAGGATCATTTACTAATGGCAAGAACCATCAGAACATTTGTTGGCAACATTTTCCTCCACTTGCCATGACACTGAAACTACTATCAAAGCACACTGCTGATGTAGCATGGTAATCTGTATGATAGTCAGGATGGAATTTAATTACCTAACAAATCAAATGTGCTTTTATTATCCCCAAATCAGGGCTTAACTCTGTAATCATAGCAGTTTGGATAGAAGAAAGGTGACTAAGCAATTCAGGCCACCAAAGAATGTTGGTGCAGACAAAGCAAATATCAACATGTGTGTGCGTTTCATCCTAAAATGGTATACTAGCACTGAATTACTACATGTCACCCTGTAGTAAAAAGTATAACATGCCACACACACTTAGGTAAGTGTGGTTATTTCTAAGAAAATTCATCTTAATTTAATTATTTGCTTACAAAACTAATTAACAAATTTTGTATCATTATTAAAACAATGAAACAAAAAGCAAACTACCAGCACATATACTCAATTCTCACTTTTACAGCAAATCTAAGAATTAAATCTAATACAACTATAAAATATTGTTTAATTTTTCACAATCAAACATTGTTAGTTCTGTCTGTTGTGTGAGGAAAGGACTGCTTTGTACACTAAATCTTAATTACTGAAAATGTATTGCCACCATAGTAACAAACCTACAGTATGTTGTATAAAGTAAATCAGAAAAATATTCTATGTCTAAGGTGGTCAAAGAACAGAAGTAAAATTTTCTATTTATATTTTTACATATTATATTTCTGCATGTTGTACTCTTAGTTTCTCTCTAGGTATTTTTCAGATTTCATCCTGCATTCCATAGCAGATTGACTGGCGATTCTAATCGTGCATAGCACAAGTAAGTATTGGTGTGTGTTAAACTGTATCCTGTAATGGCCTGACAATCCTCCCAGTGTTGGTTCCCATCTAGCACCCAGTGCTCTGATCAGGGCAACCACGGTTATTCGGTTACTGCTTATGTGTCGGTTGTAATCTGTTAACTTTGCCTTTTGCAACAATATAAGGATTACTTACACATGAGATTAGCTATCTATTGGGATTGGACTTTATTTATCCATTTAACAAATCAAGGACACCAAAATATGGATTTACCACTTATGAACCACAACTGCAGACTCAGACTCCCAGCCAGGTAACTTGCACCTGAAGTGGATTTCTCGTGTGGTTCAGGAGATTAACTTTTCAAGTGCCTCTTCCCAGTCTAGTTTAATCTAATGTCAGACCACTGAGGAACAAAATAGATGAACTTAATCTTCTTCTCACAAAAATAAGGATTATTTTCTCTCTTCTGCGCATTGCTTTGTAGAGACAAGGCTTAATGCATTAGTTCTCAACTCTACATTAGAACTGCTGGGGTTTCTGCTTTATAGAGTAGACAGAGATGCTGATCATTGCAACAAGTCAAAAGGTGGTGGAGTCTGCTACTGCAATAATAAAATTTGGTGTACAGTACTGATGTTTCCATATTATTGAAGAACTGTTCCAACAATCTGGACATTACTGCTATTAACTGTAAGTCATTCTGGTCAATTTCTTCAATAATTGTCATTGGAGTTTAACATCCTGCCTGACACAAACAAAAATGAAGCGCAGCAGCAGTTAGCAGACCACATCACATGTTTGGAGTACACTCATGTGAACTTCCCGATTATAGTGATGGGTGAATTTAATAACACAAACCTAGCCATTGAGATTCCCAGAAACAAACAGCTTGTTAAGGCCACACCAGGGGTTGGAAGATTTTGCTACTGTGCTATAATGGATGCATACCAAGCTTTACCTTGTACATTGCTGATACTTCTGACCATGTTATGCTACAGTTGCTACTCACTTATAAACAAATTCTAAAATCAGCTAACTGGTAAAGAAATCTATTCATTCATGAACTGATGAGTCAGTTTAATCATTTCAAGATTGTCTAGACTGTACAGATTGGGACATTTTTAAAAATCCTGGTGAAAACATTAATAAGCTGACTTAACACGCCAACATCATATATCAGCTTCTGTGAAGAGGTCTGTATTCCTACATGTTTTGTGATTTATAACAATGGAAAGCTGTGGTTCATCAAAGAACTAAGGAATCTCAGTCAGGTAACAGAAAAAGCTCATAAAACTGATGACAAGGACGCTTACCGACAGGCCAGGAATAAGCTAAACAATGCAATCAGATATGCTAAATGGAAACACAAAAATAAACTGGAGCTTCAATTTTCAGCAAACAATAGTTCCTCTGTATGGAGAAGCCTTCAGTCTGTTACTAATTACAAAAAGAAATCTCCCAATGCCTACTCAGAATCATCCATCCCTGATAAACTTAACGAGTTCTATGGTAGATTTGAACAAGGTACAACTTACATTCCTTCTGCTCCTCCAGCTCTGAAGTGGTTTTAATACCAACTTCTTCACAAAAGCCTCACCCCTCTTCTTACTTTTCAATCAAAGAATATGATGTCTGGAAGCCGTTTGCAACTCAGAACTGCAAAAAGTCAGCCGGTCTGGATTCTGTCTCACCTGCAACAATCAAACACTGTGCTAGGAAGCTTGCCCTTCTCTTCACCGACATTTTTAATCAATCTCTTGCACAGTGTACCATACCAGATTGCTTTAAATCTTCTGTTATTGTTCCTGTTCCCAAAAGTGATAAAATGAGCTGCCTCAATGATTACAGGGCTAATGCCTATTGCAGTTTTAATGAAAAAATATTTCAATGGCTTGTTCTAACCCATCAAAAATCTGTTACTGCTACTGATCTTGACCGTCTTCAGTTTGTATTTTGAGCAAATAGATCTGTAGATAATGCCAACAACATGGGCCTTCATTATTTGCTTGAGCATCTGGACTATAAAGGAACTTATGCCAGAATACCGTATTTTGACTTCAGTTCAGCTTTTAACACCACTGTCCCTGAACTGTTGAAAACTAAACTTCTACAGACTGAACTGAATCCTTCCATCTGTAAATGGATTTTCAGTTTTCTGATAAACCGAAAACAATACATTAGGGTGGGCTCCAAAATTACCACAGGTGCCCCTCAAGGTTGTGCACTTTCTCCCATACCTTATTCCCTGTAGACCAATGATTGCAGGTGCACTGATACTTCAATAAACATCATTAAATTCGCTGATAACACCACCATTATTGGTCTTATTCCTAATAGTAATAAAACAGCTTATAGAAAGGAGGTACCTCGTCTTGTCTTGGTGTGCTTCAAACAACCTAGTCCTCAATACCATCTCAATACAACCTCTCCTAATGGAAATGAATGATTCTGTAGTCAGTATGGTGGAAATCTTCAAATGCTTAGGCACAACTATCATAAACAGTCTCAGCTTGGACATTAGCACGACTTCCACCACTAAAAATGCACAGCAGCGATTGTACTTCTTACGCAAACTAAAGAAATTAAATATTTCCCAGCCAATCCTAGTCCAAGTTTATAAAGCCATAATTGAAAGTGTAACCATATTCTTCATGGTTGTCTGGTTTTGTTCAGCAATGGCACACTCCAAAAAAAATTTACGACGTTTTGCAATGTCTGCTGAGAAAATAATTGGCTGTGCTCTTCCATCTGTGATACACATCTTGTGTCACTAACCATGTCAAAAGGATCATCATGGACTCATCTCACCCAGCTCATTACTTATTCCAAAAACTCCCCTCTGGTAAATTGCTTTAGGTCAATTAAAACTAAAAGACACCTCAATAGCTTCCTTCCAAGAGACATAGCCCTCTCAAACCAGTAACATAGCCTGTCTTCTTTATATATACATGTGTTCTGTCATAAACTCTATGAAGGTGTGTGTGTGTATACAGTGTATGTACATGTATGTGTGTGCATGTGCATACACATTACATACTTTCACTTGGACATCATAATTTGCTCATCTCCTTTATAATTATTCTATTCTTATATTTTGTATGAGTTTTCTTTTTAACTTATTCTATTTATGTTATTTGTATGTGATGCTGTGTTCTGTTATAAGCAGCTCCAAATCTACCAAGTCAAATTCCTGTACAGTACGTACTGGCAAATAAAGGTGATTATGATTCTGACAGGTTATGGTGCCCTATGGCAATGAACCGAAACTAGCGGATTCACTAAATGAATGGATGGACGGACATATGTCAACATTGTGTAGTTGGTTCATTAAGTATATATGTCCAATAGTACTACCGTATAACCTTCGTATTACCTGCCTAAATCTGTATCAGGTAACCTACAGTGTACCTGGAATTTACTATAAACCATTACACCACCAGCACCAATTTTCAAGGTAATGGATCTACTTACTGTCAGCATTGACCAGCCTGGAATACAGATTTATTAGGCAAAGCAACTTTTCTCTACTTGCTAGTTTTGAACTCTTGGAGCTCCTGCATCCTGTATAAAAACAGGTTCTGTTTTATATTATCAACATGGGTTGGGACAAACAGGCTTGTTTCTTGGGTAGGGCAACTGGGGTGGCCTCCCTGAGCCCCATAGAGCACTGCAACTTAACCTCCAATTATGAATGTCACTAACGTTCAAATTTGGAATTTACATTTTTAACAAAATCCTAAGGTATACAGAGTATGTTTTTCTTCTTAATAATACAAAAAACAGTCAAAGCATCCATTACCAGCAATTCGCCCCATTGTGGATGGTCCTTTAATATTCACTGCAAGAGTGCTGCTTGTGTTCTTGGCCTCAGGCTAAATGTGCTTAAGACAACCATGTTTGCCTTTTGTCTCATGCTGCAAGGACAGATACAGTGCAATAAAAACGTGGCTTAAGGGAGTTTTGTTTTCTACAAAAAGTTTTAAGGAGGGATTTTGTGAACTGGTGTTAATTGGCCATGTGTTTCTGAGCCTGATCTGATGATGCTTAAATTAGTGAATATTCACAGCTGCTTAGTCATAAAGACCTGTGGTAACAGGAACATCCAATTTTTATAAAGGTGTCTTTAGACCAGATCAACAACTCAAAAGAAAAAAATACACATTTCAATTTAATTTGACTTTTGTGCAGCAAAATGGAGGAAACATTTCCCAAATTAACTGGCAAACGTGGCACACTGTCAGATCTATTCAACTGGCAGGGATGAAATACAATATTTAACAGGAACTTTAAATGGTTAGATCATGTTGAATCACACTTAAGAAAAACTATTTCTAAAGAGATATGAATGAATTAAGATCTCCATTGAAAAGGAACTAGACGAAAGTTTGATTTGAGAGAATAACAGGCTTTCAGCAGTGAAAGTTATGAAAATAAAAGTTTGATTAAAAATCTGCTGTGAGTATCACAAATCCTTACGTTCAGCATAAATGATACTGATAGCAGCATTTCATTGCAGAACATAGAGCTATTGGACTAAATAGTTGGTTGTTTTTGAAAAATAATGCAAAACATTGAAAATATTTCATTCTTTCTACTGCAGATGTGTAAGTCTACCTGAAAATAAAATCCAGACTTTTGGGCATTTATATGGACCAACAGATTGTGTGTGTTCTAGTATATACTACAACACTACCGCATTGTGCCACTGATACTCAGTTCTGAGTGTTTCAGGAGATGGAGAGAATCTGATTGTCTTCTTTAATACTTTAATCCAGCCTTCCCTGGCCAAAAAACTGCTATTGGTAGAATAAGATTTTCTTTGAGCAATCTTTTTCAAGAGACCTTAAATAAGGTTGCTCATGAAAACTACTACAAATATTTCTAAATGAGATGTGTCAACTGCAAGCACTTCTTGTTCAAAGTCTCTTTTCTGTCCATATTCACACAAACCCTATAGGGAAGTAAAGGAGGCTGATTTGTTCCATAAGACGATTTTATGGAAGTTGTGATCTATAGTGTTATATGGCATAAAAGGTTGGGCACTCTGTGAACATACTGTACGTGGCAATACAGTGTGTAATTCAATCCATAAAACAAATTATGATTGAAACTAAACTCTTGTATCACCTTAATTTTTTTACACTTACTGCCAACAAATACAGACCATATTTACTAATAACTGCAGAAATGGAGACACATGTACTGCAGCATTGTTCTGAACTGAGAGTAATTGAAGAAGAACAACATTAACATGCAAACAGAAATTTTCATTAAAAATAGAAGATAATTAATAATAAAAACTCTCAGGAACTAACTTAACGAAACACTGTTAGACGAAACAATTAATATGCTTTCAGTGGGTGTCTTCACAAAACAGATCATACTATATGTTTCAAAGGAGACACATCCAAATAAATAATCAACTTGCATCTTGAATTAAGAATAAAAGTCTTTTTCATTCATTTCAGAAGGTCTATACTACTATGGTTTCTTTAACAATATGTTCAGGCACATGTTTAATAATTTTTAAATCAGTTTGTTCACCTACAACTCACTTTATAAACAATCTTTTTTGGTTGCTGCACTAGGTTAATGAAGGGACCAGCCCTAATAGAGAATTGTACATGCAATTAAAGTCACCAGTTAACTTAACCTTTACTTCGCTAAAATGTGTGAAGTACAGTATTCAAAAGCCCTGAGAAAACATGTGCAGATACAGGAAGAAGGCACAAACTTCACCTTCAAATGAAATAAAGACTATAGCAAGAAATTAACTCATCCTAGAACACTTTTTTAATGCTTGAAACAAGTTTTACTTACAAGAAGGGCAGCCACATACTTAAGAGCTCAAAAATGAGGTACTGAGGATATAAACTGAGGATAAAAAGCTTCATTAGCTGGCTGCACTCCAAACAAATGCATATTATATACTTCATCTAAGCTTAAACAAACACATTCTGTTTAGTCCTGAAAACAGTCCTTTTCTTTAAAGGTACCAACAAGAAACAAGAAATGTAGTCAGGTTTCACCAGATTAGAACATGATTTTTAGCTTCTCTCTATCAGATCTTCATTGGTTTTTGAACCTTGTGGTGTATGAAGTATCCCACTAAACTCATTATGTCTGCTTGATTACACTCTTTACAGTATTATGAACTAGTTAAAATACAGTATGTATGTATATAGTCTTCTGTACTTATTCTTCTATGTTTAAATTTATTATGCTACTCTTTGTTTGCTTTGGTGGTTCCCAGGCTTGAACACTGGAAGACACTATGACTACTGGTATTTCATTTCACCCTTTATTAAGCACAAACTTGGTCTTCCTCAGAAGTAGGGAGATATGCATCATCTATTTGTCAATATGGGAGTAAAGTTCCAGAACTAATCAAATTTACCCCTTAAAGCAAAGATAAATAATGTCCCCAAAATTATGGGAATTAGTAATATTTTAATATGCACTAGAACACAACTTTGAAAAATTGATTCTAATATTACATTTTCTGTACTGCATCACCCTCTTCTACTTTGGCCAGACTAACTGAGTAAATGTTTTACTTTTTTGTATGACTGCTAGAAACATAAATGACAATATACCAGCCCAACACCCCGCAACTATAAAAAGGACACTATACCAATCACTGAAAAATGGAATTTACATGGATATGAAATAGAAATATGTGATGATGCAATACCTCACATGTAAAGCCAAATGTAACGTCACAACAGCATTAGAGCAACAGCTCCAAGGGTTCTGGTGATTTTGAGAAGGGCAGCAAAAAATAAGAATGTCAGTTTCCAGTAGCAAGCAACCAAAAATCACAAGTCCCATTTATAGGGCCAGCTAATGTTAGCTAAAATGTTGTTAGAATGGCTGATAATAAAGAAGAAGATGATGATGATGATGATGATGAAGAACGTGTCTTTATGAAATTTCCTCAAGATTTCTACTCTATCAATAATATAACCATTAAACATTTTTAATACTATATTGCTGTAAGAATTACACTAAATCCTTCTATTTTGAAAAATTCATATTTTTTTTCAAAACTATACAAAATACTTTCTTTTGATTTGCTCTTCTGATCAGACATTGTTTTTTTTAATAATAATGAAATATTTTCTGATACTGATTATGACTAAACAAATCATTTTTTATTCTGATGAAGTAAAAGGTTACTTTGTCAATTTTATAAAATGCCCCTCATTTTTACAAAATACTCTTCGATTTTGGTCAAAGACAGCAAAAGGTCCCCCTTAAAAAAATTTCTACCCTGCTTACATAAGTGTTTTTTAAATTTAGGCTTCATTTGTTCATTTTAGCACTCTCTTGTGCATATATAAATGTTCATTCATTAGCACATTCATTTTCCTTGTGCTTATCCAGTCTACATTCATGGGGTGCTGGTGCCTATTCCTGTTGCACTAACCAGGAACTAAACACGGCAGCCTGTGAATAAGCAGGTCATTTTGCTGACATTATGCTTGTATACACAATCATCAGGAAGACAGGTGCTTTAAAAATAGCTACCAATATATAAGCATCCTTTTAGCAGGAATGTTCAGGATCCATACACACACACACACTATCTATCTATCTATCTATCACACACACACACACATATATTTGGCGACCTAATTAAACAATGATTTGTCAATTACAGTGAAATATAAACTTTTTTAAAAATGCTTCATTACATCACATTTTATTTTTATTATTTTAACATGTATACAAAATATTAAAACAATCTGTTATGGGGCTAACATATGAGATCACTGATTATTATTGTGCAACATACATGTCCACTATACTTCCATCATTAAAATATCAATACTAAGTATGCTTCCTCTGACCAATGCTCAGGTGCCTCTTGAAAACCTATGCCTTCAATAAAACAACATGGGACTGTTCAGGAATTCAAGTTCCTTGTCTGTTGCAGGCTATCAACAGTTTTATTGACCCTGTCCTTGACATGTTTTTTTTTAATCATGCCTTGGACCTTCCTACAGTAATATGCTTCTTGTGTTCCAACTTAAAAGTGTACTCTCTGTTGCCTGTTGATCTAGTTCTTCCCTACTAATCACTGAAATTTACTGAATTAAATTTTTTTTGTCTTGGAATTAAAGAATAATATTGTGCCTTATGTCAGCTTCACCAGTATTCTTATAAAATTTCCTGAAGAGCTGCAGTCATATAAACTACAACACTGATGCCACAAAAGGTTGGCCATCATGATGTGGTAGTTACATCTGGGATACTTACTGAAAATTTCATTAAAACAGTGGCACAAGGTATAATGATGATAATGAATTGGACTGTAAAGCTTTGTCTTTTATCATAATACAGTATTATAATTTTTTACCAGGTGCTCCAGAGAGCACAAATGGAATCTCTGGGTAATTCAGGTCTGTAATGTTCATAACTGAATAACTCCAGAGACATGCTAAGAAAATCATTAGTTATGGCAGCGTTTCTCAACCTTTTAAGTATTTGCGACCCAAGTTTTCATAACAGTTTTAATCACGCCCCCCTAACGTTTTTTTGAAAGGAGCCCACTAATACCAATTTGTTCTTTTTTAATTAATGATATATCATAGATGCATATTTTATTATACCTACTTAACTTTTATCAACATTTAGCTAACTCTGTATTTATTTTTCTAGTATCAGAATGTAGTTTAAGTTAATTTGCTTTGATTTCAATAGATGTATTTTTCATATCTTCAATTCTTGTTTTCTTTTTTTTCACATCTTCGTGCCCCCTTTTTAGTTACCATGGGGGGCGTGCCCCACAGTTTGAGAACCGCTGAGTTATGGAATGCCATTATATACCGTAAATCATATGTAAAGGCATCATCTAGTATGCAAAGCAAACCTTATCATTTATATAGGCAAATTCCATCTGCTACCAAATAGTAAACAAAAATGTGCTAGAATTCTGCAAAAAAATCAAATCTATTACTGTTTGCATTTTAATATTTATGCAATCACACTATAAGGTAACAGTTACAATGCAAAGCTGAAGCTAGCTCTTTTTTTTAACTGAAAAAGTAATTTTTGAAAAACAGGTGACAACTGTATCCATGCATACAGTGTAGATCAATACTGTGCAAAATCCTTTAAATGCTGCTTTTTCCTACATCAAACATTGGGAATGTGTTACACTAAAAAAAATATACAGTATGTAAAGCAATTATTTAAACATAATAAGCCTACTACATATTTACATCATCATGAAAGAGAAAGGGTTAATAATTCTTTCACTTGTTGATATTTCTTCCTTTTTCTATTTATTACTTCTGCTTAATCTTCAAGCCCATTCATTCCATTTCTGCACAGCAAATCTTTTCATCAATCAGCACATAGAACAATTTGGCTGGGAAATTCTGTGCATTCCTGAGGGAATTTTAGCTTTAAAATGGGCAGGCCTGTATCACACAGACAATCTTTGAGACTGAAGGCCTACCTTGTGTTATGTGAGTGAGGTTGGTATGCATTGCAAAGATACTGGGGAAAAACATAAAAAATATCCTAAATCATGTTTGATTAAGTTCACTTCAACAATTACCTGATATTTAGCATAATTCGTTTTACATAAAATTATACAAAGTACAATTCAAATCAAAATTTTCCGCTTTACTGTATAGATTTTAGGATGTCCATTTTAATGAAATGGCTTAACCATTTGACTGATGACACATTGTTCTATTTCCTATTTTAATCATTCTTGTATTTTAAAAAGACATTTTGTGTTTTCTTTATTTAAACAAAACATTTTTGTACCAATCACAATTTAGTAAAAAACACAGCAGTTATGTTGATAGTTAATGATTTAAGCTTGTATTGCAGTTAACTGAGTCAACCTTCTCTTTTTCACAGCAGATCAGATCAAATATATGAAAAAAATAAAAATGACGATTCTTTCTGACATCACAATATTGCTCTTTTGCAATGCTCTTACCACAGTACTCATTTCCCTCAATGTTTCTCCTGTTTTGCTGCATGACAATCTGGAATTAAAACGGATTCTCATTTGGATTTTATGTAATGGACTTAACAAAGTCCAAATTGTTGAAGTGTGATGAAGCAAAACACATAAAAAACAAGGAAAAATTAAAATGTTTTGAATGCATATGTATCCATCTCCTTTTCTATGAAAACCCTAAATAAGATCTGGTCCAACCAATTAACATCAGAAGTCACATAATTAGTTGATATGAGTCCACATGTATGCAATAAAAGAGTGACATGATCTGCCACATGATGTCTGTACAAATAGACCTGTTCTGAAAGCCCCCTTGACACTGCAACCAACAGCACTAAACAAGCAACATGAAGACCAAGAAGTACTCCAAACAGGTCAGAGACAAAGCTGTAGAGAAGTATAGATCAGGAATAGATTATAAAAAATAATCCCAAATTTTGAATATCCCACCAGTGCACCATGGCATGACTTGAGGATTGGCATAGACCAACGCAACCCATGTAACTTGAAGTTGGAGCAGTTTTGCCTTAAGGAATGGGTGAAGATCCCAGTGACTAGATGTGCTAAGTTAACAGAGACATTCCGTAAGAGACTTGCAGATGGAATACCAGCAAAAGGTGGCCCTATAATGTATTGATTTGGGGGGTTGAATATAGAATCAGGAAAATGTTATTAATCCTAAAGGAAATTACTTATGCTACAACTGTACAGATAGACAAAGGCACAAGTAACATGAAAAACAAACATAAAAAACAAGCATATAAAGTAAAATAGAATATAAATATCAAAATAAACTACAATAAACTCTCATTCACTATGCTCTGCAGGTATGTGGTGAACTAAATAAAATAGATACTATACATCTAAGACTAAAATCTCTAGTTTACTAAACAGTAATAGTACACTGAGCTGGAAGTTTTTCACAGGAGAAGATCAAACGAGTTATTGCACATCTGGGCAGTTGAAAAATGTTCTGAGAGATCCATTAAAGATAAAAAAAAGAACAGCTTTTTGTGTGGATGAGACCAGAAGAGGAGTTATAGAGTCTGATGGCTGTGGGGAGGATGGACTTTCTGTGACACTCAGTGGAACACTTTATTCTAGTCAATCTACGGGTAGCAATGCTCCTCTGGTCAACCAAAACACTATGACGTGGGTGATTAGCATTTTCAGTAAAAGATTGAAGTCTAGACAACATTCTCCAACATGCCACAGTTTCCAGGCTGTCCAGTTTCTCTTCTACCCCAGTGCCAGCCTTCTGAATCAGCTGTCTTAATGTCTGCTAACTTCATGCTACCCCATCCCCAGCAAAAAAAAATGGCACTGGCAACGACACATTCATAGATCATTTGCAGCACAGTATTGCTGACCCCAAATACAACCTACTTTGACCCTTCTCATATAATAATAATAATAATACATTTTATTTATTTGTAGGTGCCTTTCTATCTATCTATCTATCTATCTATCTAAACACTTAAGGACAATAGATAAAACACACATTATAAACAAAAGTAAAACACCAAAATTTAAATCGGACAAAGCAACTGTAATCAAAGAGAAAAAGCAGTCTTAAACAAATGAGTTTTAAGTTTAGATTTGAAAAGTGAAAATAAATCAATATTTCTAAGCTCAGATGGTAGTGAGTTCCAGAGCTGGGGAGCAGAGCAAATGAATGCTTTGCTCCCCATAGTGGTAAGACAGACGAAGGGGACAGTCAAGTGCATGGAGGAAGAGGATCTAAGGGTACAGGAGGGAATGGCAACATGGAGGAGGTCAGACAGATATGGAGAGGCAAGGTTGTGGATATCCTTAAAAGTTAATAGAAGAATTTTGAATTGAAAGCGGAACTTAACTAGAAGCCAGTGAAGCTGCTGCAAAACGGGAGTGATATGGTGAATAGAGGGGGTTCTAGTAATGATGCGGGCAGCAGAATTCTGGACCAGTTGAAGCTTATAAAGAGATTTGTAAGAAAGACCAAAGAAAAGGGAATTACAATAATCCAGATGATATATATGGGCATGTGGTGTAGCGGGACCACAGCTCACGTGAAAAAGGCCATTTTTTTAAACTAAATAATTGCCACACTCGCGGCTTAGAGAGGGGGCATGGTATGTGTGGCTGAGCGGTTCCCGGGTGATGTGTGATGCGGACGGTCCTCACTAAAGTGCACAGGTGAAGAGTTGTCCGCATCCGTAATTGGTGCCGGGAGCTGCTAATTGCCACACCTGATCCATGTCCCCATAACAAATAGAAGTGCGAGGTGGCTAGGAGAGGGAAGAAAAGGAAAAGACATATGTAGGTTGCAGGAGAAGAAGGCTGGAAGCAGGTAGAGGAAAGCCGGTGCAGGAGAGCGAGGGCCACAGGGGATGCACGGATAAATGGGGAGGGTTACGTCAGGAAGGGCATCCGGTGTAAAATTTTGCAAAATCAATATGCGGACAACAATACAAATTTCCATACCGGATCTTTCGAGCCCCGAGTTAACAACGACCGCCACCAGTACTGTTAACCAACAGGGTCCTGGCGGAAATTGGGCTACTGTTGGCCGAAGTAGAAGAAGGAGAAGAAGAGGGGGGAGACGTGTCCGGAGGCAGGAGGAGAGGAGGAAAGTAAAGAGAGTGGAACTGGGGGTAGGAACTTTGAATGTTGGCAGTATGACTGGTAAGGGGAGAGAGTTAGCAGATATGATGGAGAGAAGGAAGGTTGATATATTGTGCGTGCAACAGACTAAACGGAAGGGGAGTAAAGTCAGGTGTATTGGAGGTGGATTCAAATTGTTCTATCATGGTGTGGATGGGAGGAGAAATGGGGTAGAAGTTATTCTGAAGGAACAGTATGTCAAGAGTGTTTTGGAGGTGAAAAGAGTGTCAGGCAGAGTAATGATTATGAAGCTGGAAACTAGAGGTGCGATGATGAATGTTGTTAATGCATATGCACCGCAAGTTGAGTGTGCAATGGGTGAGAAAAAAGATTTTTAGAGTGCGTTGGATGAAGTGATGAACA
Source organism: Erpetoichthys calabaricus (assembly GCF_900747795.2). Taxonomy (NCBI): domain Eukaryota; kingdom Metazoa; phylum Chordata; class Cladistia; order Polypteriformes; family Polypteridae; genus Erpetoichthys; species Erpetoichthys calabaricus. The sequence goes on from NC_041394.2 coordinate 298,749,588, forward strand.
GTGTACCCAAGGGACAGAAAGTGGTGATTGGAGTGGATTTCAATGGGCATGTTGGTGAAGGAAACAGTGGAGATGAGGAGGTGATGGGTAGGTATGGTGTCAAGGAGAGGAATGAAGAAGGTCAGAGGATAGTGGATTTTGCCAAAAGGATGGACATGGTTGTGGTGAATACGTATTTTAAGAAGAGGGAGGAAACATAGGGTTATGTACAAGAGTGGAGGAAAATGCACACAGGCAGATTACATCCTATGCAGAAGAGTTGATCTGAAGAAGATTGAAGACTGCAAAGTGGTGGCAGGGGAAAGTGTAGTTAAGCAGCATAGGATGGTGGTCTGTAGGATGACGTTGGAGATCAAGAATAGGAAGAGAGTGAGGGCAGAGCCAAGGATCAAACGGTGGAAGTTGAAAAAGGAAGACTGCAAGGTTGAGTTTAGGGAGGAGGTGAGACAGGCAATGGGTGGCAGTGAAGAGTTTCCAGACAGCTGGAAAATTACAGCAGATGTAGTAAGGGTGAAAGCAAGAAGGGTGCTTGGCGTGACATCTGGAAAGAGGAAGGAAGAAAAGAAAACCTGGTGGTGGAATGAGGAAATATAGGAGAGTATACAGAGGAAGAGGATGGCAAAGAAAAAGTGGGATAGTCAGAGAGATGCAGAAAGTAGACAAGAGTACAAGGAGATAAGGTGCAAGGTGAAGAGAGAGGTGACGAAGGCTAAAGAAAAGGCGTATGATGAGTTGTATGAGAGGTTGGTCACTAAGGAGGGAGAAAAGGACCTGTACCGATTGGCTAGACAGAGGGACCAAGCTGGGAAAAATGTGCAGCAGGTTAGGGTGATAAAGGATAAAGATGGAAACGTACTCACAAGTGAGGAGAGTGTGTTCAGCAGATGGAAAGAGTACTTTGAGAGGCTGATGAATGAAGACAACAAGAGAGAGAAGAGGTTGGATGATGTGGAGATAGTGAACCAGGAAGTGCAACGGATTAGCAAGGAGGAAGTAAGGACAGCTATGAAGAGGATGAAGAATGGAAAAGCCGTTGGTCCAAATGACATACCTATGGAAGCATGGAGGTGTTTAGGAGAGATGGCAGTGGAGTTTTTAACCAGATCGTTTAATGGAGTCTTGGAAAGTGAGAAGATGCCTGAGGAGTGGAGAAGAAGTGTACTGGTGCCAATATTTAAGAATAAGGGGGATGTGCAGGACTGCAGTAACTACAGGGGAATAAAATTGATGAACCACAACATGAAGTTATGGGAAAGAGTAGTGGAAGCTAGGTTAAGAAGTGAGGTGATGATTAGTGAGCAGCAGTATGGTTTCATGCCAAGAAAGAGCACCACAGATGCAATGTTTGCTGTGAGGATGTTGATGGAGAAGTTTAGAGAAGGCCAGAAGGAGTTGCATTGCGTCTTTGTGGACCTGGAGAAAGCATATGACAGGGTGCCTCAAGAGGAGCTGTGGTATTGTATGAGGAAGTTGGGAGTGGCAGAAAAGTACGTAAGAGTTGTACAGGATTTGTACGAGGGAAGTGTGACAGTGGTGAGGTCTGCGGTAAGAGTGACGGATGCATTTAAGTTGGAAGTGGGATTACATCAGGGATCGGCTCTTCTTATTTGAAATAATGATGGACAGGTTGATAGACAAGATTAGACAGGAGTCCCTGTGGACTATGATGTTTGCTGATGACATTGTGATCTGTAGCGATAGTAGAGAGCAGGCTGAGGAGACCCCGGAGAGGTAGAGATATGCTCTAGAGAGGAGAGGAATGAAGGTCAGTAGGAACAAGACAGAATACATGTGTGTAAATGAGAGGGAGGTCAGTGGAATGGTGAGGATGCAGGGAGTAGAGTTGGCGAAGATGGATGAGTTTAAATACTTGGGATCAACAGTACAGAGTAATGGGGATTGTGGAAGAGAGGTGAAAAAGAGTGCAGGCAGGGTGGAAGGGGTGGAGAAGAGTGTCAGGAGTAATTTGTGACAGACAGGTATCAGCAAGAGTGAAAGGGAAGGTCTACAGGATGGCAGTGAGACCAGCTATGTTATATGGGTTGGAGACGGTGGCACTGACCAGAAAGCAGGAGACAGAGCTGGAGGTAGCAGAGTTAAAGATGCTAAGATTTGCACTGGGTGTGACAAGGATGGATAGAATTAGAAATGAGTACTTTAGAGGGTCAGCTCAAGTTGGATGGTTAGGAGACAAAGTCAGAGAGGCGAGATTGCGTTGGTTTGGACATGTGCAGAGGAAAGATGCTGGGTATATTGTAAGAAGGATGCTAAGGATATAGCTGCCAGGGAAGAGGAAAAGAGGAAGGCCTAAGCGAAGGTTTACGGATGTGGTGAGAGAGGACATGCAGGTGATGGGTGTAACAGAGCAAGATGCAGAGGACAGAAAGAGATGGAAGAAGACGATCCGCTGTGGCAACCTCTAACGGGAGCAGCTGAAAGAAGAAAAAGATATATATATATATATATATATATATATATATATATGTGTGTCTGTGTGTGCGTATGAGAGATATTGCCCTTTCCACAAAAGTCAGACATGGCATACAAAATATGGTTTTAAAAAATCCCTGCGTGGAAACAGCAAAGGAACAATGAAAATAATACACATTCTTTTGAGACAGACGAATATGGTGAAAGCAGGATATACAGAAGGATACAATAAAACTAAGACATCAACTGTAGAAAATCCTCTGTAAGCATCCAGAATACACAGATGAGGAAGTTTGACAGATAAATTAAAGCTTTAAAAAATGAATATGCAAACAGAGAAGACTACATTACCCACTAAAAAATTAGAGTGCCTGGTGATGCAGCCATAGAAAGGATCAACAGTTTTTGAATGAGAGGGATCATCTCTATTTTATGATTATGTAATCTTTCTTCTATTTATTATTTATTTTATGTTCATTTATTTTATTTCTATTTATGATATTTATGTTAATTGTATGTTTTTTTTCTTCTTTTATTGTAAAGCACTTTGGCCACAGCATTCCTATGTTGTTTTAAACGTGCTATATAAATAAATTGACATTGACATTTTTGAATAAATTAGTTAACACTGCTTATTCTCCCCAATCAATTTATCTTCTGGACTTGTTTTATCCAGTAAAAGAAGCCTGAGCCTTTACTAGCACTATTCTTTCCAGCTTTGTCCTAAAACAGTGACTGCACACATTTGTCTTTTCATGCATTTTGTTCTTTATATACCTTGCCATATATAAATGTGCAAACAAACATTCAAAATTTTCCTTAAACTTGTTGTGAACTTTTGGATTTAGGCAGACCACTTCTTTAAAATCAATCTTTCATACATTCAGTGATAATGCACATGAACTTCAAATACCAAATTAACTAAAAACATTGTAGCTGTGCAAGGTCACGTATACTATAGTGTAAAATGCCATGAAACTGTGGAGAACAACTTTAACTGTTTATTAACTACTGTTAGAAATAAACGGTTTTCTCTCCATTGATTCTTGGAAAAATGAATCTACAATTAAGACATAAATACTACTCCTCTGACTTCAAGCTCGACTAACACATTCCAAAAAAGCTAAGCTAAAACTACACAAGTATCAAATAGCTCATGTGGAAAAGATTAGGTTTCATCTGCAAGATCTGCCTACAGCTAAGAGATGGAAAAAACAGCCATACCTCACAAGATTCACACTGTTCATTTGAAGGGGCCAATTAAAAGGATGCTGACAGGTCACATACAGCTTCATTTTGAAATATGATTAATTATTCCTGTTATCTACTTTCTCCTTCCATTTAAATAATTTGAACACATTGCTACTGCATCAAAAGCCATTTTTACAACAGCTCCTATAATAATCTTAGGTGGGGATCAAGCAATGAATTGTACTGACTGGTGGACCACCAGCACTGGTGCCATCTTATTAATCTGTTAGTAGTTTGGACTTTGGAGAGTTATCAGTGAAGATGGAGTACCGCATGTCACACAACATCACTCTTCAGAACCGCATCCCTGTTGTGCTGTGCTATGTACTGCACCGAAAAAATTATGACCCCTATGCAGATGCGATCAATTTAAAGTAATAACGTTTGGTTTTAACTGCGTGGCCAGCCAACTGCACCACACTTCGAAACTATATCATTCTTTGCACATCACAAATTTTGCAAAAAAGTTACTTATAGCTCCTCTTGTGCAGTGGGAACGCAACACTTATAAGTGGCCAAAAAACACAGGTGGCTTAGGGCCTACATCATATAGAAACTCACCGGCTCCTAAAAACAAAGTTCAGTGGTGGTGGGAAAACGCCTAAAGGAGGTTATGCTTAAAAATATACTGTGTAAACCACTGATAAGGCCTCATCAGCAATACTGCAAGCAGGTTTATATGTTCTAGTGCTCCACTTGTATGCTAATTGTACTCGGTTCCATGTGACAAATGTACATTCAGAAGTGATTTCACAGAAAACCTGACTCTTTCTCCTTACAGGCATTAATGGATGGATGCCTGATAACTTTCAGCAGCTGAACACTAACTAAACTGAAGAACTTCTTATGGGGTTGCTAGCTCAATTCAAGGAATAATTCTTTCTTACAAAATATCAATTTCCTTAAAATCTAATATCATCCTTTGTCACCATAAACAAGGTCAACATTGAACATTCTATCTGGTAAATCACTTTTCATATAGAACTTTGAGATACTGCTACAGCATGGGTGTCGAACTCCGGGCCTGGAGGGCAGCAGTGGCTGCAGGTCTTCATTCTAACCCTTTTCCTAATCAATGACCAGTTTTCACTGCTAATTAACTTGTTTTCCCTTCATTTTAATAGCCCTGTTTTTAAGGATTCAGTCCTCTGAATTGATTCACTTTGTCATTAAAAGGCAGCCAAACAGAAATGAGATGTGAAACGAGCCAACAGACGACCAGCTAAACTGGGGCTTCATACTTCTGCCAATTTCACTCCAACCAGTTCCTTAAGGAGAAGCCAATTCTTGCTGTTAATTAAACCAATTACTTAATTCCACGACTTGTTGCTATTCTCATTCTGCCACAGCAGACATTTCCAAAATTGTTGATTATCTTTTTTTTTTCTAAGAACACCGTCAAGATGTTTTGGTGACCTCGGAGATCAGCCTTACTGAGACCTTCACCTTTCTTTATGTTCAGATAATGTGGTTAGCTGGTGATGTGGCAGCTTGTTTTGTGTCTCATTATTGCTTGGCTCCTCATTAAGGAAAAAGAAAGAACTAAGGGGTCTGAGTCAAGGTAATTAAAACTAAGGCAAAAGAAGTTAATTAGCAGCAAAAACTGGTCACTAATGAAGAAGATGGTTAGAATGAAAACCTGCAGCCACTGCGGCCCTCCAGGACTGCAGTTTGACACCCCTGTGCTAGAGTCTAATCTTATTTCTCCTCCTTCAATGCAGAATCATCTATCAGGTGTTGATATCTTTCATTTGGAGTATGTCAACTCTACTTTGAATGGCTTTCTATTTTAGATATTCTTAGATATAGGTTCAAAATACTCCACTCCTGACTTGGGTCAACTGTACTAACCACATCCCAACTTTACTGGCTCATAACACTGGCTTACTGACCAATATCAAACATTCTTTGAAACTGTGCAACCACTGCCATGTGATAAAGTGTGCTGTGGAAGACAATAAGGATTGACTGATTGATCATTTAAGAATCCAACTGTAATGTTTACAGGTCTGTGCTGCTAAAAACGGTAAAACCCTAATGGTATAGATTAAGGTTGTGTGGTATGCTGGTACTGGAAAAGCATTGCGAAAAAAAAAATGTAAAATGGTACGGTACCAGCATCTCAGGACACCACCCCTATTGCTTTGGCACGCTCTGGACTTCACACAGAACCTCATGCCACCCAACCCCTTATTACTGTGATGCAGTCAGAATTTCACAGAGTTTAAAATTTTAGTACTGATCCAACACTAGTAAAGATACAACCCTCTAATTAAACTATTACTAACAGAATTCCAGTTTGTCATTCTTATGGTTGTTTTTGTTGAACGCTTCACTACTGCAAATGCGTTTAAAAGATTTTTAGCGTATATATTCTTTTGTTGCGAGTTTTTGTTCATTAGCTATTAAATACCTGTGTACAGAATGACTTATAGCTCAGCTGACATTCCTTCCGTCATAATCGATGTATTGTAAAACAAACTTTTAACATGTTGCAAGCAACAGAAAATCAAGGTACAGCACAGTTAAGAGTATATCTAAAAGAAAGAAAGAAAGAAAGAAAGAAATGATCTTTCTACCTTTTCAGAATCTTAAGTGGTCTACTTTACACAAATGATATACTTAGTAAACAAAAATAATCCATACATACACTACTGAGCTCACTAGGAAGGCATTCTAGTACATTTTCTTAAGAAATCATTGTTAGCAGGATACACCACACACAGAATGGCAATACATGGCTAAACAAACACACACCCAAACAATCATTAAGCAGTATTGTTGTGGAATTCCAGAAAAGACTTAAGTACTTGGAGAGAGACTGGTATTTCAGTTAGGTGATCCAAGCAGTGTGAGGACACAATACTCCCTACTGAGTCAGCATCTAAACCTACATCATAATAACCACTAAAATGTCACTAAATAAAGTCTTACTGTGTCCAGTTCACTTCAATACCTTAATTTATTTGTACTAATTAATAAAAATGTATTTGTAAACCTCCATTATCATATATTTGTACTGAATTTATGTTCATGTTACATTGCTTGTGACAGACATTCTAATCAAAACCTGGTATATCTTTACTTTCATCTAAAGGCCAGCTCACAAAGAGGAATTATGAGATGTTTGTGAAGGTTCTTGCATATACTCCTCCCTGTCTGTTGCATGACAAGACAGGAATACAGTCAAAAGGTAGAAATGTGTGTATGCACAAATAAGACTTTAAATAGTTTCCATAGATTCTGTCTCCTTGGTCACTAGAAAAAAGCCCTAATTATTTTTTTAGTCTGGAAGCTATTGTGTGCTTTGTGATAGTTATGCAATTCAACAAGTCACATCTGAATAATAGTATCTTAAAAGTAAACAAAAACATGTAAAGATTTAAATGCCAGGTATGAATAAAGTAATTAATGTAACTGACAAGGATAAAAATGCTGGCAGTAATAAAATGCCATTATGCCAACAACATTCTAATGAGCTCTACATGAAACTGTACCAAAGCTTATTTGAATCCAGCTACCAAAATGTAACAAAGTGTGTTTAAACTACAAGTCATTCAACAATAACTCAATTAATACAAAATGACATAGGAGAAGCAAAGTTAAAATATTATCATACCAGGTCATTAATTTCAGGCTACTATATCCTACATGACTTATACTACAGAAGGTGATTTACACTAAACAAAACAACTTTTGATCATGAACAATTCAATAAATGGAAAATACTACTGTGGTAATATAGATTAATTTATGTTTTTGATGTTTGCATGATATAAGAAACAAAATATCAAGTACACTAAAGTACAAATTGTTTGTACCTCAGCAGAGTTATGTATATGAGAAAAGCAGCTCTACTTACCAAAAAGCATATACAGGTATTTATATATTTCACTTCCTTGATTTATTAGTGGCATGAACTGCTGAATCATAGTGCTGGGCTCAAATCCTAGCCAATACAACATTCTTTGTGAAAATGGAATGTTCCTCCTTAGTAAATGTGGATTTTACCAGGAAATTACAATTTCTTCCCATATTCCAAAAGCAATGTGTAACAACAAATGAGGTGTTTATATTCCTATGGGGATTTCAGCATAAGGTTTATAAAGAATGATACAACATGAATTACCTGACTGAGATTAGCATGTGCATATTCTAAATTTATTCTCTGACATTCTCTGTCCAGTAACCGAAAAATACTGCTAAAACTCCAAAATAAATATAAAAATCCAAACATTATTATATATGTACTATATAATTCAGGATATTTCCATTTTAACATTTTTTAACTCTTTAAAGTTGTTTTTGTAGCAACACGTTATTAAAGTCCGATATGTCAGTAACCAGTCTGTTAGGTTTGCAATATTTGCTATTGTTAAGAATTACATTTGGATCATTAGGTGGTTAAAAACTACTACCAAATGTTAATATTTAATGTATTAATCAAATTAATAAAAAATTCAAATTTCAGGAACTCATGGTGCTTTACATTTTCCAAATCTGTTCCACCCTCCCTTAATTTTTTTTAAACATTTGGCTCAACTTTAAGGCTTCCTGTATGAATAAAACTTCTCAGTGTTACTTTAATCTTTTTATTTCAGAATTCCTGTTTTGCTATTTTCAAAAAATATACAAAAACGGAGTTGTAACCTGTACCCAATAAATTTATCATTATGGGACACCAATATATTCATCAACATACCACTCAAATATATTGTAAGTATGCTTTTACTTCTGGGTTACAGTAATGAACGGCAGTTGGCCCTCAAAAGGCAAACAAATACACAAATTCAGTGTGTGCAGATTTGTATTTAGAATGTTCCAGTGATTACACTTCTAGGTTAACACAGTACAAGTCATATTAATAGGGAGATGTGCCTTGTACTTCAAAGCATTGAAACACTAAATATATTTAATTGCAGTATTAACAAATGGAGCAACTCATGTCTTCACCAGTACAGACAAGCCAAATATCCATAGTCATTTACATCTTGCTTCAATGTTATCTTGCTACAGTTGTTCTTAGCGCTGCCAGACATCCCCCATGTCATAGTCCTATATGTGTCTGTGGAAGTGTGTGAGGGTTATCGCAACCCTGAACTGTACACAATGGATACAAAATGGACAGAAGCTTGGACTGATGGACATCAATAGAAGTGCTCATTACAATCAGAGAATGAATGTTAAGCTTCCGTTAATTTATCAGGACAGTGAAGGACATGATTTAAAAGCGATTTATCTCATTATCTTTTCGTATCCTCTTACAAATGCATCAAAATACAACTTAAACAATTATACCTCATGTGATTTGTAACATTATTTTGCTTCAAAGCATGCAAAAATCTGTTTTTGAACTAATTCCATAATGGTTAAAAGTGGCAATAATTTTTCTCAGTTATATATTGCGAACTAGCAGATCATGTTTTCTTTCACAATTTTAACTAAGTTCCTTACATCCTGAACATTCATCCAAAGCACATACAAATTTAAATTTATGGGCAAACAGGTGACTAACTTCAAAATACACTAAAGTTGTCTTCTTCAAATGTTTATTTAAGAATTATACTAATCTAGAAACATTAGAAGATATTTTTTATTTCAGATATACTGTATACCAAGACAAAAATGAATAGTACTGTGAAAACACTGCTGCTGTATACTGAGTAGTATATACATAGTGTGCAAGATAGAGGCACTGTCGACCCCTTGAACCCTCAGATCAGACGTCAGACACCAGATAAAAGTCCAATATGACTTTATCTTATAATAATAATGTGCACCAAGCACTCTACACTCCACTATACTCATACAATACACAATAATACAATCAATAATTAATCCTCCACTCCCAGATGCGTTGCCACCCTTCCACCCAGCTCAGCTCCACGCTCTGGTGTTTCACTGTCCTTTTTATAGTCCTTGACCCGGAAGCATTTCACCCTCTCTGTCCATGTGACCTGGAACACTTCTGGGTCAGATAAAAAATCCTTCTTTTCTTCACCCAAGAAGCACATCATTCCCTTTGTCCACGTGACTCTGATGTACTTCCTGGGCGTAAGGCAAATAGTCTCTGTGCCTCCCTGCAGCGTCCTCTAGCGGGCCCCAAGGTATCCAACAGGGCTGAGAATAAAAACTACTAGGGGTGTGCAAAAATATCGATTTACGAAAGAATCGCAATTTTATCTCTACCGATTCAAAATCGATTCATACAGGACACAAAATCAATTCATACTTCCCATTTTATAACGGCGCGAGTTTAACTATTTTTCCGGATAGGAGTTTGTCAATCCTATAGATGGCGCTATGCCAGTTTCTGATCAGATAGTAATCCTTGGTGTGAGTAAGAAGAAAGTGAGTGCGCGCTCGCACAAGCATTCGATGGACGAGCCATGGAAAACGCAGTGGAAAAGAATATTCAACCTGCCCCGTCCTCATTTAAGGCAGACGTTTGGGCACATTTTGGATTCTACAACATCGATGGCAAGAAAGAGTTTGATAAAACTCACGTCATATGCAAGCTTTGTAAAGCTAAAATCAAATATTTTGGAAACACTACAAACCTCAGGACTCACATGGCATGTCATCATCCAGAGGATGCAAACGAAGTTCAGCCAAAAGTAAGAAACATTCCAGGAGACCAACGCACTCTGCATCAATGTTGCAAACTTCCAACCAACTCTGACGGGCGAAGAAAATAACTCAATCCATAGCCTGTTTTATTTCCAAAGATCTGCGTCCCTACAGCGTTGTTGAAAATGAAGGCTTTCGGTACATGCTGAAAACAATTGAGCCTAGATACGCTATACCAAGCCGTCAGCTTTTTGCTGAAAAAGCGATACCTCTGTTATACAAAGAGACAAAGAAAAAAGTAGCAGAAGCGTTGAAGAAAGCAACAAGAGTAGCCTTAACATGCGATACATGGACATCAAGGGCAGTCCAGTCGTATGTAACCTTTACCGCTCACTATATTACAGACAACTGGGAGCTTGAGTCGTGAGTTTTACAAACTACAGCAATAAATGAAAGCCACACAGCCGCACATATAAAGGAGAACATTCAGTCTGTCGCACAGGAATGGCAGCTCACAACCACTGACCTGGTAATTGTTACCGATAACGCTGCTAACATGCTAGCTGCTGCACAGCTGGGAAACTTTCAACACGTTAAATGTTTCGCACATACCATCAACCTCGCGGCACAGAGAGCTCTGAAGCTGCCGTCTGTTTCACGTCTGCTGGGGAAAATTCGGAGAATTACCAGATTTTTTCATCGCAGTGCCACCGCAAATCATGTCTTTAAACAGAAACAGAAACTTCTGGAGCTGGCACCGCACAAGTTGACAACGGATGTGGCTACACGATGGAATAGTGCATTCGACATGATCGATAGATTCCTGGAGCAACAACCAGCCATTTGCGCTGCGCTTCTCTCTGCTGAAGTAAGAAAATGTGGAGCCGGCATCTGCACACTAGACGAAACTGACGTCGCCAACGCAGAAGAAGTTGCTGCAGCCCTCAAGCCATTAAAAGAGGCAACAAACATAATGTCTGAAGAAGCCACGCCGACATTGTCTGTGATAGCCCCACTACATGCGCAGCTACTTCACGAAACAAAAGCAGGATTCTGTGGTGAAACAGCACTCGTCCGTGAAATCAAACAGGCAATTCACGAAGATCTGGCCAAGAGATACACGAGTGCTCCACATATCTTCAAGCCTGGACCCCAGGTTCAAAACACTGCCCTTTCTCTCTCAGGATGAGCAAAAGGACATACACTCTAAGGTAATTGCTGAAGCGGCAACACTTGAGGTAATTTATTATATTTTTTAATAGTAAAAGTGAAAAACACTAGTTGCATGACAGTGGCATGACAATATGCTATTAGCAAAACCACATACACAGTGTGTATGGTTGTGAAATTACCATTGACATGTAGCACTTTAAATGTACCACAATAATATCTAGTTATTGCTTAGTTTGTTATATATATATATATATATATATATATATATATATATATATATATATATATATATATATATATATATGGTATATACAATAATTAATAACAACACTGAATTTCAAATAGAAAGACAAAGGTTGGTTGATTGCGTTTTTGTTTTCTTTTATGGTGCATTAATGCAGAATGAGGAGCCAGACATCCCAAATGAAGTGCTGGATGATGAAGGCCCCCCTGTTCCCAAAAAAAGAAATACTTCCCTGCTGAATTTACTAGGCAAGACTTTCACTAATGTCAGAGATGTTCCTAAATCCGCTGGCACCAGAGCTGAGGAAGAGATGAAGAAGTATTTGGAAACTCCCTCATTGTCACTCTCAGAAGACCCCCTAACTTGGTGGAGGTCTCAGGAGACTGTCTTTCCCCTCCTTGCAAAATTGGCTAAATGCTACCTATGCATTCCTGGTACTAGTGTTGCAGCAGAGAGGGTATTCTCAACTGCTGGGGACATAGTAACTGCACAGCGGAGCATGCTCACTCCAGAACATGTAGACCAGCTTCTGTTTCTACAAAAGAACATGTACATTCCAGCAGATGGTGGACTTTAAACTCACTAATGTGCGCATACACCTGAATCTAATCTAATATATTCTGATCTGTTGTCAGTTTGACTGTAGTTGTCACAGTTCAAAAACTGTTGTCTGCTGAAATGGAAACGGTTTAGGTAAAAAGAAAATGTTCACAATTAATTAATATTTTGGATGTTACACTTGTTACAGCACTTTACAGCCCAATGTAGCAGCATTTTTATTTATTCTGATAATGGCACTTTACAACCAACTATAGCAGCTCTTATTTGGTTTTATTTAATCTACTTTTATTTAAAGTGTCAATATAAGTTGTTTAATTTAAGTTGAAAGTTTGCAGTTTATATTTGCAACAGTTTATATTTTTGTAATGTGACTTCAACTGTTATCTCAGGGCTGTATTTTGTATCAGACTGAGGGAAAATAAAAAACAATCATAACGTTTTGAATCGAGAATCATTTTGAATCGAGAATCGGATTTGAATCGAATCGTGAGCCCAAGAATCGAAATCGAATCGTTAGATTTTCTGAATCGTGCACCCCTAAAAACTACATTGTCCGGTATTCCCTGCTGGCATTTGGGGCACCACCATGCTGCAGGAAGGGCTCCACCTGACGGCCTGGGGGTGTTGGCTGGGATGACATGCCGGCCATATCCCACAATAGATAAAACTAATATGCTTTATAACATTTACATCAATGGATATAACTACAAACAATTTTGTTGGTGAAAACATATCTTATTCAGTCCATGTGTTTAGGAAAATACATTTTAAACACAAATTATAAACATATTTCTTCTTATTTAACTAATGGCTGACTGCAACTGCAGCACTGTGTTTATTTTTGTTGTTGTTTGCTGTTGTTCACTATTTTTGTATGGATAACAGAGATGACCTAAAATCTGAGGAAGGACTTGCATTCACTTCCAGATTACATCAGATTTTGTATGGATAACAGTCCCCATAAAGACACTGAGCCGTTTTCCCAACAACAAGCCAAGGATCACAAAAGAACGGAAAGCCCTACTGAATATAAAGAAGAGAACTTTCAGGTCTGGAAATAAGGATGAAATCATGCAGGTACAGTCAGAACTGAAGAAGCAGCTACAAGAGGGGAAGTACACTACAGAAACAAACTTGAGCACAAGTTACAACAGAACAACAAGAAGGAAGTGTGGAATGGGATGAGGACTATCACTGGTTACAAGCTGACTGTTAAACATACAGAGGAAACAATTCTTCAATAGGTTTGACTCATTCTTGTCAGTCCACAAAAACATTGTTAGCCTCTGTGTGCCAGCTGAAGGGGTTCCAGAATCCCAACTGCCATCTGCACCCTGCACAACATACAACATGGCATCACATCTGTGGTGTTCAACACCCCTCCACTCCCTGGATTGTGCATCTCTGCTGATCTTGTGAGGAGAGAGCTGGGAAAACTCTGTATAAACAAGGCCTCAGGGCCGGGTGAAATCAACCCCAGCGTGATAAAAACACGTACCAGCCACCTCTACGGGGACCTTCAGCACCTGTTCTCTCTTTCCCTGAATTTGCAGAAGGATCCCCAGCTGTGGGATACATCCTGTGTCATAGTAGTGCCAAAGAAAAAGCAGTCCAGTGATCCCAAGGACTTCAGACTAGTTGCTCTTACTTAATACATCATGAAGACCTTTGACAGCCTGGTCTTAAAACAGCTATGACCCCTGGTTTCAGAACGTCTGGATCCTCTGCTGATTGCCTATCAGGCATGAGGATGCTCTCATTTACATGGCCCACAGAGCCTACTCCCAACTGGACGAAGATGGCACCACAGTCAGGACAATGATTTTGTGACTTTTCCAGTACTGTTAACACCATTCTGCCTCATCGACTGGAGAAAAAGTTCAAAGTTTTGAATGTTGATGCTCCCACAATCTCCTGGATCATGGACTACCCGAGCTAGAGACAGCAGTTGGTGAGGCTGAGGAACTGTGTGTCAGAAATGGTGGTGTGTTAATACTGTAATACAAAAATTTTCAGATGACTGATCCATCATAGGCTGCATTAATAATGGAGACGAGCCAGAATACTGGAAAGTCGTGAAGGACTTTATCTTGTGGTGCGGGGACAACAACCTGTAACTCAACAACAGCAAGACAAAAGAACTGGTGGTAGGCTTCTAACGATCCAACAAGCCTCTGAGACCAGTCACCATTTAAGGGGACGATGTGGAAATACGCAGAGCTACAAGTACTTGATGGTTCACATAAACATCAAACTGGACAGGTCTGACAACACAGTGACAATGTATAAGAAGGTCTAGGGCAGACTATACTTGCTAAGGAGACTCAGTGTCTTTTGATGTGTGCAGCAAGCTGCTGGAAATGTTCTACTAGTCCATAGCAGCCACTGTGGTATTCTATACTGCAATTTCCTAAGGAAACAATCTGAGCATAAAAGCAGCACAATGCCTGAACAAACTTACAAAGAAAGCCTGCTCCATCATAGGGTGAACCCAGGACACACTGAAAACTGTTGTGGAAAAAGAGGATGATGGCAAAATTGGGTGCCATCATGAAAAATCCCCTCCAGGAGGCTCTCTCTTGGAGCACTTTAGGCCACAGGCTCATTCCACAATGGTGTGCTAAGAAACGCCTGTGGGGGTCTTTTCTGTCCACTGATATCAGGCAATTCAATGCTGATACCGGAAGTACTCTAATTTAATTTTTATTTATTTCATTATTTGCTTATCGATTGATTGGATATATGGTCTGTCCTATGAATCTGCTTTCTTGTTTTTAATGTTTTTGCAGCTGTATGCATTTGAATTTCCCCATAGGATTAATAAATGTTTATCTAAACTAATCTAATATTCATAAAAAAGAACACTGAGAACTGCAGTTTGAATTACTAAGCACTACCTTTTACAATTTCCACTTTATGAATTGTCTGAAGCAAAACATTTCTGCATTGTTTCCTTGCTTTAAACTATCTCTTGCCTTTGGGAGATGCCCTGTTACTTGGACTCCATGCTGCCTGTTTCACACATAGACACTGTGAGCCAAATAAAACAATGCCTTAAACAGAACCCAACAAGCTCACTCAAATTTTAGAACTCAATCAGATAAAGAAACTTTTTCAATAAAAGAAGCATTTGTAAAAGTAAACTTTAGGATATTTCAAAAAATTGCATGTATTTTAAACAATGTAAAGCATTCACAGAAACGTAACATTACTACATTATATATTATTTATTTTGTGATATAGTATTGTAAATCAGTGCAGCCCTAATGGATCCGTTATTTCTACTTGTAATAATCTTTTGCTAATGGGATGGCTGTGGTTTGTTATGTCTGCTTCCTAATCTTGTTTTCACCCTGGTCCTGGCAAAGAGATTTCCTTCCTCTCTTAAAATTCTCATGTACTCTGTGTTCTTTCATAATGACAACTAGCAAGCTGAACTCTGTCAGATGGAAGGAAACTGAAAAAATGTACCTTTGAAAAATGTCTCCACATGTACATAAATATGCCATTGTAGCTACAATATTTAGGAGTTGCACTTGATTTCCTTTAAGAACATTAAGAAGGTGAAGTGTTTAATCTGATTTGAAGACAACTAAAACTGAACGAGTCAGTGGAAGTCATAGTGAGGTATCAGTATAAATAAAATACTTGCAAAGAATTAAGTGGGCAGGGCACATGTATAAACTTAAACTATAGGGCTGAAATTTGGCACCTGTGTGTTATTTTAACAAATGGCTACTTAAAACATCTGGTATTTCACTGTACATTCCAATTTACATTCAAATGTAACCAATATTACATTTAACAGGTTACCTGCAACACAGCTCCTAAGGTTGTGCTGCTGAGCACTGTACATTCAGCTCATCAGTATAAATTTGGTGATTTCTGAAATATTGAAACAAATTATTTAAACCAAAAGAAGGAATAATGCAATTACCTGAGCATTTGCATCAGGAAATTTACCTTGTGTATGTTTTTACATGTGGCTGCTGAAAGTCTGTGTGAAGCTAACACATGTGCATGTGAACAGAGTGTAACAGACATATGCAAAGTTCAAAATCCTTGTAACCTGGTTAAGGGTTTACATGACCAAATAACCTGGTTACTCACGGAGAAATCTAGGTGTGTTACCATGATTTTTCAGAGGCCAATAACAAAAATACATGGTCAGTGACTTGTTCTGTTGTAATTTATTGGTAGCTGGTTAAGAAAACAAAATGCAATTGCAAACAAAAAGTGAATGTAGCTGTTTAAGATACAAAGGAGAAATCTAAACAAGCAAGTGAACTAAAAATGAAGCATAAAAAAGCTGCTTGAGCAACAGTGGCCTCTACAGCAATAATTGGTTTCTAATTAGGAAAGCATAATGAAACAAAAACCCTGCAATATTATTGTTGAGATATATCCAGTGGATAAAGAAAAGGGAGAAAAACAAATACTCCAATCAACAGCAATCCTGGGTTGGCCAGGAAGGGTGCCAAAACTCTGGGGGGACCATGATCAGTTTTAATGCAAAGTCATAAAGATAAGGTCAGGCACAGTTATAGCCTCAGATCTCTTGCCATCCATTCTACAGAGTAATTTCAACTGGACAGCCTAACAAATATAACGTTAATGTAAAACTAGACATTGACAACTGTCTAGTAGCAGATCATAAGATAATGAAAGCTGGAAATGTGCAATCATATTCTCCGTAGTATTTTGTGCAGCCCGACCTTATACAGGTAGCTAGTTAAGACTATCCCAAGAACATTTTTTATATAAAAGGAGAACAGTAGGAAAAGACAGCAAGCCTTGACAAGAGAAGCAAATGTTTGTTACAATGTTGTGGGGACAGAGTAAATAATCACCTTTGTCACACATCCTGAAAAGGCAATCTATAACACTTTATAAGAAAACAGGAAAGTTTCAAACCTTCTAGTTTTATTCAAAATGTTTGATCTGGGAGATCTATTTTCATACTCTTTCAATAATAAAACAGTTTTTATAAGATCTTTCATCAGCTACATTTCTGAAATTTTTACATTTTTATAATGAATTAAGTAAGAAAGAAACAACAGTTTGGATATTCCATACTAATAATTCACCATTCCATTTAATATCATATTTTAAAAACTCAATATAAAACAAAGACTTGATTGTAATTCATGCTTTATTTAGAATTCACTTAAACATAAACATAAGCCTGTAGGCGTTTCAGAAAAGAATGTCAATCTTAGCACATTGCATCCACCTTTCTGATCGGTATCTCAGAAATGACCAAAATGACATCTTTCCCAAACCTTCATGTTACACTCTTAGGTCTCTGTTGAAAGTAAGGATGCATTTTGAGCACAGGTTACCTCATTCATGACAGTGTAATCCTTAAAGTTTAAGAAACTACCATCAGAGATTACAAGTATAAAGCCATTCCCTAGTAATAATGGCAACATTTACACAGAATGGTATACTCCTAAAATTCACTATCAATAAAAAGTTCAAGGCACAGCAACTTGTTTTGTACTCTGCAGTTTGTGACTTGATATCAGCACAGAAATGTTAAAACTTACAGTAATATAATAATAACAGTAAAAACACAAAAATAATGCTTGGACTGGCACAGATTTTTAAAAATGTCCCCAAAAACAAACTTTGCTTTTACTATCCTTGTTATGAGACACCAAAACAAAGACTTCATTGTAATTTAAGTTTTTTTTTCCATTCATAAATGTCAAATTCTCTAAGATTTTTGTGAATTCTTTAAACATATATTTACAATGACTATAAGCTTACTTACGTCCCAAAAACAAGGTAAAATAGGCCTTTAAGGAAAAGTTTAACTTTATGGTGGCACAGACGCAAGACAGATTTTCAAATTCTAAAGCACTTCTTAATTGCTGGAGAAAAACAGCAGGATACTTAAGAATGGCATCCTGCCACTAGACTCTTACTTAATTGATGGTTATACATAAAATGCATTCCATCACTCAGGCAATTCAGTGTTGTCTTTTTCTTTTCAGCATGTACACTATAGATTAACTGTGACTCAACCAGCATTGTGCCCATACTACCTTAAAGAGGATTAAACAGTGTAAACAGCATAAACGTACTTGCATTCATTTTGGACTGTATTTCTGTATGTCTCCTTAATTTTTCAGTTGGCCTATTATATAATTTAAACTGCTTTGCGCATCAGACCATCACGGATGACTTGAAGGAAAGTGGCATTAGCTGTCAGGATTTAGAGAAATGTAGAAAAAACGGCTATCTTGGAGTCTATTTGGGTTCATTTGTAAAAAGGAATATTTTTAAAGGAGACCTGCTACGCATACGGTAGATCACCACGAAAGAGACCAATAAACACTTTAAAGTGCTACATAATATAATTTACTCCCATATACTCATAAAACAAAGCAATACAGTAATATGCTTAATCAACCTGTTTAGCAATAGCCACAAATAAATTAGAAAGAATTGCCTGTGATTAAATAAGATTATGCACAGTCATTTACTGATAGTATGAAGCTTTCCAATTAGGGACTTCTCTTTGTTTGAATTCTACACCACACTTTAAAAAGATAAAACCTTTTCGATGTACATTTGGGAACTCATGTCTCTGGCTAAGGCGGCACGGTGGCGCAGTGGGTAGCATTGCTGCCTCGCAGTTAGGAGACCCAGGTTCGCTTCCCGGGTCCTCCCTGTGTGGAGTTTGCATGTTCTCGTCGTGTTTCCGTGGGTTTCCTCCGGGTACTCTGGTTTCCTCCCACAGTCCAAAGACATGCAGGTTAGGCGCATTGGCAATCCTAAATTGTCCCTAGTGTGTGCTGTGTGTGTGTGTGTATGTATGCGCCCTGCAGTGGGCTGGTGCCCTGCCCGGGGATTGTTTCCTGCCTTGCGCCCTGTGTTGGCTGGGATTGGCTCCAGCAGACCCTCGTGACCCTGTAGTTAGGATATAGCGGGTTGGATAATGGATGGATGGATGTCTCTGGCTAATTATTTTTCTATAATCTACTATGTAAAAGGTCTATATATACAGTATTACAAATATACAGACACATTTTATATTATACATACTGTATATACACACACATATAAACCAACTGTTATATTTGTTTTTAGTATATTTAGCACACCACTCATTTTCTTCATACCACATATAGTTTTTATATACTGTATAAGAGAAGACATATTTTCAAAGAGCAAAGGTGAATCTTCAACAAAAATTTAAATTTCAGGATTGTAGGAGCTTCCATTGATTTAAAAAAGAAAATCAGAAAGATAAGAAAGCATTACTGCTGGCAGCTGACGCGGGGAAGCGCTGTGTTTGACACAGTTGATCATAACATTCTGATTAACAAGCTTGAGTGGAGGGTTGGTATTTGGGTACTGCTCTTAAGTGTTTGCGGATTACCTCAAAGGCAGGACGTTTTTTGTACACGTGGATAAGTTCAGTGTCTCCTATTGCTTTTTTTTATTTATAATAATAGTCCTCTTCTCTTCATATATGTTACCTTTCTGCTCTATACTAAACAAGTATAGTATCTCGCATCATTGTTGTGCTGATAATACCCAAATTTACTTCCCGTTGCAATCGGGTGAAATGGAGTCTGTGACAAAGCTTTTTAACTATTTAGATGATATAAAACACTGGATGGCACTTAACTTCCTGCAGTTAAAGGAGTCAAAAACTGAAGTCACTCTATTTGGTCAACCTACTGTTAAACAAAACATTGCTAGCACATTGGGTCCACTTGTCCAGTACTTAAAACCATGTGCTAAAAACCTCGGGGTGATCTTGGATTCAAATTTTAAATTTGATAAACAGATAAATGCTGTGGTAAAGAATAGTTTTTTCTACCTCAGGGTGATCAATAAAGCCAATTGTCATTTCAATGACATACAAAAGCTCATTCATGCTTTTGTTATGCCTCGTTTGGAATACTGTAATGCCCTGTATGTTGGGATATCCCGTACGATACTGTCTCGCCTGCAAATGGTGCAGAAAGCAGTTGCTTGAATTTTGACCAGCAGCAAAAAAATGGATCATATCACTCTAGTGCTGTGTTCTCTTTGTTGGCTCCCTGTTAGTTACAGGGTGAATTTTAAGATTTTAGTGTGTCTTATTAAAGCCCTACATGGGTCAGCTCCACCATACTTAGCTGATCTTATTGTTCCATAGTCAGCTATTGCTGACTGTCCCACACACACGGCTGAAGCTGAAGGGTGATCATGGTTTTGAGGGGGTTGGTCCTAAACTGTGGATCCGGTTTGCCCCTTGTAATAAGGTCAGCTCCCACACTTCATAGTTTTAAGTTTTTGCTAAAAAAAGCACTTTTATTCACTTGCTTTTTAGCTTATGAGTTTCAGTGGTTAAATCTTTCTATTTATATTGTTTCTACTGTGTTCATTTTATGTATGTATTATTATTTTATATAAATTTATATAAGCTTTTTATGTTTGAGTGTTGGTATATATGTGTTCATGTATGTATAATGTTTTCTTTTTGTTTATCTTTTTAGTAATCCTTATATGGCTTTTTTATTCATACTGTTACCTTATATATGTAAAGCACTTTGGTCAACTTCTAGTTGTTTAAATGTGCATATAAATAAATAAAATATGAAAACCAAATTCATGGAGAGATGAACTGTATGCCCTGTATATCATGACGGATCATTAGAAAATGTCAGGTGTCTCACAAGTGTATATTAGGTAAGCAGAGTAGGCTTTTTTGAAGGATTTTTAACCTAGTCTTGATGGTGATTCAGCATAAAAGTTAAATAGAGGAATCATCCTTAAAGGAACCCAAACAGTAATACTTAAAATGAAAAGACTTCAAAAGCAAAATAATTAAAAGTACATGAATAATGTCTGCTGTGTTTGTCTGTTATTCCAAACTAGCTGCACAATGCCAACATAAAGAGAAGACTGAGGTAAAGCTGAGAAAACAAAATATCCACAATTTCCAAGAAATAATAGTATACTTTCCAAAAAAACATATTTTATTAATAATTTCATGTGCCAACTATAAGGCAAAGGTTACCAAAGAAAAATAAAGGCATTTGCAAATGCCTTTCAGTTGTCTTACCGGAACACACACAATACAATATAATTAGCAGCAAATGTAGTATAAAATACAAAGGACTTACTTTCAATAATTAAGGACAGCTGCCACAATATTAGTAAGCATGAACAGGAATTTAAGCAGAATAAAATTCTGTTCATCTCTGTCCTGCTCTCAAAATGATACATTTTTTTAGCATTCAATGATGCTAAATTAGAGATTACAATCAGTCAACCACCATTTTCCTAACAGACATTAATAGGAAGGCACAGGCATATAAACTCAAGAATAAGGACATAAACACAAAAGATTGTGAAATACAGTATAATGAAGGGATGAGCACTACTTGATGATGATACTCCAAGAGATGTGAAGCAGTCTTAATCACCATCGCTTACGATGTATGCAGCTATATAACCAGAGTGAGTTAATCCTGTATTGCAGAATTTTTAAAAAAGGGACTACGGCACTTAAGCAATGAAGAACATGAATGGTCAGTTTAAAAAAAGCTTTGATGGGGGAAATGACTGACAATTAAAGATATACAGTCAGCATTATATATGTGCATATATGTAATTAGGGACTGAAAAAGGTAACACATGCTCATATACTCATTTCAACTTATATAAAGTTAAACTTGGGAAAAAAACAAAAAATTGGTCGTAACTGCACATTAAAAGCTTCTATAAAAGTTGTATGCTTCAGGAGAAACAAGAAACAATAATCTAGCAAAACGTGAAAAATCTATACAGTATCATAACATTTTACAAATGCCTTGCTTTTCTGTCTGCATAGTGTGACAGATCAATATCTGAGACATTCAATAAGAGAATCTTACATTGCTGAAAAGGTGATTTTTTTTTCTCAATTCAGCTTGACCCCATTCCAACAGCTAATGGAACCCTGAACAAAGAATCCTTAAATTCATTTTAGAATTGTAATAATGGCTGGCATTTCACACACAGCAATACATTTGGAGCACTGCCTTTCTTATTCATATCTTTAAAGCATATGGAATATTCATTACATGTTGTTAAAATGAATTAAATATTGATACTAGTTTACAGAGAGTTGGCAAAAAAAGTAAAAAGAACATCTGTGAGAAATACTTTTTTGCAATTATTTATCAGATATGCATGTTCCTTCATTTGCACTGAAAAACAACATTACAGACAGATCAATAGATCTAATCAAATAGAAAATTATACATTTAACCACCCATCTCTCAAAAAGTACAATACCATTTTTTTAACTATACTAAAACACTAATGTATAGAGTCACATCAAATAGACATTTGGGGAGATGTCCAGATATCTGGTCATTTGAAACCTGTAAATAGACACTGAGTAAGTCTATTTTAAATAAAGCACATAGAATGTTTAGAGAAAAATAATATTTGAAGTGAATAATAAACAGTCTGCCACTACTCATCATTTCATTAATGCATTAGGTTAAAACAGTAGATTTAAAATTTTTTAAATCTTCTTTCAAAATGTTTACAACATATTCTCGTGAAAGTAAACTTTTCAGATGTATATTAATCCTTCATTTCAGAATACCTGTAAAAACAGCCTTTGTTTTGCTGTTTTGAAGGTTTCTTGCATGGATGATCAGACTTTGGTAATTCTTATACTTGGGTACAAATGCAGAATTTGAAAATTACTTGCGTGGTCGTTACCTGTACTCAGTAAATTTATAAATGTAAGACAGCATTATTTATCTATCCACATTCTTCAACGTACTATTCAAATATATGACGTGTGCTTTCACTTATGGGTTATACTAATAAATGATAGCTTGCCTTCAAAAGCCAAATGAATGACTTGAATTCAGTGTTTGCAGACTTGTGTTTAGCAATTGAGTATACTGCACTGATTGTCTTACTAACTGCATGTTTTGGGGATTATGTATCTCTGTTAATACAGTACACATTGTAATAATAAACAGCTGTGTTTTGTCCTTTGAAGCAATGAAATATTAAATAAATTTTATTTTGGTATTCACAAATTATCCAAATTATTGCATTACCAGTGTAGAAAAGCCAAACAGTCACTTGTTTGAATCTTGCATAACTGCTTACTTGCTACAACTGTTTGTACTGGCAGTCCTCCCATATCCCACAGTCCAATATGTGTAACTGTGAGTGCAACATATGTAAGTCACACCCCTGTGTGACCCTGAACTGTATAAACTGGTTAGAAAATGGACAGAAGCTTGGACTGTTTGGCATCTGTAGAAGTGATCATTACAGAGAATGAATGTGAAGCCTCCGTTCATTTATCGGGCCTGTGAAGAACACTATTTAAAAGTGATTAATCTTGTTATCTTTTCATTTCATCTTACAAATGTAGACTTAAACAATGCTATTCAAAAATGCAATAAATCACAAACAGCAAAACCAATAAACAAAATGCCCTGGTTTGCTTGAAAGCATGATGTGAAACCAACTAGCAATTGGATTTTTCAACATGACAGATAACCCTGGTAATTAAGAACCAAATGACAAACCTGGTTATAGCAAATTTACATACACATTCTCAATGTTAAGCATGTAGTTGGTC
Source organism: Erpetoichthys calabaricus (assembly GCF_900747795.2). Taxonomy (NCBI): domain Eukaryota; kingdom Metazoa; phylum Chordata; class Cladistia; order Polypteriformes; family Polypteridae; genus Erpetoichthys; species Erpetoichthys calabaricus. The sequence goes on from NC_041394.2 coordinate 298,773,422, forward strand.
TAAAACTTTTTCCCCACAGATGCATTTTTATTATTTCTTATATAACACAAGGCACAATGGAGAATTCCACCACTTCCTCCCCATGTCACCAAAGTATCAATTTTGGTTCAATGACCTTTGACTTAACAACCTCAAAATACAGTCTCAAATATACCTTGGATGATCCTCCTTATGCTTCTACAGAGAAACACTCTCCATTTCATTATCTTGAAAGCTTCTCAAATAACAGTCTGTGCAGCAATAGAGTACAAGAGGGTAAACAAGAACCAGGTGGTAATACTTACGGAAAACATAACCGCCCTTTAAAATAACTCAAAGTATGTACTGCTGGCAAAGGACAGCAAATGACCAAGATTAACTGCTAATTTCTGAGATTAGTAATATTGGTCATAAATACTTTAAAAGGGAAAAGAACACATTAAATGATAAATCTGTTGGCTCATGGCTTCAAGGAATGTAAAATAATCAGTAACAACCAATGGAGCTTTGAAAAGTTCATTTTAAAGTTAAAAAGTTAATTTTATATATAATACAGTCCAGTGCCAACAAAGTGCTTTAAAATTGCTGCAAAAAGTGTATTATTTGCCACTATAAACCACTTTCAACCTCTCTCCCTAGTGATGAATTCTGCACAATTGTGTATACATTAAAAGACCATAACATAAAAATAAAAACCTAATTTCTAATTAATTTGCTGAAAAAAGTTATATTATCAGTTCTTTACAAAATGAGAACATTATCTTTACTCCAGTAAAAAGTATAATGTACATCTTATATATTACAAACAACAATAAACAAATCAGCAGAAAGACCTGTTGTCATACAAAGTGCATGTGTACGTATATGAAATGGAACCATTAAAGATATTGTATGTAAAATAAAAAAATGCTAACTGATTTTTTTTTGTGAAAAACATAATGGTCACAGCTTATAATCATACATGACAAAGATGCATATGGAGTTTTCATCAAGGGTGCAAAAAATGTTAGATAATTGGTAAAGCACTATAAAGACTGACACACATTGCTAACCAGCTATGTAGTAGTTCTCCATAAACGGTTGACAAGAACAAAGGAAAAAAACAGCAATGAGCTTATTAGATAAAAGAGACATGAAAATTAGAGACACTGCAGCAGAGACTGGAACAGGGTGCCATGAAGTCAAAAGAAATTAAAACTCTGCACACTATCCAAAGGACTCATTTGTCTTAGTCATATTTATCACACATAACCATGAAAACATTACTGTGAAAGGAGATGTCTGTTTTTATTCCACTGTGAGACAACTGCCTGAACTGCCTGTCAATGTGCCATACATTTCAGTATTGTCTTTTTAATTTCAAAATTCCCATTATTTCACTTTAAAGAATACATTTTTAACACAATTGAGGGCACTATATAAATTAAACACTAAGTGGAAATCAGGCTTTAGAGATCAGATATAAGAAAGGCATGTTAGGTATTTCAAACAAAAGTAATATTTTACCTGTTGTGTTCTAGTTTAGTATATGATTAAATTCACAAAGCAGGCAGCATCATCATTAATGTTGTTGCAGCACAACTCCAGAGAACTGCATTCATATCATTTTGGACACTTCCTGTAAAATCTGCATATTTCAAATGTCTATAAAGGTTTTCTTCTAGTATGTCTCCCGCATCCCAAAGAAATGTTGTTAACACTATAATTACCAGAGCCTATGAAAAAACACGTAGATCCGGCCCACCTTAAATCCGTTCGCACCTCTCCGCCAGCCTCTTTTGTCCTGTAAATGTGCCGATAAAGACAAGCAGCCAGCTATTCCATCCCCCCACCGACTTAGTACGTGCGCGAACTTCTCCCAGCTCATGCCTTGATTGATTATCTGGGAGTGAAGTGGAGTTTTAGAGTGGAAATAATAGATCGTTATTTGGAACACATGCATTTCATGTGTGTTCCATTTCTACAATAATCTGTGTAAACACATTTTTAAAACAAACGTTTTTCATATTTTAGTAGTAAATAACAAAATGTAGGCATAAACTATATAATGTATGAAGCCTGAAGTTCAAAGATCAAATAAACACTTTCACAAAAGGTTCAAGGAAAAGACAACAGCTTCCATGACGTAGCGGTAAGACTTGCTAACTTGCAACCAAGAGTCCCCGGTTCAATCCCAACTCACTCCTATATTTGCCATTTTTAGTAGTGAGCTGCTCTTATTGTTAATATTATACAGTACACACATACACTTGGTTTGCGTCTGTAACACACAGTGTACATTTTATAGGACTTGTAAAAGTTACCTTTTTTTTTCACTTTTTTCTCTCTAAATCACGATCACGATACATACTACTGCCCCCCCCACCCAGGGATCTGACGTTGTTAGTTTTTATTTAAAACTGGGAATAACTGGAGATGTGAGTGGTGTTTTGAGACAATGGAACTGGACATTCTCTCATCTGGAGGGATAAAATCTGCCTTCTTCGTATCTCACTGTCACTTGATTTTTTTTAATTTTTTTATTGAGTGTTCCTGCTCACGTTGAATTAGTATGCACCTTATGCTCTATGATGTCAAAAAAAAACAAAAAAAAAAAACAAAGACTTAGGTATTATTCGTTTTATGACCTGTATTGTACATTTCGGAAAACTTTGTGGCACAGATGCAACATTATTCATATTATTCATATTCATTCGCATAACATCTTACGGTTTGTAATCAGTGACCGCGTTTCTTTTTTCCCCTGATATTGCCAGTCCCCACATGTTGCTGTATGCCGTTTCTTTTGTACTCCAGGACATGCAGAGGAAAGAATAGTACAGAGCAGTAAGTTCAGCGCTATATGCAATCATCAGATTCAAATGTTAACAGTTCACACACACGCAAGGATCGTTCTTCCTACATTTACAACGTGTGTACCTGTTACAATGTACACACTTCTCTCTATGCTGTGGTTTCTATTACACACCTGAAAGAAAGACAATATTATGTGAAAACGAACAGCATCAGATCGAGTGTGAATTTATGCTGATGGTCGCCAGCGTTTGTGTGTCAGCTTTTATCCCTCCAGATCAGAGAATGTCCAGTTCCATTGCCTCAAAACACTACTCACATCTACAGTGATTCCCACTTTCAAATAAAAACTAACAGCGTCAGATCCTTAGGGCGGTAGTATATATCGTGATCATGAGAGAATAAAAGTGAAAAAAAAGGTAACTTTTACAAGTACAGTACTATAAATGTACACAGTCCGTTACAGACGCAAACCAAATGTATGTGTGTACTGTATAATATTAACAATAAGAGCGGCTCACAAGTCAGCAAATCTTACCGCTATGCCACAGAAGCTGTTGCCTTTTTCTTGAACTTTTTGTGAAAGTGTTTATTTGATGTTTGAACTTCAGGCTTCATACATTATATAGTTTATGCCTACATTTTGTCATTTACTACTAAAATATGAATAACATTTCTGTTTTAAAAATGTGTTTACACAGATTATTGTAGAAATAGAACACACATGAAATGCGTGTGTTCTAAATAACGATCTATTATTTCCACTCTAAAACTCCACTTCACTCCCAGATAATCAATCAAGGCATGAGCTGGGAGAAGTTCGTGCACGTTCTAAGTTGGTGGGGGGATGGAATAGCCAGCTGCTTGCTGCTTGTCTTTATCGGCACATTTACAGGACAAAAGAGGCTGGCGGAGAGGTACGAACGGATTTAAGGTGGGCCAGATCTACGAGTTTTTTCGTAGGCTCTGGTAATTCTAGTATTAAAGCTGACTAGTTACTGAATATTGGTCCTGTGTGAACAAGGAATTTTGTGTCAGTGAACTGTGCAATGTAATGGCATTCAACTTCAGTCCTGCCTTTACCCCGTTTTTATTGAGAAAGATTCTAGCTACTGACTACTTTCTGCAGAAATAAACTAGTTCAAAAAGTTGATGGATTGATGGTTTGCACAAACGTGTAATTTGGTTCCAAGTAGCCACGTCATGTTACACAGCAAATGTTTGTTGGTTAGAATTTGTAGAGAATGATAGACTCAGTCTTTGAAGGAATATACATCATCTTGGAAGGTGATAGGGTTAGGACACAAGACATACAGTGTATACACTATGGCTTTGAAAGAGGAGATTTCCACTTGAGAGACTGCAGATTAGAACATAAAATACAAAGTGCATTAGACTGGTATTCCTTCTTTAGTACCCACACGTGGCTTTCTTACTATTTTTTAGCAGTCTGATACATAGTATAGTCTGTACATCAACTGTGCAAAGGTTGTGAGATGATACAATGTATCTTTATAAAAATAAAAATATACCAGCCATCCATAATATGACTGACAGGTATAACCAGTTAATTAAACATTAACTTTCACAAAACACAAAATAAATTCCACATCTGAATGGCACAGCTGAATATACTTGAAAGGCTAAGGCATTGCATGGAAACGTTAACAAAAGCAGGGCAAAAAAATTGGTCAATAAGAGTGACATGTAGCTGATGAAGGTGAAGAATTCAGAAAAACTGGAAAGAACTCCAATAAGAATGATCAGGTTGATGTATGGAGTGTCACTGAATGATAGGATAGTGAATACCGAGTTAAGACAGGCTGTATGTTTTGTGACCAGGAGAAATGGAATGGATTCAGAGTTGTGGACATACATTTGAGAGACTGAGAGAATAAAACTGGGAAAAAAAAAAAAGTTAACTTTTACAAGTACTATAAATTTACACCAGCTGTTACAGATTCAAATCAAATATATGTTTTTGTTATATAATAGTAATAAAAATAGCAGTTCAGTACTCAGAATGGTAAGAGGACCGGGGAATCAAACCCACAACCTCTTGATTCGGAGACAGCGGTTATTACCACTGCACCAACCAAGCAAAGATATCTACCTTGTACCCTAAGCCATCTTATTTTTCTTTGGTTGTATTATTTTTCTTTGGTTATTTGGGAATAAAAGCGCAGTTTGGTTATACTTGTACTTTTGTGAAAGTGTTTATTTGATATTTGGACTTCAGTCTTCACACATTATACACTTCATGTGTACATTTTGTCAATTATTACTAAAACATGAAAAACGTTTTCTGTTTTAGCTATGTGTTCAACAGTTCCTGCCATGCATTTCCTGTCATCCTACATTTACACAGAACGTTGTACACATGGAACACATATGAAATGTATGCATGTATTCCAAATGACAATATATTATTTACCCTATACAATTCCAGGCAGCTCCCACCCAGATAAAAACACTAGAGCTTTGATAATCATCTTTGTGACTTGAGCTGTGTTGGTGGGGGGATGGGATAGCAGGCTGCTTGTGCTGATGAACACATTTACAACACAAAAGGCGCGAAGAGGTAGCCCAGGATTACAAGTTTTTTTGTAGGCTTCAAGGATTCTAGTGTTAAACTAAGAAGGGGCAGTGTAGTGAGCTTAGCACAGGAAAAGTGTGGAAATTCACATAAAGGTACAGGCAGTCGTAAAAAATAAAAACATTTATACAATCTATGTCAAGAAAAATTATGTGATACTGGTCTCAATCGACACCTTACAACAAGACATATGCAATGCGACCCATTAATTGGATGATAAGGGCACACTAGAACCAAAATTGGGCCTTTGGTTCCTCTTATGGCTGACATAGTTACTGCGTGTGGGGTATCACAATATATACTGTATATGCGCAGCAGCACGCCATGCAACATATATGACAATACAGTTCACGTAATACTGACAGGAAATGCACCAGTCAGGCCAAATCACTGTCACAAAAAGTAAGGCCAACCAATCACATCCCTGATTGGACATGAACCCGACCAATGAGTTAAAGGTGCAGCCCACAGCCACCATGATTTAAGGCTTCATCATGAGATGCATGCCCCACATTCCTAACTGACATGAAAGGCCAACGGGGCTCAATGTATGACATCGCCGGCATATCAACTACAGCTAACTTATTACACTGTACACCTGACACTAAAGCAACCTCAGCAACAGGACACCGTTACAATCGTCTAGGTAGACTAACAAGGAGGACTGTGTTGCGTTAAAGGTGCACCACGTGTTCCGACTTGCGTTCAAAGAATATAACTGATAGGGAAAGGAACAGTGCTGATACTGACCTGCATAACACAGGGCAGCTGATTTTTTCCATCGCTCACATGCATAGATTGCAAAAGCAGGGGGACTACACAAGCCAAGGCTATTTTTAACCAAAAGTGATGTACAAGCAATTCCAGTGAAAGTGACTCCACAAGAAAACTTTGCTTTCAAAATGAATCACTAAACTATGATGTTTCTCGACCAGTCAGATTCATGCAAATGATCCAGAAAGAAAGGTATTTATTATATATAAACCTGCTCTCAGCTGCCCATGTATTCATTTAATTGGCAACTCTGAGATAATGCCAACACGAGTACTACAATTCCCTTTAGGTACTGTCTCAGACAATTGGATCAGCCCTCACAAAGTTTAAATAGCAGCATCATCAAAAGTGGAATGACATCAAGGATAGCAGCTTCTGCATGTTTTCTTTCTTCAACTATTTTGGAATAATTTCATTGCTCCACTAGATAACAGCTTTTAAAACATACACACACAAGCAAATTAAATGATGCTCCTACGCCAAGATGGAACAGAATGACCTGCGATTTCCTCCACTACATAGTGTTTGTGTACAGAATTCATAATCAACTTATTATGTGGGTTGACTTAACCTCTTTTAAATTTCCGTTAATTTCAGGACCATAGGTCCTTATTTTCAAGTTGAACTTTGATAGTGCTAGTACAATCAAAAAGCCAGAGTATAGTATGTAAGATATTAAAAACATCTAGCCTAAAACCTAGCAGTATTAAGGATGACATAAACAAGTTAGAATTCTATGTAGCTGCACATAACTTTGATATCAATAGAATAACAGAAACTAGGCTAAATAATAAAGATAGGCAGGAGTATAACACAGGCTGGTACACGTTATTTAGGAAAAAAGGCAAAACCAAAATAGCGGGGAGTCACCACGTATGTAAAAAAAATTTGAATGCAAGTCTTCTTCAATTAGATGGTGAATGACAGCTTAGTGAGGATGTCTGGATTTGTCTAGACTGGATCAGGGATCAAGGCATCATGTTAGGAGTTAATGTAAACAACAGTTTCAATTTTTTTATTAAAAAGACAAGTTTAAGGGGGGATATTACAATTATTGGGGACTATAACACAATATGTTAAAACACCACCGAGGAGAGAGGCCTGTCTAGATGTAGTAGTTTTGTATTAATCAAGACAGATATGAATGATCCATTAGGAACAAGTTGCCATAACATTAGTGTTCTAGAAGAGTGAACATTCAAAAACTAAGACAGTTAAATTTAATTTTATTAGCCCACATTTTGAACAGATATGGCAAAACCTACCTAAGATGTACTGGGATAAGATTTTAGGTGTGAAAACAGTTAAGGGAGATTTGGGGCCAGTTTAAAATAAATAAATACAAATAATCAAGGACAAGTTTATAACAATACTTAGAAGTAGTAGGAAATTAAACAGAACTCTGAAGTAGATACGTAAGGAGGTAAAAAAAAAAAAATTAAAAAACAGCTGTATAAGACATTTAAGGCAAATATCCAGCACTGACTGTAGAACTTATATGCAGAACATCAGAGCAATGGTTAAAAAGCAGGGATGATCCGATCAGGTTTTTTAAAGGCAGATACCAATCACTGATTTCATGTTACTTGATCAGCTGATTCCAATGCAGATTCCAATTTTATTTTTCTTTCCCCATTTAATAAACTTTTAGTACTAATCTCCTGTATAACCAGACAAATGTAAGTGTTTATGTCCTATATTAAAGTGTATTTTTTAAATTAAACTATAGACAATAGGTATTAATGTTTATTTTTTATTAACAAGATAAAATTCTGTAGGCTTATTGTTCAGTGACCATAAAATACTAAAATAAATACAATTTCCTTAAAATACATACTTTAACTAATAAAATACAGTTAGGTCCATAAATATTTGGACAGAGACAACTTTTTTCTAATTTTGGTTTGTGTTAGCAAAATGCTTTAGTTGCCTCACATTTTTATGCAATCGTTTTGTTCACCCCACTGAATTAAAGCTGAAAGTCTGCACTTGAACTGCATCTGAGTTGTTTCATTTAAAATTCACTGTGGTAATGTACAGAACCAAAATTAGAAAAAAGTTGTCTCTGTCCAAATATTTATGGACCTAACTGTATGTACAAAAATATATATCCAAAATATATATGGCATAAAAGAAATTAAAATGCTTAATTACAAGTTGTCATATTGTTTAGTTTTTTTCCCTATCTGTAACAAAGCTTAATTTAAAAAAAAAAAAAAAAAAAAAAAAAAAAGTACTTTTCACCATTTCTCAAAAAGAATATATACTCCAGCTGGATGGAAAGACTGAGGGAGAGAGAATCTGCAAGGTAATACCTTCCCCAGGACACAAGGGGGAAACCCCCCTGGGCAGCTGTGACACCATGGATTCCCACAGGGCATTCAGGGAGTTGGAGTTTGGCACAGCCTTGTTGGGTTCTGTGGGGGCCTCCAGGGGGAGCTGCAGAGCCCTACTTTGGGCTTTCACCACACCTGGGAGTGATTCGAGGTCTGATTATTGAGCCACCTGGAACACTCAGGGGTCAACATAAAAGAAGTTGCCTCACTCCACTCGGGGAGCCAGAGTTGGGAGGAGGTGGACAAAGCTAGCCTGGAGAAGTGAAGGGGATGGACAAAGAGAGGAAGAGAAAGAAGACAGAAGAAGTGTGCTGTGCTTTATGTACTGTGCTGTGGGGAGCAGGGAAAAGTGCTCTCCAGCTGTAAATAAAATGTGTGTGCTGGACTGTAACTTGTGTCAGCCTATCTGTAAATATATATAAATTCTCACACAATCAGTTAATTGATATCAGCAATTAAGAACTGCTTAAATGTAACTATACATGCACTTATACATTTTAATCATTTAAAATCAGGGATCGGCTCTGAGCCCTTTCTTATTTGCAATGGTGATGGACAAGCTGAGAGACGAGATTAGACAGGAGTCCCTGTGGACTATGATGTTTGCTCATGACATTGTGAACTGTAGCGAATATAAGGAGCAGGTTGAGGAGACCCAGGAGAGGTGGAGATATGCTCTAGAGAGGGGAGGAATGAAGGCCAGTAGGAACAAGACAGTATACATGTGTGTAAATGAGAGGGAGGTCAGTGGAATGGTGAGGATGCAGGGAGTAGAGTTGGCGAAGGTGGATGAGTTTAAATACTTGGGATCAACAGTACAGAGTAATGGGGATTGTGGAAGAGAAGTGAAAAAAGTGCAGGCAGGGTGGAATGGGTGGAGAAGAGTGTCAGGAGTAATTTGTGACAGACGGATATCAGCAAGAGTGAAAGGGAAGGTCTACAGGACAGCAGTGAGACCAGCTATGTTATAGGGGTTGGAGACGGTGGCACTGACCAGAAAGCAGGAGACAGAGCTGGAGGCGGCAGAGTTAAAGATGCTAAGATTTGCACTGGGTATGACGAGGATGAACAGGATTAAAAATGAGTACATTAGAGGGTCAGCTCAAGTTGGACGGTTGGAAGACAAAGTCAGAGAGGTGAGATTGCGTTGGTTTGGACATGTGTAGAGGAGAGATTCTGGGTATAATGGAAGAAGGATGCCAAGGATAGAGTTGCCAGGGAAGAGGAAAAGAGGAAGGCCTAAGCGAAGGTTTATGGATGTGGTGAAAGAGGACATGCAGGTGATGGGTGTAACAGAGCAAGATGCAGAGCACAGAAAGATATGGAAGAAGATGATCCCCTGTGGCAACCCCTAACGGGAGCAACCAAAAGAAGAAGAAGAGTTGCAATCCAGGCTTTTGCTGTTAAAATACACATTTACGATATGTAGGTGTGCAATTTTCTTCAGTGTGTCAACTAGACATTTATAATTCTTGAGGTGTAATTATAAAATATGACTACCATTTTAATTATGTAGTACTTGTTTCTTAACAAAATTATGTTGTAGGACACACAGTAACAAATAATAAACAAAGTGCAAATCTACAAAAAAGCCTAGTGTTTACTAAGTAGCAATTTCAAATTCATCTTTATCTTGTCTTTTTCCAATTGAGAGTGTAAGCTGCTGCATTTTAAACAAGCATGCTGTTCAAAGTTATGCAGTGCCTGTTTAATTCTTTGAAGTAGCTTTTCTTGCTTTTCTGTAGTTGCACAGGGCCAACTTTTCCCATTACTTTTTTTTTTCAATTCATTACTCTACCTTCTTTAATTTAAGGGCTTAATATACCTCTCATTCACTTATAAACCAAGCTTCCAGTCGCTGCTTTGTTTACAATGCAGGAAGAGTACTGCAAAAGAAAAGACAAACACTGGTTCAACAACCATAATATGTTGCATAAAGGAGCACTGCAACTAAATTACTGTAAAGCAGGGGCTGTAATATCAGTTTATGTGATTGGACTTTTTACTGATCAAGTCTTTTTTTTGTTTTAGTGAAAATTGGCCAATTTCAATCAGCAGCCAATTGATTGGAGTATCCCTATTAAAAAGGATATTAGGAAAGCTAAAAGGCAGTTAGAGAGAAATATTGCAGATAATGCAAAAAAATAACCCAAAGAAATTCAAATCTTAGCAGTAAAATAACAGTCCAAGAGGAAACAAAGAGTACTAGGAATAGAAAAGCTGAGAGAATTAACAGAAAATGAAACGTGCTTTGAACTTGCATTTTATTGAGGCTTATACATAGTCGATAACATCCCAAGTGTAACACAGACCAAGGATGTAATTAATGATTTGGAAACTGTAGAAAGAGAAGTGGTGCTTAGTTTAAATAGGCACAAATCTAACAAATTACCAGGAACTGATTACATTTCTCTTTGAGTGCTTAAGGAGGTTAGTGAATGCATATACTGTATAAACCCTTGACACACAGTCTTATAAAGTTACTGTGTACTAGGGAAAATCTTAAGGACTAGAAATATCATACCGTTACATAAAAGAGTGACCAGGCAGATCCAAGTAGGTATGGGCTGTAAGCTTAACATGCATCACGAGTAAATTAATGGAGGGAATTATTAAGGGAAAAAGTGAGCATCATATGGCAAGAACAGGAGTATTGAACAGTCGACAAGGGTTCAGGTAATGTAGAACTTTGGCAACCTTGCCATCTCAAAATTCAAAATACAGGTTATTTTTAATTATTGATAATTATGTTTTGAGTATCTTTACTTAAAACACAACTTTCTCTAGGGATGTCACAAAAAATGGTACTTTGCTACTAATTCAATACCCAAGTTCTGAAAATGTAAAAAGGTAACAGCTTTCTTACAGTATCAGTAGTACTGAAAAAGTCACTGTCACTGTCCTGCTCCACAGACAGATTGAGGAGATCGTTCCTCCCCCAAACTATGCGACTCTTTAATTCCACCAAGGGGGGTAAACGTTAATATTTAACATTATACATAGTTATTGTCTGTTTTTTTTTTTTTCACCTGTATTATTATCATTCTTTAATTTAATATTATTTATTGTATCAGTATGCTGCTGCTGAAGAATGTGAATTTCCCATTGGGATTAATAAAGTATCTATCTATCTATCTATCTATCTATCTATCTATCTAGCAGGTTTACATGCATTACTGTGAGTAGACAAATAACTCTGGAAGGCACAATAATAAATGAGAAAAGTAAAAACTACAAATAAAAATAGCTATCTGATGATAGCTATTTGATATAGCACCACATCAGCACATTTTGAAAAGAAATGCAGCAGAGGTTATGTCTAAGAAAGCTTTTCTGTTAGTGACAAAAAACAAAGACAACTACATACTGTACTGTATTTAATGTATGCTGAATATTATTGATTTTCACAACAAAAACAGTTCATCATTTTTGAGCACTGTGGCAGGATGAAGCTGCTCAACAACATGTTTAAAAACATGAAAATGGGTCAAAGATAACTGGAAACAGAAGTATTATATTCTATTTATTTAAGTACCAGAAATGTTTAGTAACTTCATCACTTCAAAAACAATATTCAAAGACACATAAAACACCTATGCATCATCCATTCATCTCCTTTACCTTAACTCATGATAGTAAGAGTCACAGGACAGAACTTGAGAAATTCAAACAATACATAAATATTGTACCACTACTGCTATTTTCAGATCTAACTGTTCTTATGTGGGTAATACATATTGTGATGAAAATACACCTACTTAACCAGAGCTGCCAACAATTGCAAAAGTAAAGGATGGTGGTAAGATTCAGATGGAAAACACTGTCATTTTCAGATAGACCTTTGGCTATGCAATTTAAAATAATGAATGTTTTAAAAGTTGGTAACTTGATTGTTAAGTAGAATGTAATTCAAGAAATCAGTAGAACAAAGAACTTCAACTAATTTATGTGTACACTTTTATAGTAAGTTCATTTAAAAAGTGATTCATTCTCAAACAATAAAAATGTATATTATGTACAAACTCATAAACTCCCACCAATTATAGTAAAGACATTTAACAGTAAGTCAAAGCTAACCAACGTACATGTTGCTATTTAGCAACACATTTGCAAATTTTAAATACTGTAGGTACAGTAATACAGAAAATGTGGGAAAAAAACATTGCTGAACAAATTAACAATGCAGAAAACACCACAAAAACTCCTCATTGATATCCTTTGAAGTAATATACATTTGTTTATGCTCATTACTTCAAAAGCTAAAATTAAGTACAATCTAACAAGTTACCGTATTTCAATTAGTGCTGGCCAATATAGCAAAAGACCTTGTGGAGGGTTCACGATATATTTAGATATGTCATCACAAAAACCACTTTCAACTATTCTTAACAAAATAAAAAACACAAAATGAAATGGTTGTCCACATTTTGCAAACTAAATATAGGACGAAATAAAGGACAAAGAGTAGATGACAAAGTAGAATGTAGTAAAGAATTCAAAAATGTTGGCGCGGTACACATGCACAGCAGGTTAGAGATAACGGAAATATGAAAATTCCAAAGTCTCAAAAAAAGGACAGGAAAGATTGCATTAGTGCAAACAAACGGAAATTATTACTCAGTGAAATAACAGAACAGTGAAAAGAGATTGAATATATTGTTCGGATTTAAACTTTAAGTTGGAGACTTGTAGATTGTCTAATTCATGTTGCCAGCGAGAATTAAAAATGATTCTAAAAACGTTGTTGCGGTATGAAGTTCTGTGAGACGGAGACTTAACATGAGATTCTTTTGAATCACGCCCTATTTACAACAATTTTCAAACAAGACCATGGTCATCTAACCTCCATCGTGTGAATGCTTTTGTAAGACACACTTCCTGCGGTCTCAGCTCTTATAAATTTTATCAAGACAATAATTTTATACGTTCTAGATGACACGTCAACGACAAAGAGAAGAAGAAAGAGCATGGACAAACATTCGAGAAAGTGGTTTTATTTCTTAGAGACAAAGAAACAATATTCACTCACAGGCAGTTATACATTGCGTTGTCAGGATGCAAGGCCAAACACGCAATCAAAATTCAATGCGATCTTGAAGAAAAGTTAATTCCAAATATTGTTTTCACAAAAGTTTTAAGTAAAAGTGAAAGTAATGCATATGTAACAATTCCCATGAAAATAACAATCTGTTTAAATTGTATATCCGGTAAACCAAACCCAGAGGTGGGTGAGCGAAGAAAGCAGAGGGCGGAGACCCCTAGTATATAATAAGAATAAAGCTGTTTGGAATCTGCACATCTGTTCACATCCACTAAGAAAAGCAAAAAAAAAAAAGGAGGAACATGGGTGGTGTTGTGCCAGTGCTCAGTAATTTCAGACTTTGGAATTTTGGATTAGGGATACTCAACCTGTATGAGCAGTCCTTATCCCCCCCCCCACGACAAGTTGTCCATCTAATTAAATTTCCAAATAATTATTTAATTAAATAATTTGCAGCTCTCTTTCATGCAAAGTGAAATGCTGCTTTTCTCATGGAGTATTCTGTGGTGTACAGAAATCCCTTGTGTGGATTACATGACAAAATAATTGAACAGTTATCAACTGCAGATAAATTCTATTAATTAGATCCCACTGTTTTAACTGTGCTTATTGTTAATTTTTGCATTACCTTTACTCAAACAGGAAAGCAGTCCCACAAGCTGTCACATTTGAAAGCTGACTCCCACCTGTCAAACCATAATAGATAAGCTACTTACTAAATGTCACACTATAAGACTGAACCAATCAAACATCTCCCATCAAATACAACCATCTTGAGTCTTACACCCACCTGTGGCACATAACTGCCAAAAGGGAAGTACTGTAAGTGCATACAGGGAAAAAAAACAAAACAAAAACTAGGTTACATATGCCATAGGCCAGCTATGACAACAATGCAGTCCGATACACTTGTTCCAGACAGCTGACTTGTTCTTATCCCTCACTGTAGCCTAGACACCATTAATAATAATAATATGTTTTATTTATACAGCACCTTTCCCATGCTCAAGACGCTTCACAGAGTCTTAGAAAAAAGCAGCAGAGTGTATGTAACATTGGATACAAATGTTTTCCTGAATAGACCAATGAAACAGATAACACAGCATTAAATAGAATAAAGGACAATAAACCAGAGTAAAATAATAAATTCAATACCAAAATAAAAACCTAACAAATAAGCTAATTTGTGATATAACAGACACACACATTATCCTGCACCTGGACAGAGAGGTAAGCTGAAAGAAAGGGCAGAATGTTAAGTTAAGTTAAAAGCCTTCCTAAATAGATGAGTTTTAAGTTGTTTTTTTTAAAAGAATGAATGGAGTCAGCTGATCTAATTAATTTTGGGATGTCATTCCAAAGTTTGGGTGCTATGGAGCTGAAGGCCCTGTCACCCATAGAGTGCAGGTTAATGTGAGGCACAAAAAGATTACCAGAATCAGAGGACCTTAGCAGGCGAACAAGAGCATAGTGATTTAGAACAGGGGTAGGCAACATCGGTCCTGGAGTGCCACAGTATGTGCAGGTTTTTGTTCCAACCCAGTTCCTTAACGAGAACTCAATTATTGCTGATGAAGCACATATTGCTTAAGTGACATTTTAATGCTTCATTTTAGTGGTCTCGCTTGTTAAGGTTCTCCAACATTAATTGCTTATTTCAATCTTAAACTGCTGCATTCAGTGTTTTAATTGCTCCTTATTAGCAATAAGATGTAAAAGACAAAGCAGCCAGCAGTTCTCCAGCTAGCTTTTTTCCAATTACATCTGTGTGTGTTCATCATGCACGGTTTGATTTAATACAACACTTAATAGAAAAATGTGACAGACTGAAAATGATCTGTTTTAGGCTTCAAATCATTTGGATGATATCCTTGGAAAGGAAAAAAATCTACGATATAAAAGCCTTACATTGCACAGACTAACAAGCCATAAAATTAAATAAGGTCTGAGATTGGCAATGATTGTTTTCTAATTAAGCAATTGGGTTGAATGAAAACCTGTAGCCACTGCGGCTCACCAGGACCGACGTTGCCTACCCCTGTTTTACATCTTATTGCTAATAAGGAGCAATTAAAACACTGAATGCAGCAGTTTAAGATTGAAATAAGCAATTAAGGTTGGAGAACCTTAACAAGCGAGACCACTAAAATGAAGCATTAAAATGTCACTTAAGCAATATGTGCTTCATCAGCAATAATTGAGTTCTCGTTAAGGAACTGGGTTGGAACAAAAACCTGCACATACTGTGGCACTCCAGGACCGACGTTGCCTACCCCTGATTTAGAAGGTCACTGATGTAATCCAGTGCAAGGCCATTTAAAGCTTTGTAGGTTATTAATAGAATTTTATATTTAAAGACACATGGAGACAGTGAAAGCAGAGCAGGATGGGTGTGATGTGCTCACTGTTACTGGTTCGTGTAAGGACTCTTGCAGCAGAGTTTTGAATCATGTGATATATTATTAGAAGGGGCACCTGCCAGCAGCGAGTTACAATAATCGATGCTGGATGTGATAAAAGCATGGACAAGTTTCTCAGCATTAGAAAAGGAGAGGAATGAGTGAACACTGGATATGTTACGGAGGTGAAAGTAAGAAAGTTTCTTAATGTGGTTTATGTGAGCGGAATAAGAAAGGGAGGAATCAAAAATGACACTAAGATTCCTTACTTACATCAGAAGAAAGTCTGATGAGATCACCGTCAAGAGTGACTGAAAAGGAGCTCATTTTCTTAAGCAGCGCTTTAGTGCCAATTTGTAGGAGTTCAGTTTTGTTGCAATATAATTTTAAAGAGTTCTGCTCCATCCAGGTTTTAATTTCACTGAGGCAAGTTGTGAGCTGAGAAAACTCTGATGAAATTGCACTTTTGTCATTGAAATAGAGATGAGTGTCATCTGCATAAAAATGATAACCCAGCCCATAGCTACAAATAATATGGCCAAGGGGAAGTATATAAATACAGAAGAGAAGAGGGCCAAGGACTGAGCCCTGAGGAACTCCTTGTGTGACTGGCGCTGAGCTGGATCTGCTGTTGCCAAGACTAACAAACCCTTGTCTATCAATCAGACAGGACTTGAACCACTGAAGGGCAGTGCCAGAGATACCCAAGCATGTTCTCCATTCTGGACAGGAGGATGTCATGTCTGACTGTCAAATGCTGCACTGAGGTGTAACAGAATTAATATTGAAAGATAATAATGGATAACTCCAAAGTATATTTTCCCCTTGTCCCAGACAAGGCACTCTCTACTCTTAACAAAATCACTCTGCCTAACAACATATATAACAAAATGCCTTTATCTTCATTCTCTTCTTTCTCGCACTGATTCCATTCTGCTGTGTCTATTTTAAGTGCTGAAACTTTTATCTGCTTTTGTCTTTTTATAAACTTTGCCTTTTACATTATTTTTATTTCAACATCTGATCTTTGATATCTGAAACAATTACAGACAACAGACTTTGGAAACAGTTCATTAGTAAGAAATGACACTTTTCATATTCTTTGCAATAATGTTTTGACTGTACACACCTGACCAGCTGATCAAACTGAAGTGTTTTCTCCTCTGTTAACTGTACCATTAAGATAAAAAAGTGATTTTCATGTTTGAAAATCACTTTAAAACATTAATTCTAATAAAACAACTTAATCAAAAAAATTGTTCAGCCCTAAGTTCAAAATGTTTAGACATATAAAAGCGGGTCTTGGGTTATGAAAAACGTTTGTTCCAGTGGACTTTGCAACCAAATTCTGGAAGTCAAAACTTGCATGGAATATGCCTGTTAATGGAAAAACACATCAAGTTTTACTGATTTTACAGAAAAATGTTTCAGACTTTTAAACTAAACTGACTGACTGACTGACTGAACTACAGATATTTACAATATGTCAATCCTTATGCTTAAACATCTTACAGTCTTTCATAATGATATAGTACCTCAGAGCTGAAAAGGGTATAATGACCATGGCACACAAGTCCAACACAAAGTGATGGCTGATGCTGGAGCAGGAATTGCCCACAGTGTCACTTTCCATTCCCAGTAGCTCTGCTATCCGAGACAGCATGGCCATGAGATGTACTCAGAATACCAGAAATTGAAAGCAGCGGGTACTACCACTCACCTAAAGAGATGGTCTTGTAGCCTATCTCTAATTGAGCTTATTGCACAAATTTGGTGAAACATGTTAATAAAAGCATAAATTGAAAATGTTGAGAAATTATGCACCATACTGCACTATGTCACAGCACATGTGACAGCTGCTACATAAAACTTGAATGAAGCTGAAACTTTTTAAAAAATGTTTTTTTTTTTTTTTTTTACTGTTTCCGGTTGCCTTCAGACTAACCAAATTATCAAAAAAACCTACCACCTTTTGTATGGATTGATAAATTGCAAATTTTGACCTCGGCTCACAGGAGACACTCTAACAGCATAGATGAAGAGGATGTGCATTTCAAGCAGAAGCCCCCTTCAGGTTTGGCCACGGATTTAGGATGTAGAACAGACAATCTGAATGTGCTATTAATAAACATTTTAAAACTGGATAAAGGCAATTCTTGAAGCAATTAGTGAATGATTTTAGTGAATTCAATGTTTTCCATAAAATAGCATAAAGGTTGTGTGTGCGCATAGAGTTCACAAGTATGCAGTGTACAAAATGATGCATAGCATATGTTTAGGTTCTTAAATGTAATTAGTGCATTTCTTCCAAACTAAGCGTATCCCACACATGACATCATGTATCTCTCTGGTGACAGCAATGGCCACACGCAGCTTTGTCCTCCTATGGATGCCATACATTCCAGTTTACAAAATAAAAAAGTACTTCTTTTTACTAGCAGAATTTTTGAAATACTAATTCCAAGAAAAAAAAATATCTAACTTTCAAAAGCGAACCATTAACTGCTGTACCATTAGGCATCTGTTTTCACTGTACATCTTCACTTATCTCTTTTAACTGATTTCATACTACTTCTTGTTTCATATTTGGACATGACCCTCCTTTCATTTACTGAATAAGCTTGTTGTTATACTTCCACTTTTAACATAAATTAATAATAATAATAAGTTACATTAATTGAGTGCCTTTCACAAACCCAAGGTTGCTTTACATACAGAGTAAAAAAAAAAAAAAGAATTTACTAATAACTTTATTTGAATTGAATCATTAGGTCTTTCTGAACATTTCGCATTTTTTCTACAACAAAAATTCACCTAGAGTACTTACTAGTTTGAGTTGCAATACCAATTAACAAGAAATGAAAATTGACCCCATATGCATTTCAAACAGTATATTACAACCCTAATGCAAGCTCAAAACAAGACACACATAAATGTATGCTGAGAAAAATGTTTTTAATGCAATAAAAGGGCTCAATGTTATGT
Source organism: Erpetoichthys calabaricus (assembly GCF_900747795.2). Classification (NCBI taxonomy): domain Eukaryota; kingdom Metazoa; phylum Chordata; class Cladistia; order Polypteriformes; family Polypteridae; genus Erpetoichthys; species Erpetoichthys calabaricus. The sequence continues at coordinate 298,792,325 of NC_041394.2, forward strand.
TTATATGATATTTTCCCTATTTTCATTTACAACCATTTTTTATAATCAGTTAATAGAATTAAAAGGCATTGATTCAACTACGACATGGTGGTGCAGTGGGTAGCACTGCTGCCTCACAGTTAGGAGACCCGGGTTCGCTTCCCGGGTCCTCCCTGCGTGGAGTTTGCATGTTCTCCCTGTGTCTGTGTGGGTTTCCTCTGGGTGCTCCGGTTTCCTCCCACAGTCCAAAGACATGCAGGTTAGGTGGATTGGCGATCCTAAATTGGCCCTAGTGTGTGCTTGGGGTGTGTGAGCGCGCTCTGCGGTGGGCTGGCGCCCTGCCTGGGGTTTGTTTCCTGCCTTGCGCCCTGTGTTGGCTGGGATTGGCTCCAGCAGATCCCTGTGACCCTGTAGTTAGGATATAGTGGGTTGGATAATGGATGGATGATTCAACTACATCCAGTAATTAATTTGCAAAATAGTCTTAACCTATTTACAGGGCTATGGGGACTTAAAAGTCTAAATTCAGATCATTAAATATAGTGAAGGGCTAAACCCTGGAAAGGATGATAGAGCACTCTCTTGAATATGTCCATATTAACTCAAAACAGGACAATTTAGAGTTGCTATATAGTCTAAAACAAATGTTATTTTAATATTGAAGAAAAGAGAAGGACTGGAGGAAAACAAAGTGTAAACTCCAAACAGATGGTCAGCAGGTAAGGTATGAAACCCAGGTTAATAGAATACATACACATGCTTACAGTAAGTTTCAATGCATCCACTAAACAGTGTCATCTCCAGACAGAGGAGCAGCTTCAGCGGCAGACTGCTGTCACTGTCCTGCTCCACTGACAGACTGAGGAGATCGTTCCTCCCCCAAACTACGACTCTTCAATTCCACCCAGGGGGGTAAACGTTAACATTATTCAAAGTTATTGTCTGTTATACCTGCATTTCTTTTTTGGAAAACGACAAATTATTTTCTACAAATGTGTTCTGCCCCTAAGCAATATGGAATTTTTAACAAGCAAGAAATGCACAGAAGTTTGAGGAAGCAGACACATATAAAAACATGAAGTTGCACAGTGTTAAACTGAAGCACTTTGGTTGCTTTAGACACGTTTTAGCTAGTTTACACAGTTCTCTAAAACCGCTGTCACTTTCTGATCTATTATAAACTTAAAAATGCTTATGTTACTGCATGTCAGTAAATGTGTTTGAAAACAAACCCAACTGGAATCCGTAACAATACCTAAAAAAATCTGGCTATTCAGAATAATGGCACATAAAACAGAAATAAACTTCAATATCTGCGTGGAAGTTCTTAAGTAACAGTTAATCCTTTTGGTAGATTTCACAATAAATTAGTAACCCAATTCTTAAATACTGCCTACCTAATGGTTCTATTCCAACAATGTTTTCGAACAGGAAATTCCAGAAGTTAAGTACATGCTGCGTGAAGACATTTGCCTCTTCTGTCCTGAACTGGCAATTCCTCTCCTTTATCCCTGTGCTCCTTAACAGTCCTTAAAACTTTAGTTTTTCTTCTAGTAAAATTCATCTGCTCTCCATGTTGTGTAAAAAACTGAATCTGTAATGCATTCATTTTACAAATAGTGAATGCCTAGTTTTATTTATGATTTGTAAGGTTTGCATTTTAGATTTATGCAGTAGTAGTTACCACTAAAAAACTTTTCAACATAAAAGATAGGCAAAAAAAAGTTTCAAAGGATAAATGGGTATTTAAATCACATCATAGCAGAAAGACGAAAAAAAAACACTGAAAAAGACTGGCTCTGTTTCAATGTAATCCCCTTCTTGGCTTTAAAGTAAGAAAAATGAATTAAATTAATTGAAAGGACAGACATTTAACATTTTTATCCATACCCTCTGGGAAAATAGCTTATCTTAATAACAAGGTGGGGGAAGAAACAGAAGTGATGCAGAAGGAAACAAAGATAAGCCAATTTTCTACAATGTGCACCAGCCAACAGAGGTAGTGGAAAAGAAAAAGAGTCAATCTAAAATTTCATTTTAAGCACAAGTCATGTAATAAAAACATAGACACAGACACACACAACAAATAAAACGAACTATTAAGGAGGTTTAATTAAGGTGTTTCATATTTGCATTGAGTACTGTTCCACTATAACAGTAAAGCAGTGCCCTCATCATTTAGATTACATGGTATCCTTTTATGTTTTTAAGAGACAAATAATAGCTGTTTGGAACAACACGTTTTCACTTGCTATGATTTAACCTAATCATTTCCTCACCCTAGTTTGCAAGCAGGACTAATGTCCCCATATAAATTAATTCATTTTTAAACTGTCTTATCAGCTTCATAGGGATTCTATTCTTATTCTTAAGGTACTGGGCACAAGGCAATAACTAACACCCCATGGAGCACCAGTATGTTTATTTAAAAAAACCAAAAAAAAAACCAAAAACCTCTCATGCGACAAAATATTGGTGGGACCTTTACTTGAAACATTAAATAGCAGATAACTTTAAAGATATTAAAAGCTTTTTCAGGCTTTGTAAATGCAATTATGCAACTGTAAAATATGCATATTTAGATCAAGTATTTCCAAGCTGCATTGTGCTGGATTTAATATACAGTTTTCTTGCTATGTAGTTTTGGCAAATGATTTGCTGAAGGTGCTGTACATGATATCAGGCTTTTTGGTAATGTAACTGGGTAAACCACCAGTGTTTCATATGGACTATTCTAATCGTTGCACAGCAAGCAAGCCACAATATGTGCCAGGTTATAGTGGCAACCTGGTCAGATGCTCAAAGGATATATACAACAATGCTGTGTGGAGCGCACCACAGGATTCCTCAAACTTAGGTGTTCATGTCTGGAAGCTGCTGTAACAGCCAATGTAGGTCTGCAGCATTATGACTGCATATGCATAAGGTTGATTAGCATAGTCTATATATGGTTGTTTCAGGTTGCCAACCAGATGGGGTTCAATGCACATTTATGTAATGTCATTTACAAGATGATTATGATTTATAAACAGTAAATTGAATACAAATGTGCATGGACCAGGTTTTCAAAATTTGATTTTTTTTTTTGGTGTACACTTTTTGCTATTTTTTGGCATATGGATACTTTTCATGCTCAATTCCATGCAAAGTTTTAATAAAATGACACCTAGGACATCTTCATGGAGCTGAATTTGTGCATATCATCCCTCAACCGATCGAGCCAGCATTTTTTCCTGTGGGCTGAGACACAAGGCTGTCTTTGCCACTGACTGGTTCTCATTGCGGATCAAGTGGTGATACTTTCAGAGGCACACTATTCTATTTGTATAGAGAAATGAATGGAAGATATTGAGGACAACAATTAATAATAGTATTGTTATTAGGTGCCAACATAGTGCAGTGGTAAGATTGTTTTGTCTCAGTGAAGGAGTCTGGGGTTTCCATGTTCTCTCCAGATGGTATTTGGTACAATCCAAATACCTGCTGATTAGGTGGATTGGCTAAAGTGGCTGGGGTAAGTGTGTGTATTCACCCTATGATAATCTACATCCAGGGATTGTTCTTGTTTTGCGTCCAATGCTTGCTGGCATAAGTTTCGGCTGCTCCTAAAACTTGCCCAGGATAAGTGGATTAGAAAGATGGATGGATAGATAAATGAACGGATGCCTATCTGTTCAGTTCTTATCACTTGATTAAATAGTACTGTATGCGCCTGCTCAATATTCTCTCAAACTGAAACACACACATGCATTATCAGTCTAGTGGCAGTAGGCAATCTTTGCAACATAAAAAAATAAGCTTTAGAATAGTGAAATAATAAATGTGATCATAATTGTGGCTTTTTAAGTATTGTTTAATGGTCTACAGAAAACTAATTCACATCTGCACATCAACATTCAATAATGTCAATAACAGGCACTTGGTCATGACTTTCTAAGGTGAATTTAAGTCCCTGGGACTAAGATCATCCTCACTGTTCTGCAGGCTACGTTGAGGAGTCTCCATGGGACTGAAATGTTGCAGCACAGGAAGACAAATGTGGTAGATGTTGGGAGTAATGGTCACAGGCAGTCTTCTTTAAAGACAACTGAAGAGTACAACAACGGTTTACTTTTTTGCCTTCTCAAAATAACATGGATTTACTGTTTTGCAACATGTTTGTAATTTCAAGACATGGATAGACACACAGATATCCAGGGGGATCAATACTCTATAACATGTTTGGCTTGAAAAAATGGAGCTACCTTGTTATGTTTTAAGGCTTTTTTATTCACCTTTGAACCCATGTACCCTTTAGCTCTATTGCAGATTTCAATAATGGACATTGAAGTTTTACATTTTATTAAACAAAAATAAAATAAGCTGTAACGGCCGACCCCTTTACCCAGCCGGCAGCTACACTTCCAAGACCTGTGGCCTGGATGATTTACTGAGACAGAATCTAACTATCAAGCCATACTTCTAACCAATTAAACTTTTCCCCCACAATCGACGGTGAAAATATAAGTACACAAAACCAGGATGTAAAATTAAACGGATTAAATGTATTAAATGAAACAAGACATGCCAAAAATAGAAAACATAAATATAAATATCCCTCCACCCCAGCAACAACAAGACACCCCCAAATATAAATACAACAGAAAACCCTCCCTTGCCCCTGTAACATATAAACACACAACACGAACAACAAGAATTGAAGGATATATGGAAATGAATGTGAACGTGAGTCCGGTAATAAAGAAACTGTCCTGAATGCGGTTGACTGAATTAGTGAAAATGACTCGTTTGATTCTCCCCGGAAAAAATGGAGCAGCCTTACCGTGAATCTTCGGTACGTGGTGGATGATTAACTCCGACCCCGGGGTGTCTCGTGATGAGGTCCTTGAAGCAAGTCCGGCAGATGGAAAAACAAACTGGATGGAAATGCGCGATGTGGAAAATAACAGGTACAGATGGCTCGTGGTCGTGAATGTGAAAAAAATCTCCTTCTCTCCTATCTTCTTCCTTCTCCTCCTGCTGGCTTAAATAGTCCTGTGACGGCTGTGATTGATTAATTGTGAACAGGTGTTTTCCAGGTTTGCGGCTGTGGTCTCCTTCCATCATCTGCCCCCCTTTACGGGGACGGCATTAACTGATACACATACAAACAGTAAACGGGACAATGAAACGAGACGCACTCAGAACTGACATTTACAACACTATGTGGCCCCGCTACAAAGCTAACCTTAAGATCACAAATTCATACGGATAATTAATATATACCATGATTGTGAAAAAATTGACTTCTGCTTTGGAAACCAGCAAAGAGATAACATATAATCATTTTCTATCACTTTGGGAGTGGATAATAGTTTGAAACAACGTCACATTTGCGATCAAAACATTTAAGTTATGATAAGTTATATAAATGGTTAATAATGTGCAAAATCTAAATAATAATGTTAATAACTTTTCTGAATCTAAATCACTATGTCAAAATGACCTGCCAAAACACACATTTAAAAATTGTTACAAAAGATTCTAGAAGAAAAGTGATCCGTTAAATCTAAGAGACTTTGCAGTCAGCACACAGCTGATTTATTGAGCAGAACAACCTTAGCCACTCTAGTGGGGACTAGTAATCCACTTGTAAATCTCTCCAAAGGTAAAAAGGTCATGTATTTGAAGCAACAATGTATGTGTTTTATTGTTGAAGGGGGAAACAGGAGTTTAAATTGGGTCTAGCTTGAACTCAGAAAAGAAGATGTAAAGTAATGAAGCTATTTTTCATGCATTTCATCATGCAAAGTGAACAGAATAAACCAGTATGTGTACATGCATATTTTTTCATTCGAGTCATGTCCAGTTTTATTTATTCATTTTTTACTTGCAGCATTTTTTCAGTTTAATAAATTGAGATGGAAAAATCAGTATGCGCTAGAAAAATATGTTACTTTTTTATTACATACAGTCTATACCTGCTTCTGAAGAACACTAAAATTAATCATTCTTGGTTTGACCAACAGTCTGGTAAAGATGAACTATAAAAAGGAAGGTTGTGCGTGAAGGATAGTTTGTAATGATTTAACTCAATGAATTATGCAGTAAAAAGCCAGTATTTCTAATAATCACGCATACTTCATATCCAGTGGCACGAAGTATCCCTAACTAGTAAAATTCAACGACTTTTCATGGTAGGTATTATTAGTCACAAATAAACAGGTAGTCACAACAAGCCTGTGAAGATTAGAATTCCCTGGATTAGAACTGCTTAAAAGATCAGCAAAGATAATCATGATAACAGCAATAAAAATCTAATTATATGCAGATATATTCATTAATATTACATAACACTGAAATAATTTCCTCCCAGTCCTTGTTTAAAGCAATAAACTAAAAATTGCCTATCAAATGACTTATAACTGCATTGACTTTCTTTACACTCAAATGTACCATGGGTAACAAACAACGTATTTTGCAATAATTTAGTAGCATAACATTCTACAACCCACGTAATAAAATTCAGGATCATGGAGGGATAGAGCCAATCCTGGCAGCATTGGGGCAACAGTTGCCAAGTAATCTATCATGCATGTTTCTGGGAATCTAGGAAAAAAGCTCCAAGCAGACAACAACCAGGTATGGCATTCAAACCCAAGACAAAGCCACAGCACTTGCCACTCTGTAACTGTGTTGACCAATAAAATAAATAAATAAATAAATAAATAATCTAACAGTAAGTTAGAACCTGACTGAATTGAGACTGACACTTGAAATCTGAAGGGAACATTTTCTAAATCAAATTTCACACAAACCATGTACAGTACATACCTACTGATTAATACATTTTAAGTTACATATAATTACTTAAGCATTCTACTGTAATGCAAAAAATTTTAAATAATTATTTTTATAAGCTCTGCAGTAGAGTCATACTGATTCTGAAGTATTCTGAAAAGGGATAAAAGATTTCAAAACATTAAACTTCCAATACTCATTATCTAAAAATAAAAGGTGTTTTTCTTTATCATTAATAACTTCCAATGGTGGTTTGGTATGCAAACTGCTTTACATGCTAAAGGTCATGTCAGGATTAGAGCTGCAACTAACAATTATTTTGATAATCGATTAGTCTGGCGATTATTCCATCAATTAATCAATTAGCTGGATTATAAAAGATTAATTTGCAATTAAATACAGAGAGCATGAAATGGAACTTTTCACCAAATAAAGAGATTTGTATAAAAGTTTTAGAAATGTATTTTTTTTAATGAACTACTTGTAGATATTAAAAAATATATAGATTTTTATACATGTATAAAATAATACATTGAAAATAAATAGTAATAAACACACTCAGTAGAACATCTGGCTCTGGTTGTATAATGAAAATACAAACACACACAAGATTTTGTTAAAAAACAGCAGTTTTCAATAAATTAACTACATTCACAATTTGCTTTATGTATTCAGAAGCACACTAACCACAATTCAAAATTAAACATGTAATTCAAGTTTTTATTTATTTTTTTCAGTTTCTGGCAAAGCATCATGTAAATATCTGACCACCACAATACAGTAATCCCTCGCTATATCGCGCTTCGACTTTCGCAGCTTCACTCTATCGCGGATTTTATATGTAAGCATATCTAAATATATAACGCGGATTTTTCGCTGCTTCGCGGGTTTCTGCGGACAATGGGTGTTTTTACTTCTGGTACATGCTTCCTCAGTTGGTTTGCCCAGTTGATTTCATACAAGGGACGCTATTGGCGGATGACTGAGAAGCTACCTAATCAGAGCACACAGTTAAGTTCCTGTGTGCTGATTGGCTCAGTGACGGAGTGCTGCATTAACCAGGAAGTCTCATCTCATTCATTCAGCATCAACGTGCTCCTGCTACTGCTTCAGGGGCCATGTCCAAGCGCCAACAGATGATGCAAATGATTGCAGAAAAGGTAAAAGTTTTGGATATGTTGAAGGAAGGGAACAGCTACACCGCTGCAGGACACCATTGCGGCATCAATGAGTCCACAATTCTTTTTATTTAAAAAGGAGGAAAAGCATATAAGATCTACGGCCGCAGTGTCCTTTAAGCAGGGCGCAAAACGAGTTGCAAGTGGACGTAATAAGGCAGTATTCTGGATGGAATCTGCTTTAGGGATTTGGATTGAAGACTGCCGGAAGGAGAACAACGGCTGTGCTACACAGTCGCCTGAAGAGGCTCCTTTAGAACAGCTGTAACGCTCTTCTTTGTTGTGCAGTAAAATTAAACTCATCGTTATCGGACAAGTGTCATTGTTGGTGAGTAACCATAATTAATTATCTACGTACAGTACTTATTACATGTATATAGTTTAGTGTCACTGTACACACATTTTACTGTATACAATTTTTCTTGCATTGTACGTATTTATTGCTGGTGGCCTGTCTGTCGTAATGGCTGTAACATATGTGATATCGGAGATGCTCGATATCTTTAAAATAATATTTACGTTTTACTGTATATAAACTGTGTTTACATACATAATTTCAACGAATCTTACCTAATATCTAAGAGAATACAAAGGGTTTATGCTGTATAATTGTGCGGGAGATGTTTATAATAGTGTGGGAGAGTTTATAAGGGCTTAAAATATATAAATAGAACCATATGAACATATGGTTACTACTTCGCGGATTTTCACCTTTCGCGGGGGGTTCTGGAACGCAACCCCCGCGATGGAGGAGGGATTACTGTATTTCAGGAGTTATTAGGAATTTATTTTTTTATTATTTAAAACATGTCTAAAATATATATAAATGTATAAGTTTCAGGAAGTTGGTATTTATTATTGTCAGAGCTGCATTTTCTTAAAAAGGTTATGAAAATGCAGCATTATTCATTACACACGGTCATAAGCAGATATTCTTTATGCACCAAAATACTTTGTAAATGTGTGCCCAGTTAGGCTAACATTTATAATTTTAATGTCAGTGGTAATTTACCCTAACAAAAGAAATCTGGCTTTCTAATTTTATGCAGGTCACACTTGATGTACACAAAGCATTTTGCAGAAATATGCAGTGTAGAAATACACAATTCTAAATCAAATTTATAGAAACTTGACTTTTTAAAAACCATAATGTGGCTTGCTATACTGAGATACAGTACCAATTATCAATGCATATAGTCAAAAAAGAAACAACCAATATTTACAGAATTAGCCGACTATAAAAGTCTTTCTCAAGTTTTTTTTTCAACAAACCGCATATGTCTGCAGTTAACAAGATATGTGCCTCTAACAGAAATAGCAGTAAACATTTGGTATTCCTTCCTGGAACTAGTAAGCTGTTTGGTCGAAGTACATAATAATGCTACCATCCCTTCAGGCACTTTTTACACAAGACAATGACTCACTCCCTGGTAGGTTGTTTGAACATGCATTGCAGCATCCTGCTGAGACAGGAGAACAGCTTAACAATCACACTGCCAGATTGCTATTTTGCATGAAAACCACAATGCACAGTGAAGAAATCCATAAAGAGAAATGTTAAAAAAGGAGAGAATTAGAAAACAATGTAGGAAAACTAAAAAACTACAAACATAATCCAATACATTGTTAATCTTAACTGTTACTGTAAACATTTATTACTTACTTAAAATTATTTAAATCTGTTATCTGGTTGCTTTCATTAAAAAAAAGACCTTGTTTTATTCAGCTGACACTAAACTCACACTCAAAACTGATTGGACAAAAGACCCCTCACTTGTAATGTTTCCTCTAAAACTTTAGACCTTAGTATAATCTGTATTTAACTACAATTTAGCATTTAATCACAAAATGACTACCCTTCATTAAATAAACAGACACATAAATAAATGACTGTAACAGACCAGTGATAATATCATCCTGCCTCAAGTGAAAACAACACACTGTAATTATTCTGAATCTGAGTCAAAGTACAAGAGGTATGAAGGCAAGTAAACTGCTTAAAAACACAGCTGTGCAACTACAATGTTAGCTGCCATTTCCTTATACAAGGTGACAATTTCCCACTGCCACTCAAAGTTAACAAAAGAACCTTGGACTAAAGGGAAGCAGTAGGATAACAGTCCACTTGCAAACAATCTATAAAGAAACATTAAAAGTAGAGTATAACAGGTAGTCACATGTACAGCAATAAATTGAAACATACTGGACATTTTCTTCTTCCTATTTCTAAATTAAGACGCAATATTTTTTTGTATTTTGTAAATCCCTCTTCTTACATACTTACAACAATTTTTTTTTTAATGTTAGACAAAAAAAAAACAATCAAGATTGACTTTGAGGCATCAGTCAAATCGGAAGGCCCTTAACATCAGGGAAAGACACAACCGACACTACAGATACTGAAAAAGCAAAATACTATTTATCTGAAAACTGCTTAAATGATTTAAAATACTTTTGAACTGCATGTAAAATAATGACATTAACATGGAACCTGTAGGAAAGTGTTTCCTACTCGAACAGAGATCAGAATGAAAACTAGTTAATATAGTGGCTTCACTTGGGTCACAAGAATACTGCGTTATCAGCTGAACTCTTGCTTTCTTCCCCAGTTTTTTTTTTTTTTTTAAATTAGTGTCATCTTCTATATTCTTACACTAACAATCAGTTCTAGACATGTCCAAGCAATTTCAAAAATGAAAGTTGTGTGTACATACTTAATTGCAATAAATATTGATGTCACCTAATCAGATACAGTATACAGTGTAGCAAAAAATAATCAATATTTCCAAAAGTTTCACACCAAAACTCTTGGAGAGTGAATTCAAATCCAGACAGATTGTGGCTTGTGACATATTCTCTCTCGTCTTTATGGTTTTTCTATGAAGGTTCTAATTTCTTTTTCCAATAAATTGGGAAGAAGTTGATGCAGCTTTGAATTGCAGCACAGATTAAATTGGCTGTTGTATGGGTGAGAGCGAGTTTCTCCTGTGCCATCCTGTCCAAAACCTGCTCCTACCTTGCACCCAAAGCTCTAGGCTATTGCAATAATACACTGGAATCAGAAAATTAGAAAACAGAATTATATCGAATTATGTCATGCCCAATCATGTTCAAGGCAATGTTTTCAAACAGAGCACAAATATTCAGACATACTGATAAACATTCAGTTTGAAATATTGTGTAAAACACACCAAGATCAATGGCTAAGGTTTTATAACACAAAACACAAGGCTGTATGCTCAAACAATTCATTTATGTTGAATGATTCATGCAGCTTACACATATTCAAATAAGAATAAGTATAGCATCAAACATCATAATGTGCTGTACATGGATATCATTTTAAGAGAGTAAAGGAGTTTAAAATTAAAAGATATATGTGGTTGCTGGACAAAGGTTCTGTGGTCTTACATTATCCAGTATAATTATAATAAATCACCAATAACTAACTTGTTAGGACACTGCACACAAACGTGTCAGTTATGTGTGATATACATGTACTAAAAACTGTTGTGACAGCAGGAATAAAACTGTGGTTACAGAGGTAGCAATGCATTCAGTTGGCTGTTGTGGAAAGTTTTACTCTGACTCATCAAAACACAGTAAAACACAATGCTATCATAGTCACTATTCTAACAATTGTACTGAGGGTCAGCTCTACCCAGCATGCTGTCACTAATATAAAACAAAACATAAAAAATGAAGAACAATAACATTCCTCTAGATAGTTAAAGAAGCAAAAATTAATTAGGGTCAACAGTAACAGCTGCACTCCTCTGGATCACGAGGTAACACAACAACTGAAGAAATGTCTACACAAAAAGTAGAAGAAAAAAATCTGTTACAAATCAAATGAAAACATTATAAAATGAAGAAAGACCCAGAAGAAATCTAGAACAGATTTTTATTTATTCCAAAAAGGCTTTACACACTACACTTTGAGTTGGACAGCTGAAATCATCTGTGTGGCTCCTTTTTACTGACTATCTGAAACATTTTTTTGTTTTGTATTTGAAACTTTTTTTTAATGTTTTGAAAACTTTTGCAAGTCATGCCCACAGACGAAAAGCAAATTTTATAAATAAATAAATGTTGCTTCTACTGATGTATAAGCAAGGCTCTTCAAAGAAAATGGGATGCCACATCAAATTAGTCACCAGGCACAATTTAAAGAGCGATGTTTGTTACATAGAACCCTGCCTCTCAGTTAAAAAAAAGAAAAAAAAGGTTAGTTATGATCCTTTAATGAGACACAATGAGACAATTCTAGATAACAAATATTTCACATCAAAGGACTGTCAGTGATCTTAAAATGTAAATGTATTAACTCTATATGACTGATTTGATTTCTTATAGCTTCATGTGTATGTCGATGAGTGCCTTATACCACACCACAGTGCTAAGTTTATTGAGATAAAACAAAAAAAACCTTATGTACAAGGAATGGGATTAGCTGAGGAGTGACAGTATCATGCACAACAGCCATTTTACTACTTAATAAAAGGGGCAGGTACTTTTATTTCAAAATAGACCCCAAATGTTTTGCCAATAAATAGGTATGGGACACCTTACCAGTTCAGTCATTTGAGAAAAATCATCACTGGCTGATTTTTAGTGCCAAAATATTAAAAACACAGTACAAGTCATCAAGTATTGCATTAACATTTTAAGTGAACAGCTATATGACATTAATATTTTATGTACATGGAAATGCAAGAAACAGTGTCAAACAGTTGCAAGACTGTATTCTTTCCCCACATGTGAAATATATATTTTCAACAAAAATGGGAATCATAAAAGTGAAGCAAGTCCATCATTTGCCCTTTACACATGTAGTCTATCCTTGGAATCTACCAATAAATTGGTGGGTTGGAGAAATATGTGAACAAAGCTTGGATTGAGTATTATTACAGGGAACTTATTCTGGTAATTTCCCAGGTCAAAACCTAGTATAATTCCTGGGAATTCACAGGGTTTTTTATGTGTGCACAAAGCCATAAAGGTGATGGTAAAATCAAGCAAAATTTCACAAAGGGCTCTCTCACATCCAGGTTGACAAATGTGAACACATTCTAACAAATTCTGATATTACTATTACTAAAATGTAAAAAAAAATGTTGTGATTTAACTGAAACTTAAATATTTTTTGCAAATTTAGGCATTAAGTGGCAGGTAGTACATAGTAAATATGTTGTAGTCATTGTAATCTTGCTACTTTGTAATTGGTTCCATTATTGTTCAGTCTAAGACACCACGTTAGAAAGATGTCCAGAAATGACTTGTCAAAAACATAAACATTAATGGTTACAGGTGTTTTGTACACTTTTCACAACTTATCCCTTCCTTCACAACGTTTTCTGTGTTGCCAGGAGTTAACTGGATACTATGTGTGAAATTACATTTGTGTATTACTGGGGTCTTTATAGTTCTTTCATGTTCAAAATTACATTCTGTAAAGTAACTCATACTTCAAGTTAATAACATGTGCAATCAAGCTTATTGCTTTTTCTGTGTTATGACCTCTCTATTAGGTTTCTGTATCTAACATTTTATCTGCTTGTTTTCAGTTATTCCTTTCCATTTTAAATTAACCTCACTTGGACAAATAAGTCTCTATCATTCCCATCATCCACCTCACTCTCTGACTCAAATGTCAAACTCACCAGTAACACGTCTTAGCAGTCATACCAGCACAGACAGAGATGTGTCCTCTTACCCCTAGACACCCAAACATATGAAAGGGTAGATGCATTCAATAAAAGTGAAACCTTAGTATGCAGTTTAATGTCATTAGATTTTGGTCACTGAACAATTAAGTTACATTTTCCGCATAACAAATATCTTCCCATTATTTTCTTCCGGATTATTTCTAATAAAAATGAATTTCTAAACAATCATTAAAAAAAAAACACATAGCTAGTCAGAATATAATAATGTGGACTCTGCATTACACGTACTACTCCATAAATGAAAGAATATGTTCTAAACAATTCTTTGTGATCAGACTGTCCCAAACTTTCTCACATTCCCAGGCAAATACATGCAAAAGCTGTACAAGTTAAAGCTCAGTTTATTGATAACACAAAAACAAATTACGTTAATGAGGATCCTAAACAATTCAGATCAACAAATAATATTTTGCTGGGACGACATTAAGGAGCTCTCACGGAATATGATGGGAAGAAATAGTAGTGGTATTAATCATGTCACGTGTACAGAGTAATCTGAAATTCTTACTTGCATATCTGACAACCATGCAACATTTCACTATGTTCTGACATGATAAACAATAATGTATTAAAATACATAATTTCATAAATTATACTACATGAAACAATTACTGCAGACAGAATGGACATTATTGCAGCTGATGTAATGAATCTGTTATAGCTGATCATATATATATTTGAAATCTCTTTTTCACTTCTTCAAAATTACCTGCCTACTGTTTTTACATTCGACATTTCTCCTATAGTGATGAAAGCTATAAAAAAAAAAAAGAGAGACTTTTTTTTAATGCAAATACTGATTTCTCCTTGTCATTGCCCTGCCCTGTGATAAACTGAGATAAAAAGATCTGTTCATGTACATTCTGATAATGTGGTATGAGAAACAATGTCTCATTTCTCGATAGTTTAATTAGTTGGAGTTTAGGTAATTGTGAATATTTGGTTCTTAAACATGGTCAAAAAGTCAATTTAGTACGAGTACTTAAATATTTTTTCCTGTTTAAATCACAAAAATACTTCATTTTGAAAGAGAGCCTCCTATGAAGCTTCAGTTTATTAAAGGAAAGCAATAAGGTTGTGAAAAATGGTTTTACCTACATATTGCCATTTATAGCATACAGAATCCATGCAAACATGACAGTTCATACTGTATTGGTAAGTGACATCTTAAACCAAGGTTAAACAAAAAAAATTATATATATATATATATATAATAAAACCTATGATAGTAACCGAAGCTGCTGCAATGTACTTAAAATGTTGCATATTTATAGTTGTTCTTGAGCTGAACAAGCTACATGACAAACCCATAAATCAACAGTGTACGACTCAGATTTATAGCTGAAAGAGCAAACAGGAAGGAAGAAAATTATCGAGTACAAAAAAGCTTAAATTATAATCTTGTTATGAAAATCTTGGCTTCTAAACTCTAGAATATCCTGTTCCAAAATAAAATGCAGTTAAGTTTTCAATTCTATTTCTATCAATGTGGATAAAGAGAATAAACTAAATGAGGATCTTTAAAGCCAAATGCAAGTTTAATCCAGCAGTGTCAGCATGAAACACTTTAACAATACATTAAATATGATTTCATGCAATGTAATCAACCAGTTGTTTGTCAGGGTAAGGACAAGGAGTTATGTTATTTGTGCAAGGATCCTTGCGGATAAGAGGCATTCAGTTTACTTACTTTAGCAAATCACACAATTGTGCTGTTTCTCAACAATAAAAGAAGTATAGAGAATTTTACTACAAACAAAATCAAAATTAGATAATGCAAAGTAAGAAAAATACTGTCTGCATTTCAAAACACTAAAAAACTAATGTTATTAAAATTCGTTGGCTATATTTTTCCATCAGAGACACCTAAAAATAACCAAGGTTTGCATTAACTTTTCTTCCTACTTCCAAAACATTTATTTAAAGGATGTGCCACATCAGACTAAACTATTTTATACACTCAGAAAACTCTACGACTTAAAAACAAATATATGATGAATAACACTATTCCACATATAATATTATACAGTATATAATATAGTACACATACAGAAAAGACAAATGTGATGACATAGACTGCCCATTAATTGGCACTGGAAGTGGTTATGATATTCACTAGTGGACCCTGATTATGACGCAATAAATAAATAAATGAATTAATTAATAAAACCACCTGGTGGGGAAAAAATAGAAACAGTTAAACAAATTATGAGTGTCTTTAAGCAAGGAAGAAAAAGCTGCTCAAGACTGTAAGACATGTTATGGGTTTATTCTTTTTATGTTCTATTACAAGTAAAAAAAAAAAAAAAAGATGGCCAAATAAAAATGTGTACGGCACAGCTTTACGTAAAAAAACTAAAGTAGCTGAAGCTGAGCTCACATGCAATATGTAAATGTTACAAGACAACACGTGAGATTGAAAACCTCAAGCTGCATCCTCTACTGAAATCTGTATTTAGTGTAATACATATATAGTAAATAAACCTCATCTTTGATCTGTTAAAATCTTCCAGCTCCAATATGTGTCAGATGTTATTTTTAAGGCTTAATGTTTATCACATAAGCAGACATAGCCTGCAAGTAAACATCAAGGTAAATTTTTTCCCTTTCATACTAAGCAAGACATCCAATACTCTTTAACATCTTAAATTTGACTTAGGCCATTTACCATTTTCAAAAGTAAGCACACTTACTGTACAAGACTACAAGCTGATGAAATACCATTTGTACATATTTCCCAAGAAAACCAGATTTAGGGCAAAAGGAAAAGTTCTGAAACAAATAAATACTTGTAAATAGTCAACAATACAATAGTATACAATATATTAAATAATAATATAAAAATAATACTATAATCAACATTAAAGCAAAAGTAAGGTTTCAGGTTTCCTTTAAATTTGGTCTTTTTTTAGCCTATCACACTTATATGGCAAATACAAGTCAATGAATGTTTTGATTTAAATAAGCAACAAAATCTTCTTTACTGGGATGTCACTGGGATAGTCAAGATAAGCTTCTGGAGCTAATTCAGTGGCAACTGTAGTGATACATGGTTTAACTATGTACTCCAGTAATTGTCAATATTCTAACTGTAACACTCTGCTGTAAAAATACCTGACAACATAAAAAAAACACAAGTATTAAGTACATAAAAAACTGCTTAGTGTGGCACAAGGGAGATCAGAAGAACAAGTTCACAAATTAACCGAATCACCCTGAAACATTGTAAATTACAGTCACAAACATCACAGCCAAGTCGATTTCTTCTTATTTCTTTTCACCTTATCAGGCAAAAATTAGTATGTGCTGGTTTTAGGGTAACTATTTGCTGGACCTATTTCTAACTTGAACTGGTACACTGTTAAGTATTGTAAGTAAACAATTACATTACTGGTGAACAGTATAAAGTAGACAATAACATTACTGTAAACACACAAGTATTCCTTAAAATGATTTTCTTTAATATAGTGAAATAAAATATATACCCTGGGATAAGGTGCCCTATGGTGAAACACACCATATAAGGTAAAATAATGATAAAATAAAGATGGCACAGTATCAAAACTTAAAGCTGCCTTATACAATTACTGTCATTTAGGAAACTGAATATTGGTGGCACTTTGGATTTTTCTCCAAATGCACCTCCTTCGGTAGCAACTTTGAAGTGTGGCCTCTCTAAAATCAGGCATGTTTAGAGAGTCTGAAATGGACTGGTACATGGTTCAGGTTAACATGACACAAAAGCAGTGGGATAGAATTCCTAATTAAATTCCAGGTTTGCTGCTTCAGTTATAAAGCATTTGTATTTTAGAGTAGGTCTGATGAAACTGTACCTATTATTTAAAATAACAGTTTAACTTCATAATGTTTAAATCACAATAATTTTTCAAGGCAAAAAAGGCTTTCATTACTTTCACATTTACCCCATTATGGAATTATTTCAGAAATAAAAATACATGGCTTAGATTTGCTTTGAGAACACAAAGATATGACCAACTGGCAGGGAGTTGTAATTGTTTTAGTTTATGTTACGCATTTGAACAACTGAGTAAAATTACAGCAAAATTAGTTGCTTTTTAATTCAGCTCAATACATATCCATGTTAAAGGAATGGAGGCTTCACATTTATCCATCCATCCATTGTCTCCCGCTTATCCGAGGTCGGGTCGTGGGGGCAGCAGCTTGAGCAGAGATGCCCAGACTTCCCTCTCCCCGGCCACTTCTTCTAGCTCTTCCGGGAGAATCCCAAGGCGTTCCCAGGCCAGTCGAGAGACATAGTCCCTCCAGCGTGTCCTGGGTCTTCCCCGGGGCCTCCTCCTGGTTGGACGTGCCTGGAACACCTCACCAGGGAGGCGTCCAGGAGGCATCCTACTCAGATGCCCGAGCCACCTCATCTGACTCCTCTCGATGCGGAGGAGCAGCGGCTCTACTCTGAGCCCCTCCCGGATGACTGAGCTTCTCACCCTATCTTTAAGGGAAAGCCCAGACACCCTGCGGAGGAAACTCATTTCAGCCGCTTGTATTCGCGATCTCGTTCTTTCGGTCACTACCCATAGCTCATGACCATAGGTGAGGGTAGGAACATAGATCGACTGGTAAATTGAGAGCTTCGCCTTGCGGCTCAGCTCCTTTTTCACCACGACAGACCGATGCAACGCCCGCATTACTGCGGATGCTGCACCGATCCGCCTGTCGATCTCACGCTCCATTCTTCCCTCACTCGTGAACAAGACCCCGAGATACTTGAACTCCTCCACTTGGGGCAGGATCTCGCTACCAACCCTGAGAGGGCACTCCACCCTTTTCCGGTTGAGGACCATGGTCTCGGATTTGGAGGTGCTGATTCTCATCCCAGCCGCTTCACACTCGGCTGCGAACCGATCCAGAGAGAGCTGAAGATCACGGCCTGATGAAGCAAACAGGACAACATCATCTGCAAAAAGCAGTGACCCAATCCTGAGCCCACCAAACCGGACCCCCTCAACACCCTGGCTGCGCCTAGAAATTCTGTCCATAAAAGTTATGAACAGAATCGGTGACAAAGGGCAGCCCTGGCGGAGTCCAACTCTCACTGGAAACGGGTTCGACTTACTGCCGGCAATGCGGACCAAGCTCTGGCACCGATCGTACAGGGACTGAACAGCCCTTATCAGGGGGGCCGGTACCCCATACTCTCGGAGTACCTCCCACAGGATTCCCCGAGGGACACGGTCGAATGCCTTTTCTAAGTCCACAAAACACATGTAGACTGGTTGGGCAAACTCCCATGCACCCTCCAGGACCCTGCTAAGGGTATAGAGCTGGTCCACTGTTCCGCGACCAGGACGAAAACCACACTGTTCCTCCTGAATCCGAGGCTCGACTATCCGACGGACCCTCCTCTCCAGGACCCCTGAATAGACTTTTCCAGGGAGGCTGAGGAGTGTGATCCCTCTGTAGTTGGAACACACCCTCCGATCCCCCTTCTTAAAGAGGGGGACCACCACCCCGGTCTGCCAATCCAGAGGCACTGTCCCTGATGTCCATGCGATGTTGCAGAGGCGTGTCAGCCAAGACAGTCCTACAACATCCAGAGCCTTGAGGAACTCCGGGCGTATCTCATCCACCCCCGGGGCCCTGCCACCAAGGAGTTTTTTGACCACCTCGGTGACCTCAGTCCCAGAGATGGGGGAGCCCACCTCTGAGTCCCCAGGCTCTGCTTCCTCATTGGAAGGCATGTTAATGGGATTGAGGAGGTCTTCAAAGTATTCCCCCCACCGACCCACAACGTCCCGAGTCGAGGTCAGCAGCGCACCATCCCCACCATATACAGTGTTGACACTGCACTGCTTCCCCTTCCTGAGACGCCGGATGGTGGACCAGAATCTCCTCGAAGCCGTCCGAAAGTCATTCTCCATGGCCTCCCCAAACTCCTCCCACGCCCGAGTTTTTGCCTCAGCAACCACCAAAGCCGCATTCCGCTTGGCCTGCCGGTACCTATCAGCTGCCTCCGGGGTCCCACAGGACAAAAGGGTCCTGTAGGACTCCTTCTTCAGCTTGACGGCATCCTTCACCGCCGGTGTCCACCAGCGGGTTCAGGGATTGCCGCCACGACAGGCACCGACCACCTTACGGCCACAGCTCCGGTCAGCTGCCTCAACAATAGAGGCACGGAACATGGCCCATTCGGACTCAATGTCCCCCACCTCCCTCGGGACATGGTCGAAGTTCTGCCGGAGGTGGGAGTTGAAGCTACTTCTGACAGGGGGCTCTGCCAGACGTTCCCAGCAGACCCTCACAACACGTTTGGGCCTACCACGCCTGACCGGCATCCTCCCCCACCATCGAAGCCAACTCACCACCAGGTGGTGATCGGTTGACAGCTCCGCCCCTCTCTTCACCCGAGTGTCCAAGACATGTGGCCGCAAGTCCGACGACACGACCACAAAGTCGATCATCGAACTGAGGCCTAGGGTGTCCTGGTGCCAAGTGCACATATGAACACCCCTATGCTTGAACATGGTGTTCGTTATGGACAATCCGTGACGAGCACAGAAGTCCAATAACAAAACACCGCTCGGGTTCAGATCAGGGGGGCCATTCCTCCCAATCACGCCCTTCCAGGTCTCACTGTCATTGCCCACGTGAGCATTGAAGTCTCCCAGCAGAACGAGGGAGTCCCCAGAAGGTATGCCCTCTAGCACCCCCTCCAGGGACTCCAAAAAGGGTGGGTACTCCGAACTGCTGTTCGGTGCATACGCACAAACAACAGTTAGGACCCGTCCCCCCACCCGAAGGCGAAGGGAGGCTACCCTCTCGTCCACCGGGGTAAACCCCAATGTACAGGCTCCAAGTTGGGGGGCAATAAGTATACCCACACCTGCTCGGCGCCTCTCACCTGGGGCAACTCCAGAGTGGTAGAGAGTCCAGCCCCTCTCAAGGAGATTGGTTCCAGAGTCCAAGCTGTGCGTCGAGGTGAGCCCGACTATATCTAGCCGGAACCTCTCAACTTCGCGCACTAGCTCAGGCTCCTTCCCCTTCAGAGAGGTGACATTCCACGTCCCAAGAGCCAGTTTCTGTAGCCGAGGATCGGACCGCCAAGGTCCCCGCCTTCGGCCACCACCCAACTCACACTGCACCCGACCTCCTTGGCCCCTCCCATAGGTGGTGAGCCCATTTATCCTTTGAATATAATGGACATGACAACACTTGTCCATCCAATCATTCTTTAATTTTAGTTTCTATTCAGGCTTATCTGTATCTGTGGCTCGCCTACAAAAGTGACAAACTGGGCATCTTCATATGTTAATCCATAATTAAAAGTACTTAGCTAGTGTTTCAAAACCATTGGCCAGTAATTCATATGGTTTAGATCATAATGCTCTGATGAACAAGACAAATTACGCTGATGATACAATTTCAAATGCATTAACAGAAGCCCGTTATCACTGAGGCACCCAGTAGCACTGTTAAGACAGCATTCTTCAATCAGCAAATAATATATTTGTGTTGTTAGTTGAGTTTTTGAAATCAAAGTAATGTTTATTAGTATAACAAAAAGAAATGTTTTTTTTTTTTTACTGCATGCATCACATGCAACACATATTTAATAAGTACAGGACAGTATGTGATGCCATCTCCAGTTATAACTAATTGATGCAGGTATAATCAAGTCAGGTTCAATTGCCAATTATATTGGCACAGTTCAGATCACATATGAACAGTACCTAGAAAACAAAACGACAAATATTATTTGACAGAAATTCTATCAAAATGTATTAATCTAAAATTAATTAAATTGATTTCACAGAAGTAGCTTTAAAGTTGGAACAAATGTAGAAAATGGAGGGATAGATATTGAACATTAACCTCTCTAGTGTTAGAGAGGCCGTAAAAGTGCTAAACCCAAATTTTACCCGGGAAACGATATAGACATGTCTTGCCTAAGACCTGAGGATTACTCGGGCTGTAAAAGTGCCAACAGTGTTAGTGCCAAGCATTACTTGGGCAACAGTATAAGCATGTCTTACATCAGGCCCGAGCGTTACTCATGCAATGGTGTAGATGCATCTTCTCCTTGGCTCATAATGGCGTCTCCTAAGAAACTTTTTTCAGCAGCCCAGGTGTTGCACGGTCTTGACGGTGATATGAGCAGTGATATTGAGGAGCCTCTCATCAGCAATGAAATTGAAACGGACAGTGAAACCAAAAGCGATTCTGATGAATCCGATAGTGATGCTGTCACGTTTGGACTTCTGATAGCCCGGCTTCAAATAAATCAGTACCACCTTGTTTTGATTTTGTAGGGCAACCAGGAATAAAAGTGAACGTTGACAGGCAAGAGCTACTTACTTACTTGAAGTTATTTCTTGATGATGACATAATTGAAAGAATCGTTATTGAGAACTGTTATGCTGAACAGTGTTGGGTAAATGAACTTACAGCTAAGCAGTTTTCCTGTTCAAAGTTGTATCACATAAAAGACATATTTTGACAATATATTTTTATTCATTTCACATTATTATAACATTATTATACTTTATACACTTCTGACTTTGTACTTTTAGTGTTTTGCATGTTTTATAGTAGAAAGATGAGATTTAATAAAAACATAATTTTTCAAGTCAAGAAAAGTAATGCTATAGAGGTTAAATAATCCTGTGAAATTTGATTTTAATGGATTTGTTCATTAATATTACCTTCAGTAAATGTTATTATCCAGGTTATGTTTCGTCATATACTGATGCAACTATCAATCTCACAACAGCTAAATGTCAAAAAACTTGCATAGTGTTTTTCTGATTAATACCATTTGAAATGTGTTGCAATAAAAGCAGCTTTAAAGAGTTTATATAAATGAAAATATCCTGAATAATCTTGGTATTCGTCCATATACAGCATGTAGCACTGATGTTGTTGTGTTTGAATTTTTATTTTTAGTACAGATTTTATACAATATTTATTTGTTGGTTACTGAACAGAAAATGCGCCAGGAAAACAAATTTAGTGCATGTGAATGGTAATACAATGATCCCTTGCTATATCGCGCTTCGTCTTTCGCGGCTTCACTCCATCGCGGATTTTATATGTAAGCATATTTAAATATATATCGCAGATTTTTTGCTGGTTCGCGGATTTCTGCGGACAATGGGTCTTTTAATTTGTGGTACATGCTTCCTCAGTTGGTTTGCCCAGTTGATTTCATACAAGGGACGCTATTGGCAGATGGCTGAGAAGCTAGATTGCTTACTTTTCTCTGTCTCTCTTGCGCTGACTTTCTCTGATCCTGACGTATGGGGATTGAGCAGGGGGGCTGTTCGCACACCTAGACGATACGGACACTCGTCTAAAAATGCTGAAAGATTATCTTCACGTTGCTATCTTTTGTGCAGCTGCTTCCTGAAACAACATGCTGCACGGTGCTTCGCATACTTAAAAGCTCGAAGGGCACGTATTGATTTTTGACTGAAAAACAAACTCTGTCTCTCTCTCTATCTCTCTCTCCCTGCTCCTGACGGAGGGGGTGTAAGCTGCCGCCTTCAACAGCTTTGTGCTGCGGTGCTTTGCATACTTAAAAGCCAAACAGCCCTATTGATTTGTTTGCTAGAGATTGTTTTCTCTATCTATGTGACATTCTGTGCTCCTGACACACACTCCTTTGAAGAGGAAGATATGTTTGCATTCTTTTAATTGTGAGATTGAACTGTCATCTCTGTCTTGTCATGGAGCACAGTTTAAACTTTTGAAAAAGAGACAAATGTTTGTTTGCAGTGTTTGAATAACGTTCCTGTCTCTCTACAACCTCCTGTGTTTCTGCGCAAATCTGTGACCCAAGCATGACAATATAAAAATAACCATATAAACATATGGTTTCTACTTCGCGGATTTTCTTATTTTGCGGGTGGCTCTGGAACGCAACACCCGCGATGGAGGAGGGATTACTGTATAACTATGGTAGTCCTGTATAAATCATAATTCTGCGTAAGTAGCACAGTTTAATAAAGTAGTAGTAGCAATATTTTAACATACATTGTTTTGAATTGGTTGTTTCATGTCATATGATTTCAGCCAATAAGTAACATATCAAGGTACACAAAAGTATGTCCTAAAGACCATAGTCTGTCTGTGTTGGTCTTGTATGTCTGAATAATGTAAATATTAAATGCTTACGCTAAAACAATTAGGAATATAGTTAGGACTGATATCACATAATTCACACTCAAACTTTACATTTTGTCTCTTTCATTTCAGATACTCTATACTACTCCCGCATTTATTTATTTTGAAATGACTCAATTGTATTTGTCTTACTGCTGTTAACTAGCCTGCATGATGTATTACCTCTTATTGTTGAAAAACACTGAACATTAAGTTAGTTGAGAATTACTCAAATTTAATTGAAGGATATAAAGCAGTTGTCCCTCAAAAAATTCAGCAGTTATTCTAGAAAACTTATTCTGAATACAGTACATCTAATGGCCTAATTCTGCACTCATCACTAACACAGTAAAACAAAAAGACAAAAAATGTACAATGAAATGTACGCGAAAACGCTTAAGACGAAATATCGGTTAACACGAAATAATACAACGGTCCCGACAAACTACTATGTATTTTCATGCATTTTTTTCTCTTAACACGAAACGAAAATCGCTTAACACGAAAAGATTTCCCTTCTGGGAATGAACAAAATACGGAAAACACCAGCCACGCAGGCAAGATTTAAGAGGGGTGTGAAATGAAAGAGAGGTGGTTTCACATGTTTTGTAGAAAGGAGGCTAACTTGGCTTTGAAATACCCTCGGAATAGCTTGTGACACGAGCCAATTTTGTTTATCTAAGCTACTTTCACCCTCCACCCCTACAAACGCCACACAAAAACATCTCATCTCTCATCAGTTGGCTTTGGAATTCGGTGACGAGTACATCGCAGTGTGAGTAAAAATCATTGAGTTTGGTTCGCGTTTTTTTTTCTATTTTAGAAGAATTTTTTACGAGCACAATGGCAAAGAGCTCAGGGGGAAAGCAAACTGCTATTTCGCTTAAAATGAAGATGGAGCTTCTTAAGGCTGTTGATCAAAAAACAGAAGACGAAAACGGAAATCTGTAAAGATTTTGATATTGCTAACTCTATATTATCAACAATAATTAAAAAAAGAGAGCAAATTACGGAAATGTTTGAACGGAGTAAGTTTGAGCCAGAGCGAAAACGGATGAGAACGGCCAAGCACGAGGATTTAGAGACGGCTTTACTTCTTTGGTTCAAACAAGCGAGATCTCAGAATGCTCCCATATCAGGACCTTTAATGCTAGAAAGAAGTAATGAACTTGCTAAACAAATGGGTATTACATTTTCTGCAAATCCAGGATGGTTGGAACGTTTCAAGAAAAGAAATGACATAGTACTAAAAAATGTTTGCGGTGAAGCTAATCAAGTTTTACCGACCATGACAGCAAATTAGTTTCAGTCTACGTTGCCTTCGATACTTGAAGAATATGAAGCAAAAGATGTCTTCAACGCGGACGATACTGGGTTATTTTACCGCTGTTTACCCAATAAAACTTTATCGTTTAAGGGACAATCGTGTTCAGGGGGGAAACTGTCTAAAGAACAGATTACGGTATTGGTAGGGTGCAATTCGGATGGTTGTGAAAAACTACCCCTATTTGTTATTGGCAAAAGTTTGAAACCGCTGTATTTTAAGAATGTAAGAACATTACCGATCGAATATACAGCAAACAAAAAGGCATGGATGGTAGCTACGATGTTCACCGATTGGATCGTAAAGTTAGATGAGTGATTCTTACGAGAAAAGCGTAAGGTTGCAATGATAATTGATAATTGTCCGGCTCACCCCAACGTTGTATTGAAACCTGTAAAGCTTATCTTTTTGCCTCCGAATACAAGTGTCTTGCAGCCTTGTGATCAAGGGATTATGCAAAACATGAAATTTTTCTACTGGAAGCAATTGCTTCGAAAATATTTACTCGCAATCGAAGCAAATGAAGATTTCTCGATCAATTTATTAGATGCTCTTCATATGCTGCACTCTGCATGGAATTCAGTGACTCCACGGACGATTGAAAATTGTTTTCGTCATGCAGGATTCTCAAAAGTATCAGATTCTTTGGCGCTAAGAGAAATGGAGAAGGAGGATATTGAAACTGAGCCGAAACTTAATGAAATGTTTGAGAAAGTTTCTGTATTATTGGACTGTCATACTGTATCATCGGAAGAATTTGTTGCAGTAGATGATGATAATGTGTGTACAGCCCCAATTATGGCAGACAAAGACATTTTGGAGTTTGTTCAAAGCTCAAAAAATATCATTGATGCAGATTCCGACGACGAAAATGAAATGAATAATGCAGCTCCTGTTCCCACGTCATCCGAAATGAGGAACATCATGAAAAGTATGCGCAGTTATTTAGACGCAAATTCCAATGGTGAAATGAATAACAAAATGGATGACATCGAACAATTTGTTGACAATTTGATGCTAAAAAAGACAATGCAAAGAAAAATATCAGATTATTTTCCAAAAACTCAATAAATGTTTTGTTTTTCAAAAAACTTGAAAATTTTGTATTAAATTTCATTAAGTTCTTGTGAATGTTTTTGTTTCATTGATTTTTATTAAATACATGCATATATACATACTGTATCTATGTAAATAAAATGTACTCTAATAAACTTTATTTTGTTGAATATACTGTATGGTTTTTTTTGTAATATCCTTTAACACGAAATTCTTTTAACATGAAAAAATATTTCAGTCCCCTCAGTTTCGTGTGAAACGATTTTCACTGTATGTAGTTTGAAAAATCAATAAAAACAATTAGGTTTTTCAGGTTTAAGAGAATACAGTACCTATGGCATGTTAAAAGAAAACTTTTTGCTGCATTATAATAATACTATTTCTATTTTACAACCTTTTTTGTCTGCTTTTAATTTTTATAAAGAACAACTAAGAAAATGAAGTCGACTGCTGAAGAAAAACCTTAACTGTGATACATTTTTGGATATTCTTCATAAAGGCCACTGGTTTATTTATCAGTTTGGGAAGGCTTACTCCTCATTCAACATGAATGAATGGAAGGTGTGTGTCAGCTTTGCTGACTAAAGATAGACCACTTAAAAGTGACAGACAATGCACAAGTGAGATCTTTTATGCCTCCTCTTTGGCTCAATGTTTCTATAATTACAGCTCCAAGGCAAGATTTACCAACTTGACTGGAACATGTAACTCAACACTGCAGTGGAGGAAATAATGCCCAGAAAGAGTTATCAAATAAATAGGAAGTGGCAGGTAACATTTTCAGGTGTAATTTATGGATGAACCCTGAATTCCTAACTTAACAACAAATGGGGTAATTTTATAGGGCTGGGAAGATTTCACAACGTGTTTTATAAAGAATGTGAGGATAACTATAATCTACCTAATTTAGTTTACCATGTGTAGATACCAAACTTAGTCACTGACATTTTGAGTTCAGTATTTAAAAATAAATATTGCTTAAAATCAGCATTTAGAAATCAAAATCAAAAAATAATAAACTCCCAAGTTTTTTTTAAGATACTTTATAAATATGTAGATGGATAGGAATTTTAGAGAATACATTTCAAATGAACTAGAATAGAGGAAATCTTTTACAATTAAACCTCTGTCCCTTCCCCCAGTCCTTTCCTCAGTCAACCTGGTTGGGGGATGGTAATTTTGTCAATGACCGATTAATGTTTCTGAGTGAATTTATGTGGAACTAATTTCTCAATCAGCAACTGGGGGCAGATTACAAGGTATAAATCAAATAAAAACCAATGTTACTGATCTCCGCACTTTGTTTTTGTCAATTTTTGTAGCAATGTTTCGTGCCTTTAACAATTCACATACAAACATTACATGCCAAAAACTCTCTTCCCCTCAAATCTTAATGAACACCATTTAACAAAGAATACAAATATACTAAAAAGTTTGTTTAAATTTAAATGGGACATTATCATTGATTGTTCCAAAATAGTAAAGCAGAACTGAGCATATTTCACAGCAAACCCCATTAACTGTTTTTGATACAAAGGTAAGACAGAGGAGAAGAGTTATGCTTTAAAACTCTTCAGCAGTGAATTATTAAACAACTAGGATGCTATGAAATTAATAAAACTATCTAAACACATTAACATCCGATTTAAGTGGCAAACATAACCACTGATGTGATTCAAGACAAATCTGTGATAAAATCAATTTGTTACTTAGGATATTTAAAAACTTGTCTTAGAGTACAGGGTTTTTCTTCCGGATGCCTGCAACACTGACATTACTCAGAAAAGCTAAGGGTAAAAACTCAAAACAACAGTTCCTATACATTCTAAAACAAATTCATTGCTTTTAATTTACTGATATATAGAGTATTATGAACTGAAATACAAGGGTAAAACAAAAAGTTAATGCAATTTAAAAATTATGCAGTAATGGTAACAGTTAGAACATATTCACGATGGTTTATGGGCAATTCATATATGCACAACATAGCGCTCTGTTGTTAGTCTAGTTGAAGCCAAGGTCAAATAAACATGCACAGTCTGCTGTGGGATTGCACCATTGTCGATCAACGTGCCATAATGAGATTTCTTTGGGCAGAGGGAGTCAGACTTGCCGAAATTCCCTGAAGGATGTTGATGTGTGCAGATCAGTAAACTGTTTAGGTACCCATCTTGCGCACTTTATGGAACCCCAAGTCATCATACACTATGACATGTTCAGATCCATAGCCGATATCCAAATGTGCAGCAACAGCATACGACATAATCTGTCTGTCTTCTCTGACGAAGGCATACACCATGATGATGTGGGAGCTTGTGTGCACAATGCTGACGGTCGTCCAGATCAAGCTTCGTCAATTACACTTGTTCTTCTTGCTTTAAACCTTTCTACCCAATCATAAACTTTTTGTTGAGTCATGCTGTTTTTACTTCCATGCTGAGCCAACATATTTACTGAAGCCACAAAAACAGAGAGTGTCACTGAGCAGCTCATGTCTTAAAGAGAAGTTTAAAAATTACCTTTGCTTTGAGTAATTTATTGTCAACCAATGTACATGCAAGTTCCACCTACACAAGCTGAAATTACTAATCAAGATTCCAAATCATTAAGTCATTGGTCATGTCCCATTATTTTTATATGTGAATGTTACCACACACAAAAAGAAAAAACCCTGCTGAATGGTGCTGATCATTGCTTTAAAATCAAGAGATACACAGTGTGTGGCAAATCTGAGCTAGTTTTTCCTGATGGCCCTGATGCCTAATTTTACACACTGGACTGATACCTTAAGTAATGACTCAAAAATTTGTCCAAGCCATACAAGCCTAAAGCTGCTGAAGTATGAGGAATGTTTAACAAACAAATAACATATAGTGATAATGACACACTAGTGTAACTCTGAACTTCATTTATATCAGTTATAAAGAAAAAGATTAAAATGCAACCCCCACACAACACAATCTTTTTTTAGAGAAGTATGTGAACTCTTTGCTTCAAAGAGGACTTATATTACAGTTGTAAAGATACTTTGAATTAATTTTCCCTTTCATAAGTTGAACAACATTCTCTTTTTAGACCTCAGGGGAGTATAAACAAAGGTTTCAAGGCAATACAAGTTAATTGTGACCAGGTTTCCTGAACATAAAGATGTGAACCAAAAACAGTCACTAAAGCAGAAAAACAGAAACCAGTTTCATTTGCTGGACCTGATTAAAATGGATTTGGATTGACAGAATATGAAGATAACTATTTGATGTCTCTTAAACTGCAAGCACCCATTGTGACGATGCGGGTTTGCTGCATGCTCCCATCTTCTGTCTGGGAGCCCTTCAACCCGTCACCGTCGGTAATGTTACCGATGAGCTAAGCAGTGAGGCAACAACACAGCAAGGGGATGGTGAAAAAGTCCAAAGATGCTTTTATTAAACAGAACAAAACAGTGTTCAAATAAATCAAGTGCAGTGTCTCCAAAACAGTCTTCAATAAATAAATAATCCATTAAAAGTGAGTGAAATACGTGGAGGTTAAAAAACAATTAGAAAAAACAATTCTTTAAAAACGAGGTTAAAACACAATGCAGGAGCAGTACTTTAAAACATTTACAGAGCCTGGTGTCTTCTACCCTAGCGTCTCTCCTGCTTCTCCCGTTTGGGCCCTGCAGCAGGCGAGTCGCTCTCTCTGCAGCTGACCTTCACTCTGCTCGACCGGTCTGGAGGCCTCCCGATTCTGGCTTCGGTCACGCACTCATCCCAGGCCCTAGACATTGGTTTCCTTGACGACCAGGACGCTCAGGTCAAGGACTTCACCCACCAAGCCTCCCGACTCCCGCTGCCTTCCCGGCTGTACGTGGCCAGTCGTCCTTCTTCACTGGTCACTCCCGCTACATGATCACTCAGCGGGAGCGACCACTACTACTACTCCCGGGTGTTGGCCCAACACCCAGGCTTCCCGTACAGCTGCATGCACTCGCTCGCTCTCCCGCACTGGCTCTCTCTCTCCCCTGCGTCCTGCTTTCTCCTGCACCCTCCGTTTCTTCTCTCTCCTTTTTTTTTTTCCCCTTCCTCCCCTAGACGACTCGCGCTTCTATATTATTAAGAAGGCATGGCGGCTATAGCAAATAGCAGCCCCAGGAACAATCACGGATGTGGGCGGTCTCTCACCTGTGCACTTAGGTGGGAAACGCCCATACCGCAAATCGCCCTGAGAACTGCTTCAGCCACACAACCACCACGCCCCCTCGCTAAGCCGCGAGCGCGGTGATTATTTATTAAAACTGGTCTTTAATGGGAGCTGGGGACCTGCTATACCACACCCATTTGCCTTTTATGTACTGAAATTCATTATCTTTACCATCATGTCTCTATCTTGTTATGGCTATAAAAGAACCCTTAAGGTGTAGTTAAATTTGCCCTATTAATTTATAAACAGGGCAAATCCCAAAAGACACGCTTAACTCTCATAAATAAAAATGTTAAGGTATCTCAGTCATCGATTATTGGGCTCTCAACATACATAACGTTAACCCTTCATTCTAAAGGATAAAATACCCCACTTGGCATACACTATATATACAAAATGTTATGTGTAGATAGTAGTTTTGGAAACTATCCACTTTTTACTACTTTTACATACCAAGCCTTCTCCCTTCTGAATTTTCAGAAAAGACCCACAAGAAAACTTCTGACAGTAAAATCTACACTAGCAAAGGGTACATGTCACTAAATGCAATATGTTGCCAAGCAGGGCGCAGCAGTCTTTGACACTGGAAGGTCACTAGTGCAAGGTTACAGCACCCTGGGATAAAACATACAGTGCTGGCCTTGGATACAAGATGGGAGGAAACCCAGCTCATTCCAAAGGCATCCAACCTCTATACTAAGCACACTTCTTTGATGTATGCAGCAAGCTGATGGAAATGTTCTATCAGTCAGTAGCAGCCAATGTATTGTTCTATGCTGCAGTCTCCGCGAGACAAGGCAGTGAGACAAAAAGACAGCTGCTGTAAAGGCTTTTAAATGATCAACGCACAGCGCAACAAGCAGAACACGCATCTCGGCAGCAGCAAGCCAGCAGTTGATCCGTCCACGTCTCCTTAGCGTGCGTTCAGCTCCCCCTTCATAACGCGAGCAGCAGAGACACGAAGTGGCTGGTGCCAACAGCCATGAGGGAAGGCGAGCGAAGCGAGCAGGGGGCAAAGCCCACTAGTGTGTGTGTGTGTGTTTATATTATATATATATATATATATATATATATATATATATATATATAATATATATATAAATATATATATATAAATATATATATATACATACACATATTAATTTGAAAAAGAAAGTACACCCTCTTTAAATTTTAAGGTGCTACGTATCAGGACATAATGAAAAATCTTCTCATCCTTAGCAGGTCCTAAAATTAGGTAAATACAACTTCAGATAAACACCACCACCTGAAATACTACATAGTGTAATTAATTATTTAACAAAAACTAAGCCAAAATACGGAAGCAGCATGTGAAAAATTAAGTATACCCTTACTTTAATGAAAAATTAAAAATATAAAATCCCAGCATCACAGTGCAAACCACATACTAACTTGGCAGACCATGTCTCACATTGCATTCAACACTTTAGAAATTTTAATCCTGTAACTGAGCAGTGCAAAAATTGCAATGGATGTTCTTGCAGCGCCTATTCTTAACATTATTAATAGTGTCAGTCATTAAACCATTACTTAAAAAGTCAGACCTAGAGCCACACATTCTTAATAACTATAGACCCATTTCAAATTTACCTTTTCTCTCTAAAATACTTGAAAAAGTAGTCGCCAATCAGCTGCAGTCACACCTTATGCATCACAATTTATTTGAGAAATTCCGGTCTGGTTTCCGTACTGGTTGTAGTACAGAAACGGCACTAACCTGTGTTGTAAACAACATTCTGATATCCTCTGATGAAGGACACTCCACTGTAATTATGTTGTTAGACTTAAGCACAGCATTTCACACCACTGACCATTCTATTTTACTGCACAGGCTAGAAAATGACATTGGGCTTACAGGCAGCGTCCTTGCTTGGTTTAGTTCTTATTTATCAAATCAAATCCAGTATGTACAGAAATGTGTTGACAGTACTCCAGCACAATACACAGAAGTGAGATATGGTGTCCTGCAAGGCTCAGTACTAGTGAAACCTTTACTGTTTTCACTTTACATGCTTCCACTGGGATCTATCATTAGAAAACAATGTTAATTTTCACTTGTATGCAGATGATACCCAATTATACCTTTCTTTTAGACCAAATGACTTTTCTCCAATGTTGTCTTTAATTAGTTGTGTTAGTCAATTAAAGGAGTGGATGGATGAGAACTACTTGTCTTTAAACACAGATAAAACAGAGATGTTAATTATTGGAGTGAATTCCGCTGATCACAGCAATATTTTGTGATCATTTAACTCAGTTGGAATCACCATTAATTTTACTGAATCAGTCCACAATCTAGGAGTTGTCTTTGAGTATTGCATGCCATTTAAAGCGCACATTACAAACTTGTCTAAATCACGTTTCTTCCATCTTAAAAATGCTGGGAAATTAAGGCGTTTTCTAAATAAGCAGGATTCTGAGAAATTAATTCATGCATTTATTTCTAGTAGAATTGACTACTGCAATATGGTGTTCACTGGATGTTCAAACTGTTCTTTATACAGCTTCCACTTAATCCAAAATGCTGTTGCAAGAATTATTACAAGAACAAGAAAATACAAACACATAACTCCATTTCTTAAATCCTTACACCGACCCCCGGTTAAGTTTAGGGAGGATTTTGCTTTTAACATATAAATCCTTAAGTGGCCACGGTCCGGCTTACTTGTCTGAGCTATTCATGACTTCCAAACCAGAACATACATTTAGATCTCAAGATGCCGGTCTACTTATTATTCCAAGGATTGATAAAATAATGGTGAGAGGTTGAGCTTTTAGTTACAGTGCCCCTAAACTGTAGAATGGTCTGCCTGCCATTATAAGAGATACCCCTTCTGTCTCAGCTTTCAAATCCCGGCTGAACACTCACTACTTCAGTTTAGCATTTCCTGACTAAAGGTACTGATTAACTGTACAGACTGCATCTCTGCTGTTAGTCATTAGCACTAAAACATAAGTAACATGATAGTTATAATTTGTTACTAACCCTCACCTATTCTGTTTCTCCTCTCGGTACTCAAATGTAGCACTTGGTGCCACTGCCCACCTGCCAAGTTGTTTTGCCTGCTGGTAAAGTCATCTCTGAATGAGGATCGCAGCAATCATCAGATAGAGGGGACCTTTCATCAGATTGGCTGGCCCAGCTTGATGGCCGAGGTCATCTGGATTCTGAACAAATCCAAATCGTAGTATGTAATATTATTTACTGTTGAATTCTGCTCTGTACTTGTAATATTTCTATTGCACTATTATATTGTATTGAGGATTACATGTGTTCTGTTCTGTGTATTATATTGTATTTACCCCCTTTGTTTTGACACCCACTGCATGCACAACCTACCTGGAAAGGGGTCTCTCTTTGAACCCAAAGGTTTCTTCCAATTTTTTTCCCTACAAGGTTTTTTTTTTTTTTTTTTTTTTGGGGAGTTTGGGGGGCTGTCAAAAGGCAGGGCCTGTTAAAACTCATTGCAGAACTTCTAGTGTGATTTTGAGCTATACAAAAATAAATTGTACTGTATTATTTTCAGGTGTGTGTTAACACATTGCCAAGGAGGAAAGTCATCAGCAATGATCTTAGAGAAGCAATTGTTACTACCCATCTGAAATGTAGCAATGTTGCAAAGAAGAGTGGGTCAAAATTCCCCCACAACGATGTGAGAGACTGATAAACTCATACAGAAAATGATTACTTCAAGTTATTGCTGCTAAAGGTGGTTTAACAAACTATTGACTCATGGGGTGTACTTCATTTTTCAAACATGGATTCTCCATTTTGGCTTTATTTTTGTTAAATAATTAATGACACAGTGGAATAGGCTGTGTGTTGTTTTACACACAGGATAAGTTTCATAAATTTAGAACATTTGTGTACTGATACGTAAAACCAGAGAACTGTAAGAGGGTATACTTTCTTTTTCACATGACTGTACTTATGATATTAAGCGTGTGAAAAGTTTACTACTTATGGGTACAAATTATCCCTGAATATAATGGTACGAGTGCTAATAGTCCCATACAGTTTGACATAAGGGAGGAGTGAGAAAAGATGCAGGATAGCTGAGGGGTTCAGCATTTCAATAAGTAGTGAAACTTTGCATTTAGTTGTTGGCAGAATGTACTTTAGCAGCAATAATCTCCACTAAACATTTAATGTAGCTGCTGACAAGTTTTAGTTTTAATTTTAATACAATCCAAAAAAAAGTGTTGTAAAGGTCACAATAAGCCATTTGCTGTTCACAGACGCTGCAAATGACATGTGGGAGTAAAGTGGGTAAACCACAGGGCATAATGGGTAAACCAATCCAGAGGTGGTACGGGTTCAGAAACCGGTTGTTGCAGACACCCATTTTCAGTGATGTAATGAATTAATTGTCGTTTTTCACTCATTATAAAACTCCTGCATTTCACTAATAATGATGGCAATGATGAGATCAATCAACTAGGACCAAATTGTGCCAACTCTGGGATGTGTATCTGGCGATCATCAAAATATGCAGAAGGTGTATGTTCTCAATCTTGACATAAGTACTGACAAAAGTCCAATTGGGTTAAAAGGGAAAGCTGTCTTTGGTATAGTACATTGCATTCAAATAGGCACGATTCAGTATTAAGTTCAACATGCTGTACAACGCAAGCTCTGATTACATCTGGAACTCAATAATGTATACAAGTAGAGGGACCAAGTTGGATGGCATATACAGTCAATATGGCATCCCTACATCATCTGTGCTGTTACTGGCAAACCCTTTGCTTCACCAAGGTTGCTGTATAACAATAGACAGTTTTTTTTATGCCTCACCTGAACTACTTGAGATATGCCTTCAAAAGAAAACTGATGCATACAGCACTGTACAACCGAACTATCATGATATGCCTGGTGACTCTGGTTAAGTGAATATGCCAACCTGCAGCATGGTGTAGTAGGTGCATGGCAAAAGGGCAAAATTGTTGCAATCATGTGGAAAGTAGGACAAGACAGATGTCTCCCTCCTAAGCACTGTTCACAATGCAACAACTGTCAATGTCTGCATTGGTAAAATGTGGAAGTTACTATGCCTTGCACTGTGGTAGACTACAATAACACAATTGGTGGTGTCAATGGTGCAGGTCAAGCACTAGCATTCTGCTATGTTATGTGTAAGCAACAAATAAAAAAGAAATTACCAAAAAAAAAAAAAAAACTTTCAACATCTGCTTGAACAGTGCTCCTATGTTTATTCACATGTTCCTGTTATACATAACATCTTTTGCAGCTGAAAATCAAAAAACAACAATTTTGTCTTGTTTATCTGGGGATAAACACACAGTAATTCTAAGGAGGGTACTCTTCAGATGACAGACAACTACCCTGACACTGCCCTATAAAATTTCTTGATACAATTTTGAGTGTATTTTTTTTTCTTCTGTGAGAGCTATTCATCCAGGCCCTGATGCAGGAAAGCAATCCCAAACCAAAAATTCAGTTTCCATCATGCTTCTTTGGTGGAATGACAGGTTGGTTTTGGTGTGAAGTTTTTTTTTTTGTCTCCAAACAAAACATTGTACAGTTCTGCCAGAGTTCCAGAAACTCTATGGAACATCCAGGTGGTCTATAGAAAACTTAAGATGTGCAGCAATGTTTCTGTGGAAGACCTGTGGTTTCCCTCCATGGTGTCCTTTCTAAAACACATCTTGTTCAGTTTTTTTCTTATAGTGGACACATGAGCAACACTGGCAATTTTTGCAGGTCCTATACTCTTACATTAGGGCTCTTTTCAACCTCCTAGACAAGTGTAGAGCATGCTTTTAGTGAATAGGATGCCCACACCTAGGGAGAATACTAGCATCAGTTGATTTTTTGACAGTTTGTCTTGTTGGGTACTGATAAACAACAGGCTTTTGTAGCCTTGTCTGGCTTCATGTATCTTTATGGCTTTTCTATTAAGTCCTCTGATAATTCTTTTTTATCAGGACATGATACACATGGACACACTTTTCCTGAGGAGAGCCGACTCTGTCAGTAATCAAGTTATGTGGGCTGCTCTTTTATATGGTATTGCACTTCAAATCCACACATCAAAACTCATCTCAATGCTTATTAATGACCAGAAAAAGTTTGTTTGTATACTAGTTTAAGAAAACTGTGATAATTAATGTAACTCAATGTTACAAGTTAATTAATGTAAAAATCCAGTGAATTCCAAAGTGTTCACAAACCTTTTCTTGCAACTGCACTCCAATGTACGTAATAAAACTTCATCCACCACGAAGGTCAGTGGATGCACTAATGATGTGTATTATGTACTATAACTTGAGTATTCCCAGTTCTACTAAGGAGACTGCCAAAATATTTGATTGACTTTTCTGATTTTGTGTAACAGACTGACACATTTTTTGCTGAAATCAGTATAATTTCAACATTACCTATAATTAAACAATAAAAGTGAGAAATTAACTACAATAAAAATGTAATCACCATTAAAAGGAAAATGTTCTAATATACTGCAGAAATTAAATGCTATATTTAATAACTATACTGCAAAACATACAAACAGCAACATTTTTGTATCATTACCCAAGTATTGTGATTATACTGTACCGTTATAATTCTGACTTTTAAAGACCATAAGCAATCTGCAATGGTATTTGTTTGTATATTTGGAAATGTGATGTGTCACTTTTCTAAACTCTAACAAGAAAAAAAATCAAATGTAATACACTAGTCAAAATATGTCAGAGCTTTTGAATTATCTTTGCTGCAATACTCATTCTTATAGAAGTTACAATATGAAAATAGGGTAGTGTGTGAAAATGAAACTCCTAAGCCAACTATCAATTTGCTGCATTTTATTAATTTATCAGAGATACAGTCCACCCTGTGAGCCTGTATTTTTCTTTACTTCGTGATGGTTTTAAAGACAGATATTGTCACAAGCTTAATATTCTACTGTTTTGCTTAAATGAGAGAATGCAATTTATACAAAAGTTTGTGGAATAACAAGCTTGGAAGAGATGCCTAATCAAGTGTTCAGTACATTAATTTTAAATGAAACCTGTCAGACGCTGGTAGTCCGCTAATAGACTGCTCAGGTTTAATTAACAAAAATCTCTATATAATTACTAAATATATAACAGACGAAGTGAAAAAAAGTGAAAAAAAAAAAAAAAACATGCCAAAATATACAAAAACAAAAATGTAGAGCCTCTTTACTAAGTGTAACATGATGGAGAAACTATATCATAAGTTTGTAAAACTTAATAAGGATGGCCATTTTATTTTCTTGTTGATGTAGTAAACCTACCATAAATGCTAAATACTGTGAATTAAATATTTTGCATTTTTGCAAAAAAAAAAAAAGTTTCTGGGATGCACATAAAGTGACTGATTTTATCTCTAATTCACTACCTTTTATGTCCACATTTTACTGCCTTACACTTTGATATTAGTTGTTAAAACTCTAAAGCTGTCTAGTGCTAAAGGGATACTGTCCTAAGTTTTAATCCAAAGAAAGAATGTGTACCTCTAGGGAGATGAAAGGTAGCTTTGAAGTGCACAAAGAAATCTTTCAGCATCACGTGAGGTACACATTTTGTACAGCTTTGGGTTAAATTGACATCAGTATCCCTTTAATTTGTACACAGAGATATTAGAATTTGTAATGTAAGTTTAATAAATAATCTGTACCTTTTGTGTTAAACCACGCAAAAATGTATTAGCTAAAACACTATTAAACCAATTATATATAGAACCATTTTAACAATCATACCCTCCAATTCCTTTATACTCACCATTTAACGAACATATTAACATAATTCACCAAAGTTCATTTTGTGCTGCAAATTCATTTTAGAAGCAGGTTTAACTATATGTGTTAGAACACGTAATGTTCTGGATTTTTTCACCCAATTAATCTAAGCAGTGTAATCTCTTAGCAAATGACAACGCTAATACTATTGTTAAACACAGAATTACAACACACGTACAATATCTGTAAGAAAAAGCAAAGGTGTTTTTAAAAATAAAATAATTTTCCTATAGCTATATTGTTTTTGAACCAGCAGTATGCTAGTTTTTGATACACTGATTATGTTTTTTTTCCATTTTAAAACTATGTTTATATGCCTCATCATTACTAGTTCATTTATCAATTATACATATAAATATATAACTAAGTTGGCATACACTCTGCCTTGCATAGAAAGACTTTGAAACTATTTTGAACCATAATCCAAAACACCAATAAATATAGGAAAACATCACATGTTTTCATACTGACTGGTGGAAGAAGTGATTAAACATGGTGCTCAAGTACAAAATGGAAAAATAAATAAAGTCAACACGTAACTTTGTATCCTACTGTTTGGTTTTACTGATGGTCTAATTTTGTGTTTATTCTAATTTTAAACTGTATTATTAAATTACTTATGCTTCTGCAAAGTTTAAACTTTAAATTAGCTGAAGTCTTTGTACACAAAATAAGCAATTAATTTAATTGGCATAGTACTAAACTTGGAGTATTTCTTTCTCTTATTTACATCATTCTGCTTTTGTCTCTTGGCGGTTCTATTATGTTTTTGACCACAAGTGATTTGCAAATCCATAACTGATGAGTTCTAACAAGAGCCAAGCACTCTGAGCATGGGAAAGGTGCATATAAATAAAATCTTTTATCATTAAAGGTTCTGCCACCCTGCTTTGGAAAAAGTGAGTTAGGAAAATGGATGGACTAAGGTTAGTATTATGTACTATAGTATCTTTTGTTTAAAAAATAAATACCTTAATTCGCAAACTTCTACGAAACAGGAAGGACAAAAATTAAATTTACTGAAACAGCACAATTTAAGACAAGATGTACTGTATGTTTATCAAATGTAGAAGAAACACACATACCGAAATTATTGTTGTTTTTTGGATGTGGAGGGTATATAGCTAATTGTAATTTATACTTTAGTAAATTTAATATTTTTTTTTAAATTACCCAAGGATGACCTAAAAAGTTTTGGCTGCAACAGAACATGATTGTCAGATAAGAATTGTGATGCTTTGCTAATCTTGTATATAAACGTCTATGCCTGGAAGTGTGTCTGTCCAGCCTGGAAGTGCGAGGCTACAGTAAGAAGCTCAAAGAAATCGACTCTGTTGCCAAAGTGAAACCACCAAGAAGAGAGAAACTAACTTAACTGTTAATACACAAGACAGGCAAGCACATCGGCAAAATGAAATCTCTGAGGAGAGAGAAACTCGCTTAGCCGCTGATAGACAACAGAGGCGAGCACGTTGGCAAAACGAAACTGCCGAGGAAAGAAAACTTCGCTTAGCTGCTAATGCACAACCGATGCGATCAATTGATTGAAGTGCCAGAATCCATGGTTTCTAAGAGCCTGGGCTTTTTACAGCACGGGCTTAAACAGCTAGTGAATTATAATGTCAGAGAAATGCTGAATCATTATAGTCTTCAAATAATGTAGCCATGAAGGTTGTTTGAAGTTTAATAGAAATGTTAGTTTTACTGTAGTACAAAGCAAAACTTATTGTGCTCTATTCCTCTTGAATTCATTTCTAGGTAACTGACATTTTTCTTTTGTTGCATGCATTTTAACTTATGCAGTATTAGTAATCATTTAATTGACCTGGTATGAGTTGAAATAACATGAGAAGTGAATTTATCTGCAGTGGTTCACTTAAGCAGCTAATGTCACCATGCATCCCCTGTTACATGTGAAACTCTGCTGACACTTCATTAAGTTGATTTGAGATTTGTTTTGCTGTCACCTGTAGTTAATGAAGGCATAAAAAAGGAAATCTACAAAACAATCTAAATATACAAAATAAGCTGAAATAACCTCTCTCAGTGTAAATTTAAAACACTAACTTGAGGTCATACAGGATATTTCTATGTTTTAAGAGAATGTCAAAAGTACATGTTTTTAATATAAGTTTATTAAATTTAAAAAAATTTAATTTACTTGAGATACCTCAGAAAAAAACTAAGCTTTCCTGCCAGATTTCCTTGAAGAATGAAAATCACAATCAAGCAGTATAGACAGACATGATAACAGCTTTTACATTTTATGTATGTACACCTAAAATGAAATAATAGGCTTTTGTAATTACCAATGGCTTCGTATTATAGTGTTAAATTAGAAATAAATACACACTAGTAGACCAATTAACAGTGAGCTACAACTGTTTTATCTTGTAGCATTACAGAGAGACAGCTAATAAAGACAGTAAATTACACCCAGCCCTCCCCAAAAATGTAACATAGTATTCACATACTGTACATATTGTGAATATAATAGATGTGGCAACAGTTTGCTGTCACTTCTTTTTCTGACTCACTTAAACAGGTTAAAGTTAAAACAACCAAAGCAAATACCTAAAATGGAATCACTGCGCAACAAAGCAGGAACCAGCCTTATACAAGGGACACTACATATCAGGGCCTACTCAAATGCATACACCCATGCTCACCTATATGGGTACAATAGAGACTGGTCAATTCAACTAACCTGATAGTCTTTGGGATGCTGGAAGAAAACTGACACATAATAGGCGGGGATTTGACACTACATAGACGATACCTGTACCAGTTGTAGCTGGCAAAAATCAAAGATTCAAACTAAGTAATGTATATTTAACTAATCAACCACTGCTACAAACAAGTAAACAATGAACTCATAATGTTATCAATTATAACTCAATACTTTCAACCATTAGATCACAAAAAAAAAAAAAAAAAAAAACTTCCTTCATGACTTATCTTAGTGCATGTGATTATCTTACCGACGACAATGCTTCAAAAGTATCAGCTTACCACACAACAGGTTCCTGAACAACTCTTTCTATTTTGATTCAAAATATCAACATTCCAAGTATTGCTTCATTACACAGATTGCAAAGTACACACTGCTTTAACACAAAATGGGTATCAAAACTACTGTACACATCTTAAAAAGTCAAAGAATAAATAAAGGTAAGCTTATTGATTCAAACATCAGCTTTTCCTTTTGTGCCATTATACAATGTAAATTTTCTGCTATTATCTGTATGCTAAAAAGCAACTTCATACAAAATTGTTTTTTCAATCTGTACCTATAAATCATAAACAAGATACTCTTCTATACCTTCTATTTAGAGTAAAACAAAATGGCTTAACCTAGAGGCAATGTGACATATGTAACTGTATATTGTAAATCTACTTGTACTAAACATGGTGATCTTAATAAATCATCTAAAACAACTAAAAAATTCAGAGTAAATGTGAAGATTATCAAGAAAGGAGAAATTTATTATAATATTGTTATAGAATTTTAAAACTAAATTTCTTAACACCACACAACATTCATGTTGTCCATTCTCATTTTTTTAAGTTGGTCTTTAAAAGTCAATGGATTCCACATTAATAAAATTATCAAAGCACAGCATCTCAACCTGTACTACATAAAACACTTAAGTCCTGAATTTATAAAACAATATTTTCACTGATGACTAATTTTTTCAAATACCATCTGGGAATTCCAGTTCTACAACTTGTATATCAAATATGTAAAAAAATGGAATAAAAAAAGACTGACCAAGCTTTGACAAAATTGGTAGAATTTCATTTAAATTAAAATGGACACTGCTTGTCTGAGTTTGAATGGTGAGCGAGATTTTATTTAGTACAGCAGCTCACATTTTCAATAAGAAAAAAAAAATGAAGAATTTGATAGTGCTACTTAGTAAACAATGGACGTGTTAGCTTAAAAGCAAGAATGGTGTCTTTTACTTGTTAACTTGTTAAGCATATTAGCCTTGTATCTTCTTGATAAACATTTTATGAACATTTGACAGACAGGCTGCTCTTTTAAGTATTTGTATTGTGGTAATTATTTGTGTGTGTGTCATAAAGTATGTGTTTTTTACTTTTATGTCATACATATTATGGACAAATGTTTTCAGTACATATTTATTAGTTAAAAAGGTATGTATGAATTTTACAGTTATTTTGTTTTAGTATTTTTACAGTCAATGAACAGCAAACATGTAGAATTTCATTTTGTGAATAAAAATTGAAGAGGTAACACTTGTGGTATATAGTTTAATTATAAAAACACCAAAAATAACATTTTAAACATAGAACATAAGGCTTCTATGATTCTGGTTATAAGGGAGCTTAGTGTAAAGGGTTTTTTAAACGAATAAAGAAAAAAAAAAAAAGAGCAACACAGGGAAAGCTTGGGACTGAGAGTCATCAATGCCTTTTATCATAGTTTTGGCATTACCGCAACCACAACATGCATGTAACTGTTCGGAATTGCCAATGTGCCAAGCATTTACTGAAATGCATCTGCTATTGCATGGCACATAATAGGAGTCTTGAAACTGCTTTGCAAGCAGAATAACCCACTTAAGAGCAAAATTCTCATCTTTCCACTATGCAGTTAATGTCATGATAGACATTGGACAAACACTGCTTCAAACAAACACTGCTCCAAATGTTAGACATGTTTTTTCACAAACTTGTGCATCTTTGGCAAAACAATCTCCGTGACGTGGGCACGAACTGGAATGTTGTACTTGCATTCACACATTCAGGAGGTGCCGAAATCCCTCTTTATAAATGACCAACAGTTGTTGATCGTCAATATCAATGTACTGGGAAAAGAGCTGATGTTATTTTCAGGTTATCATTTGACATTTTTTCTCTTCTTGCTAGAATCTTCCATAATGTTGGTTGATGCTGTGCTCTTCCAAAGGCAATTTTGCTGTGTTCATTCATATGTTTACTTTCACAGTTTACAATCCACTATGATTTGGTTTTCATCATTATTATAAGAAAACTTGCTAATTGCATTTTGTGCTGCGTTTCTTTTTCCGTGTGTGTGTTAATAGTATTGGTTATATGTATCTGCGCATTTTTACGAGTATGAGTACAAATACATGAGCCCTGTATCAGACCAAAATCCGATACCAGGATTGGTGCATCCCTAATAAAACACAAACCAAAAAAAACACACACACTGGCTATAAGTTTTCCTAATGAACATAACAAGTTCATTCAAAATTATGAAAAGGCTGATCATACAAGTGAAGTGCCAAAACTGATCAGCAAAATACTGCATTGCATGTCTGGAGTAACAAAATGGCAAAAGTAGCACAGGTAAAATACACAAACGTTCTTTGGCAATCAAATGTCAACTTTTGCCTTCAAATAAGACCTCTTTTTAAAAAAAATTCAAATGATATTGGAATAGCTATGTTTAATCTGAGCTAGGTTTAATTCTACAGTGGGTACCTGATTACCAAAACTAGATGACTGAAGACTGGTCTAATAAATCTCAACTTTTTCAGCAACATTTACATTAAAGGGTCAGAATTTGTTGTAATTTTCATGAAAACTACTAGTCCATCCTGTTTTGTGTCAAGTACAGGATGTTTGTAGTATTATGAATGGTGTGGGGAATACATCTATTGCATATATTCAGCTGCTTAATGCCAATTG
The DNA here is from genome assembly GCF_900747795.2 of Erpetoichthys calabaricus. Classification (NCBI taxonomy): domain Eukaryota; kingdom Metazoa; phylum Chordata; class Cladistia; order Polypteriformes; family Polypteridae; genus Erpetoichthys; species Erpetoichthys calabaricus. The sequence goes on from NC_041394.2 coordinate 298,836,174, forward strand.
AAAGTCATCTGAATGATACAGCATACCTAAACACTGTTGTAGACTGTATGCATCTCTTTACAGCAATAGTCTGTCCCGTTTCAAAAAAGATACTTCAGAAGGGTAAATTGCCATGTCACAACACATACATCCTCTCGAGCTGGTTCCATAAGTACAATAGTAGATCTTACTCAATTACACCACGTGTGAATGAGGTGGAATGGGATTTTCACAGCATAAATGTGTGGCCAACAAATCTGCCCAATGTTGTTAAGGTAGCATGGAACAAATTCATAGAGAATGTATTCAGCCGTTTGTTGAAACTATGTGTTAAAGAATTCAAGCTGTTCTGGAGGTAAAGTGGGTCCTACCCAGAACTAGAGAGGTAGACTTATAAAGTGGCTACTGAGAGTAAATTATACTATGACACAGTAGAGTAAAAAGGAGTGAGCACACAAGAGAATGACACGGCTCTGTAATATGGATAATTTGGCACATATGTTCAGTGACTACACAGTTAAATGCATTTTTGATGTTCCTAACTTTATTATTAGTGGCATGAAATCGGGTTTCCTGAAATAAAACACATGTATTACAAACAATTACACTTCCCTGCATATAAATGTATACTAGGCCAAAACAAAAATAAAATTGTAAATTTGTGTAAAACTGCCACTGCATGTCAGAATGGTCAAGCAAGTCTAGGAATATATTCACACAAATATTCCCAGGCATAGTTTGTAAGGCGAATAGTTGTTTTAGTTTACTAGCACACATTGGTACAGGGAAGGGTTGAGGTTGTTCACTTTTACCTTTTCATGGAGCAGCTACACCTATTTAGAAAAAGACAGATCTGACAAGAAAGTTCTTTTGGCTATTACATCAGTATTAAATATTTTATGTCAAGAAAAGGTATTATGATTAAACAATATAACTACCACAATTATAAAATACACTAACTATTCAGTGCTACTGTAACATAACAACAGTGATTTTCTTGAAGTTTAGCTATATTTTATTTACGCCATTGAAGCCAAGAAAACTGAAAGTTAGTTGTTCAACACAATAGCCCAAATGGAAAGAAAAAGTAACTTTCATGTTTCTGCCGTCATTTTATAGGTGGTGTGTAAAAACATCCATCCATCCATCCATTGTCTCCCGCTTATCCGAGGTCGGGTCGCGGGGGGCAGCAGCTTGAGCCAGAGATGCCCAGACTTCCCTCTCCCCGGCCACTTCTTTCTAGCTCTTCCGGGAGAATCCCAAGGCGTTCCCAGGCCAGTCGAGAGACATAGTCCCTCCAGCGTGTCCTGGGGTCTTCCCCGGGGCCTCCTCCCGGTTGGACGTGCCCGGAACACCTCACCAGGGAGGCGTCCAGGAGGCATCCTGATCAGATGCCCCGAGCCACCTCATCTGACTCCTCTCGATGCGGAGGAGCAGCGGCTCTACTCTGAGCCCCTCCCGGATGACTGAGCTTCTCCCCCCTATCTTTAAGGGAAAGCCCAGACACCCTGCGGAGGAAACTCATTTCAGCCGCTTGTATTCGCGATCTCGTTCTTTCGGTCACTACCCATAGCTCATGACCATAGGTGAGGGTAGGAACATAGATCGACTGGTAAATTGAGAGCTTCGCCTTGTGGCTCAGCTCCTTTTTCACCACGACAGACAGATGCAATGCCCGCATTACTGCGGATGCTGCACCGATCCGCCTGTCGATCTCACGCTCCATTCTTCCCTCACTCGTGAACAAGACCCCGAGATACTTGAACTCCTCCACTTGGGACAGGATCTCGCTACCAACCCTGAGAGGGCACTCCACCCTTTTCCGGCTGAGGGACCATGGTCTCGGATTTGGAGGTGCTGATTCTCATCCCAGCCGCTTCACACTCGGCTGCGAACCGATCCAGAGAGAGCTGAAGATCACGGCCTGATGAAGCAAACAGGACAAACATCATCTGCAAAAAGTAGTGACCCAATCCTGAGCCCACCAAACTGGACCCCCTCAACACCCTGGCTGCGCCTAGAAATTCTGTCCATAAAAGATATGAACAGAATCGGTGACAAAGGGCAGCCCTGGCGGAGTCAACTCTCACTGGAAACGGGTTCGACTTACTGCCGGCAATGCGGACCAAGCTCTGGCACCGATCGTACAGGGACTGAACAGCCCTTATCAGGGGGGCCGGTACCCCATACTCTCGGAGTACCCCCCACAGGATTCCCCGAGGGACACGGTCGAATGCCTTTTCTAAGTCCACAAAACACATGTAGACTGGTTGGGCAAACTCCCATGCACCCTCCAGGACCCTGCTAAGGGTATAGAGCTGGTCCACTGTTCCGCGACCAGGACGAAAACCACACTGTTCCTCCTGAATCCGAGGCTCGACTATCCGACGGACCCTCCTCTCCAGGACCCCTGAATAGACTTTTCCAGGGAGGCTGAGGAGTGTGATCCCTCTGTAGTTGGAACACACCCTCCGATCCCCCTTCTTAAAGAGGGGGACCACCACCCCCGGTCTGCCAATCCAGAGGCACTGTCCCTGATGTCCATGCGATGTTGCAGAGGCGTGTCAGCCAAGACGGTCCTACAACATCCAGAGCCTTGAGGAACTCCGGGCGTATCTCATCCACCCCCGGGGCCTTACCACCAAGGAGTTTTTTGACCACCTCGGTGACCTCAGTCCCAGAGATGGGGGAGCCCACCTCTGAGTCCCCAGGCTCTGCTTCCTCATTGGAAGGCATGTTAATGGGATTGAGGAGGTCTTCGAAGTATTCCCCCCCACCGACCCACAACATCCCGAGTCGAGGTCAGCAGCGCACCATCCCCCACCATATACAGTGTTGACACTGCACTGCTTCCCCTTCCTGAGACGCCGGATGGTGGACCAGAATCTCCTCGAAGCCGTCCGAAAGTCATTCTCCATGGCCTCCCCAAACTCCTCCCACGCCCGAGTTTTTGCCTCAGCAACCACCAAAGCCGCATTCCGCTTGGCCTGCCCGGTACCTATCAGCTGCCTCCGGGGTCCCACAGGACAAAAGGGTCCTGTAGGACTCCTTCTTCAGCTTGACGGCATCCTTCACCGCCGGTGTCCACCAGCGGGTTCGGGGATTGCCGCCACGACAGGCACTGACCACCTTACGGCCACAGCTCCGGTCAGCTGCCTCAACAATAGAGGCACGGAACATGGCCCATTCGGACTCAATATCCCCCACCTCCCTCGGGATGTGGTCGAAGTTCTGCCGGAGGTGGGAGTTGAAGCTACTTCTGACAGGGGGCTCTGCCAGACGTTCCCAGCAGACCCTCACAACACGTTTGGGCCTACCACGCCTGACCGGCATCCTCCCCACCATCGAAGCCAATTCACCACCAGGTGGTGATCGGTTGACAGCTCCGCCCCTCTCTTCACCCGAGTGTCCAAGACATGTGGCCGCAAGTCCGACGACACGACCATAAAGTCGATCATCGAACTGAGGCCTAGGGTGTCCTGGTGCCAAGTGCACATATGAACACCCCTATGCTTGAACATGGTGTTCGTTATGGACAATCCGTGACGAGCACAGCAGTCCAATAACAAAACACCGCTCGGGTTCAGATCAGGGGGGCCATTCCTCCCAATCACGCCCTTCCAGGTCTCACTGTCATTGCCCACGTGAGCATTGAAGTCTCCCAGCAGAACGAGGGAGTCCCCAGAAGGTATGCCCTCTAGCACCCCCTCCAGGGACTCCAAAAAGGGTGGGTACTCCGAACTGCTGTTCGGTGCATACGCACAAACAACAGTTAGGACCCGTCCCCCCACCCGAAGGCGAAGGGAGGCTACCCTCTCGTCCACCGGGGTAAACCCCAATGTACAGGCTCCAAGTTGAGGGGCAATAAGTATACCCACACCTGCTCGGCGCCTCTCACCGGGGGCAACTCCAGAGTGGTAGAGAGTCCAGCCCCTCTCAAGGAGATTGGTTCCAGAGTCCAAGCTGTGCGTCGAGGTGAGTCCCGACTATATCTAGCCGGAACCTCTCAACTTCGCGCACTAGCTCAGGCTCCTTCCCCTTCAGAGAGGTGACATTCCACGTCCCAAGAGCCAGTTTCTGTAGCCGAGGATCGGACCGCCAAGGTCCCCGCCTTCGGCCACCACCCAACTCACACTGCACCCGACCTCCTTGGCCCCTCCTATAGGTGGTGAGCCCATGGAAGGGGGACCCACGTTGCCTCTTCGGCTGTGCCCGGCCGAGCCCCATGGGTGCAGGCCCGGCCACCAGGCGCTCGCCATCGAGCCCCACCTCCAGGCCTGGCTCCAGAGTGGGGCCCCGGTGACCCGCGTCCGGGCAAGGGAAAACGCCGTCCAAAATTGTTTTTCTTCATAGGAGGTTTGTTTAACCGCTCTTTGTCTCATCCCTCACCTAGGACCAGTTTGCCTTGGGTGGCCCTACCAGGGGCATAAAGCCCCGGACAACAGAGCTCCTAGGATCATTGGGACACGCAAACCCCTCCACCATGATAAGGTGACGGTTAAAGGAGGGGTGTGTAAAAACATAGCAAATTATTTTAGTGCAGTCACAAAATTAATAAAATACAACATTTTAAATAATCCTCTCATAAATACTTATCGACAAACTTGTTATCTTGAAAACCAGCAGCTGCACACTGCTGCTGCAGGCAACTCTAGGACTTGTTGCTACAAGGTGCACAAACAAAGCAGGTTGTGCCTAGGTTTTTAATTTGAATGACTTGTTTCATCCACCAGTATCAGTTATTTTAAAATTTTAAAAAAGGCATGTTCTTCATGTCTCAAATTGGTCTTCAATATTGTTTACAAAATGACGGCTGATTTTTCAAAGGGGAAGCACTCTTACGGTCTTACATAAATATTTTACCCTACTATTTACACGCTTGGAGATGCAGTCATTTTTTTTCATGCCGACATTATGATGTAATCTGATGATTTTTCATTACAATCGATAACTTCTATATATTACCAGTAATGGCATACTACACGATAACGTGCAGTGAATACACTTGATTTGAGCATTCCTAGTTTTCATCCTCTTTCTCTGTACGTTTAGCATTCGTTTGCTCAGAGGTTGATGTGCTTGCTACTTCCTGAGTAGCTCTTCTTTTCTCCACCCTAGCGGCCCGCTGCTTCTCTTCTTTCGTTGGCATCTTTTCGCGTTAAAACTGATTAAGTTAGTTTTTGTGTTGCAATTACTTAGTACGTTTTCCATAATTTTTCACTTAAGCTGTCACTTAAGTCTTCAATCTGCCTCAAGAATGATTAGCGAAGGTGGTGGGGAATGAGAACGGCACCCACACGCATGCACTGACAGCGCGAAACCAACTTGTTTTATATGAAAAATGATCTAATCAAAAACGATCTATAGACAGCTTATCAAAATTGATGTTGTCACGCAATAAATTACTTAAAGAGTAATACAAATCATCACCCCGAAAGCGTATAGTAGACGTCACGTAGTATATGTGTACCAAATTTCAAGTCAATAGGTGAAACTGTTTGCGAGCTACAGGTGATTTAAAATCCTGGACAGACAAACGAACAGCCACAGTAGCGCATTATATAAGAAGACTGATAAAATTCATTGTTTCTACATAAAAATACGGTCATTTTACTTACAATGCAAATGTTTTCACCACATAACAAAGCTTGTTAGGCTGTTAATCTTTCCTGAAATTTGCGATTTCGCGTAGGTTGTGATATATTGAGGAGTTAAGAAATTTATTGCGTGACAACATCAGTTTTGATGAGCTGTCTATAGATCGTTTTTGATTAGATCATTTTTTCATATAAAACAAGTTGGTTTTGCGCTGTCAGTTTATTAAAAATAAAGAAGAAGACATTCTAATGGTTTCCAAATGTTATGAAATATCTATAAAAATCTTCACTTAGACGCGATTATTTTTTCTTCTTGTGAGAGATTATTCTCCAATATGAATTTAGTAAAGAGTTCTCTATGAACCCGCCTGACTCAGGAAAACCTTCAAAACCAGATGCGCATTGTTGTTGATGGCAAACCTTTAGAAGAGTTTGACCCACTACCAGCTGTGGAATTCTGGCTGTCAACAGGCACATCACTCATAAAAAAACTGAAAAGTCATCAGCATCCACTTCTGCAGGACCATCAGTCCAGGAACCATGCAGTTCAGCTCAAGCAGAAATGAACAGCATTCAGCCCATGCTGTCTGAGATGGTAAAGATTCTTGGGGGAAAAGATGTTGCAAGACAAAAGCTGAAGAACATGGCAGAAAATGAATCAGGACAGTGTTCTGTTATGTAACTGTAATATGTGAAACAGAACTGTTGTAGCTATAATGAAGGCATTGTTTATTAGTGAGTTAAAACGATAAGGGAATCTTTTATATAATGTTCTAGAGCAAGGTGGCAAAATACTACTCCCTGAAAGAACTTTTTTCAGTTTTAAAATGGAAGGCAGTTTTGGTATCAATAAAAGAGATCAGAAAAACTAAACTATTTTTCACTTTTGTTATTTGTTTATGGGCAAGTGAATTTAACTGGCGGACAAGTGGATTTTCTAAGTTTACTTGTCCGTGGACCAGTAGAAAAAAATTTGATTTCCACACCCCTGCTATAGTGCTCAAAGCTGGATAAAACAGGACGTGTTTCCAACTGTACATACAAATATACAAAGACCTTCTGCACATAGCCTGTGACAAGTCCTGAAATAAAGATCTGTTCCTCTGCATTCTGATAATTTCCCATCCTTCACTGTTTATTGACTGCATTATAAAAATTATTGTATATGTATAGTACATTAAAACTTTATTTTATTTTAAGCAAAATTCCCTAATTATTAAAACCTTATTAGTATGCATTTTGGTGCGATGGCATGTCTATTAAATGTTGTCTAGAATAACTTTTGCTCAAGCTCCACAGCGCATAAGACATAACAGAACACTGACACAGATTCAATCCCTACACAGGGTGCCCTCTGTTTGAAACCAACAGATTCCTCCTGTATTCATATCCACTTGCTCCAAAGTTGCAGACCCATACGTATGGTATGTGATAACTAAATGTAAGGATAGGTTCTGCTGTTCCATCCCCAAAAAGAAAGAGTAAAAAAGCCCTGTCTAGAGAAAAGCATTAAAAGCAGTTAAAGCCAAATCCACCTTCTTTAAATGTACCTGTTATAACTAATATATGTGCATGCTATATAAAATTACTTAATTTCAGTTACAGAACAAATACATGCGTGTCCAAAATAGATACTGAAAACCAAAATATTTCTGGAGGATAGGACTGCAACAATATTAGGGCAGGAGAAGAATGTTCTAGGTGATAAAATCATGCATTCTTTCCATTTCCTGCTAAGCAATTGCTAATTATGGTAGATCTTTTTAAATGCCTGGATGTGTCCTTTAGTACAGTACAGTATTTCTGAAATAACCCAAGTCAGTGGTAACAAATAAAGTACATGCTAATATAGATCAAATTGCAAGTAAAAAGCCTTTTAAAAAGAACCTCCTCTTAAAACAAAGATAATAAAAGTGAAAAGTGATCATGGTACTGCACACTCCATTAAATTTAATTTTCAAATAGCAGAGTACAGTATATATGAACAACAAACTGTCTTCATTGACTGAATTAAACAGTAATGCAAAGTTTATTTTCATTATCCACTCTCCACTATCCACTAAAATAAAAGAGTAAAGCCTTGCAAAACACATCATTCCAGAAATGGCTGAAAGAGGAGGGAGTCCTTTCTGCCATCACCAGGTTCAAGGCAGGTAACCACTATTAAATTTGCGACCAGTACAACAAATGTCCATGTGCACTCCTGCAGATAAAATTAAGAATCAACAATCAAGTCTTGTGAAAGTGAAAAGGAGCCAGGCTACTCAGGGAAAATCCACACAAGGTTAGTATTTGAAACCAGGACTGGACAGGTGTTATTGAGCAGAGCCAACCACTGCACCAACCGTTAATAAAGTCAGGAAAAAATGTATAAACAAATAAAAACTTTTATTTCTTTTTAAAAAAAGTAAAGAAACCATATTGGTAATCATTGTTTAAACAAAAAAGACTTTGTTTGTAGTATACCTCTGCAGCAAAACAACCCCCACTGAACCAAGTTTCAGTGCAACTGCTCTACAGCAGTTGGGTGAAGGAGGAATAATGCAGGAGAATGCCCGCCTCGCAAATACTTGCTGAACATTTAAGTATTACTTAAAAAAAAAAAAATTATATCTTAGCTAAGCTATCAACATACTAGAAGAAGGAAGTAAAGAACTCAATCAAAACCAAACTCCACCTTATTCACACGTAACCTTTTGCTATATATTGCCTTTGATTCTTGTAAGTCTAAGCATTATCCTCTGATGAAGGCCACTGGTAGGGGCTGAAAGCTCAGGAATAAAAAGTACTTTATGATTAATTTTTCTCCCTTTGTGCTGCAAATATATAAATATATATACATATACATTATACAATTTGGCCCACCTTCTTCATGGGTATATGATTCCAGGACCCTCCCCTGGATGTACAAAACACAAAGAGGATTGCCACACTAAGCGAACACTAGAGTTGATACAGTAGGACTGAGGGTTGGCTGGGCTTAAGTACACCTTGCCTCAACAGCATCAGCCTGCACAAATTATTTCTTGAATTTATTTAGTGGGCAGAGCTGCACATGGAAATTTAACTTTTATTTCTGAATTATTCTGGATCTTTTTTTCTTTTTAGTAATTTCACCTGCAGATAGGGCAGGACAACTGTATATTGAGAGAAATGTAGGCATCCCAGAACATGATTTGACAACTTTCAGTGATACCCATCTGTTCATGTGTCAGAATGTGACTAGACATTGTAACCTTAATAAAAAATCATTCAGTTTAAATGAATGTTGGCACAGAAATTACCGTTATAAAATACTAGAAGCCAAGTGGTCCCATTCTTTTCGGGAGATGTCTGAGACGGAACTCCATTAGCAGCGGTGTTATGTTTCCTTTTTTGAAGCTATCATGCAGAGGTATCATGTATTTAACACTAGAATTCCTGAAGCCTACGAAAAAACTTGCAATCCCAGGCCACCTTAAATTCCTTTGCAACTCTCCATTAGCGTCTTTTGTGTGCAAATGTGTTGATCAGCACAAGCAGCAAGCAACCTGCTATCCCATCCTCCCACCAACGCAGCTCAAGCCGCAAAGAAGATTCTCAGAGCTCAAGTTTGTTTTTCTGGATGTGAGATGCCTGAAATTGTAGAGGGTAAATAATATATTGTCATTTGGAATACATACATTTCATGTGTGTTCCGTGTCTACTAGTGCTGGGCGGTATACCGGTTCATACCGAAAACCGTTTTTTATTTTTTTTTATGATATGGATTTTTCTTATACCACAACACCGGTTTAAATTGCCTAAACGACGTTCGGAACGTGGCGCAGCGGGAAACTGTTTAAGTGGGGACCTTTTTCACTGCTACACCGCTAAACACAGATTTGTTACCCTAGGGCTCTTTTTCACTGCTACACCACCAAATAGTGGGTGGTAGCATAGGTATTCTGCGCGGTGAAAATGGACAGAGAGCATTCTGAAACTGAACTAAAAGTAAAGTTGAACATGTGATGAACAGAAGAACTTTTGCCGAAAAAAAGGAGTCACATCCGTCGCCTGGAGATACTTTAGTTTTAAAAGGTCAGATGTGTAAATACTGTTTCTATACTACTGGATAATACTGCAAGCCAAGTTGTACTTGTTTTTGTACTTGCTAGTGTATGTTTTGCTTGTATTCATTCTGCGATGTGCATGAATAAACATGTATAACGAAGATATTTTTAAAGTTCTGAACACTCCGTCGGCTAAGTTAATAACTAGTTTTAATTTCACAAAGACGTTTATCGTGTGGTGATTAACACAAAGTATTTGATGTGCTGCATTAACTTGTGACGGGGTTTGAGAAAATCTAGTAAATTAAACATTGATTTTAGGATGAAGTTTAGTTTACAACATTCTACTTTAATTATAAAATAAACTGAGAATAAAATGGAAATGTCGACTTTAATCTTGACATAGTCAACATGTCAAATTTATTCTCGACATATAGTTTGTTTTTTTCTTCCGTGTCCATATTTTTTTTTCTTCACAGTGGCCCTAATGCGCTTCCATAGGGCTATACCACAAACAGCATTATAAATGCAAGTTGCAGTTTTTATTATTTATGTATATAGCTTAGCTTGAAGCAAGGTCCATATTAATGCAGTTTGCCTAAATGATGGTACAGTTGGTAAGATGTCATGACATTGTCATCACCAAGATTGCACTTGTTTTATTTTATTTTAATTTGGTGAATACTGTGTAATGCACCTGGGCTTGAAGCCTTGAAGTAATGGTGCAACTATCAGTAATACTATTATGTATTTTATTGTTATTATTTATTAGTTTAAATATTATGCAGTTTAATGATGGTAAAATTGTTTAAAAAGTCACTTTAACATGTCAGTGGACAGAGATTGTTAACATTAACAGAAAGTGTAGTTGGTTTACAAAAAGTATTTACTATTTATTCCTTTTCTAAGATGTGTTCAGTGCAATCCAACTTTTGACAAACACCTCTGGATATTTTACTAAGTCTAAATGCCTCTTTGGATGGTTGAAAATATGTTGTCAAAATCATAGTTTAAGCTTTTGCAAAATTTGTTCAATTAAAGGTTCTATATTTTGACTGCATCAGTCATGCAATGTGATTCCTTCTCTTTAGTGCCACCCCCTTGAAAACTATCACTTTATGGGGCCATGCAAACCTGGATTAATACTTGTGTGCACATTAAAATGTCTTTTTGTACGATGTACAATTCTCATAACAGTCTAATAGGTTATTCTTAGCCAGTCTACTGCAGTAATTGCAGTGGAAAATGTGGTTAACATCCACTCATGCATGGGGAAAAAAATACCGTCTAATACCGTGAAACCGGCAGAATTTAGAAAAATACAGTGATATAGAATTTTGGTCATACCGCCCACCTCTAGTGTCTACAACGTAGACAAAGTAAATTTAGGATGACAGGAAATGCAAGGCAGGAATTGTTGAACACATAGCTAATACAGAAACGTTTTTCACGTTTTAGTAACAATTGACAAAATGTAGACATGAAGTGTATAATGTGATGTGTATAATCAAATAAACACCTTCACAAAAAGGTACAAGTATAACAAAACAAGTGCGCTTTTATACAAGGCCCAAGGGACTTCAATTACAGTATATGCAAGTATATACAGGAATGAGTGGCAGAAAAAAGTCTCGGAAAGAAACGGAAAAGACAGCTAAAACTTCATCTAAGCCTAGACAGGCTACAAGTTCAAGATATAGCCTGCTAGAGACTGACCTGGAACAGAGAGGCGAAAGAACAGGTCTCTGGGGACCTGACACTACAGTATCACTTCCAGGGGAGAGTGAAAGTCGAAGCAAGTCGGGCCAAGAGAACTTGTTTATTCCAGAAGGTTTACTAGAACTGAGCATGGCCTTACTATCCACGCCATCAACTATCCCCCCGCAACCTACACCAACCGGGCTTGCAACTCCGCCTGCAAGAGTAGCTGCTTCAGTCCGAGCTGAAGGTAACACTCACCACAATGATTACCACAATAACTACCGCTCTCGGGGTGGGACATACAGGAACTAAAGAGTAATATAAAGAAGGTTAAAAATAATATAAGGAAATAAATAAAGGATATAAACATGACAAATGAGAAGCTGCTTCAGGATATTAAACACCAGGAGAAACATTTATGTAATCGCTTTGAGACAAACTTTAAAGGTATGCTAGGAAACATTGAGGAAAAAATACAGGAAAATGCAAGCAAGTTTGAGAATTAATTTAGAGCACTTGGTTCTCAGCTTGAAGATGTTAAGCAAATGTTCACACTTCATATTGAAATTGTTGAACACCTGGCATCTACTGCTGATGAAAAAGCAATGGCTACAAAATCCAGTTGCAAAGTGCTTGGAGACAAACTAGCTGCACTAGAAGATGGATACAGAAGAAATAATATCAGAACTGAAGGTCTCCCTGAAAACTGTGAAAGTCCAAATGCAGTGAAATTTATATTCTCTAAAATAATTGGAGAGAACTTTAAATCAGAGACCGAGATATCAGCAGCTTGCCACAAACGTGGATGGAACGCCTCAAAACCTAGAAGCCTTATTGTACATTTCGAAAAATTACAATCTAAAGTAAACTTGATATCACTTCTCAGACTGAAACGAGATTATATTTGAAAACAACCACATTCGTATTTTCCCCCGATTTTTCACCTTCAACGGCTGCTAAAAGTGTCACATTTTACAGATAACATATTTTAAACACCTCAAATCCTAGAAGCTTCATTGTACGCTTCACTGAATTACAATCTAAGACAAATCTGATGTCGCTTTTCACACTAAAACAAGAGATTATATTTGAAAATAACCACATTCTCATTTTCCCTGATTTTTCACATTCAACAGCTGCTAAACGTGCTGCATTTTACAGTATTTAACAGCGGTTACAAAGAGTCAAAATCAGATACAGCCTCTTCTATCCTGCTAAATTGAGAGTGGAAATTCAAGGCAAATTCATCATTTGTAGTTCTCCAGATGAAGCAGAAATATAGCTAAGAAAACTTATCCCGACACTTATCCTAGCAAGTCAAAGAAGATTTTACCTACAATTTGGTCTATTTGCAATGAGACTTTTGCCGTAATTATACATCTTAGTTCCTTCTTGGTTATTTTCATGTTTTAATTACAACTATATATATGTGTGTGTGTGTGTGTGTGTGTGTTTTTCCCCCAAAGGGGACTTGATTAATATCATACCCATGGTTTATTGTATTAGGATTGTATTATCATATGTTATCTGCTTCTCCACGAGTACGGTTTAACATCATTCCCTGGGTTTATTCTTTCGGGACTGTTAAGATTATATTCTAGGTTTATAGTATTTGGACTGTATTGCCAATAGATACCTCTACTTGAATCTTTCTACACCATTGCTGGGTTCTTGTTTGTTCTGGATGTGCTTTGTCTCTAGGCATGTCAGAGGGCTGGGACTTCATGAAGTGTGGTTTAGCCTCACTCGGGGAGGTAAAAAGAGGAGTGGGGGGAAAGAGAGCAAGCTATTCCTAATCTATCATTTCTCCCCTAAAATTGTAAGTGCCAACACAACAACAGGCTTCATAGCCATTACTCCTGGCAAAATTGGAAATTAAGGTTAAAGCTATCATATGTATTAAGGTGCTACCTTAAGACTATAAAATGACAACAAAAGTTCAGAAGCAACGTCTCTGACCAAACAATGTGAATGATAGACTTCATTCAAAATGTATTTGCGCCCAATTTTTTGCACACGATTAAATCTTGCAAGTACAATGCTATTGTTATCTCCGACCATGTCCCTCTGATCATGGCGCTCAAATCACTATGACCCACATAGTCATGGCTTTGTAACCCCCTATTATTGGCTAACAAGAACTGTACAGAATTTATATCCAAGCAAATTGATTTTTTTTTTTTTTTTAGAAACAAATGCATCCTCAGTCAGGAATACTCTGGGAAACTCTGATGGCATATCTTAGAGGACAGATTATTTCATATCTCTCCCACAAAAATAAATCCCAAACCAAGAGAGCATCAGAGTTAATCAGTGATTTTACCAGACTAGATCAAGAACACGTCAGGTCTCCAAATGAGGCACTTTACAGGAAAAGACAGGCTTTACAATCAGAATTCAACCTCTTGACAACAAAAGAAATGGAACAACTCATTTTTAAATCGCAACATCATGACTATGAACACAGAAAGAAGGCTAATAGGATCTTAGCTCAACAAATCCACAAGTAGGAGGTTCACAATGCGATATCAGTAATTACCAACACAGAGAGACATAAAATTATTGACCATAAAAATATGCACACATTTAAAAATTACTAGAAGTCCTTATATTCTACTCATGTTTAAAGAAGACAAGACATATTCTAATGTGTTTTTTGAAGCATTAAAGATACCACAGATAGGTATTCTTAGTGCAGAGAAATCAAGTAAACCTCTGACAATCTAAGAATTACTAGATAAACATAAGCTCACTTCAAAGTGGGAAAGCAGCAGGTGCCGATAGCTACCCTGCTGAACTTTATAACAAAATTTCAATTAAGTTAGCTCTCCTTTTATTAGCAACATTTCTAGAAGCCAGAAACAATAAAATTTTACCTCAAACTTTTCGCCAAGTATTAATCACCATCTTTCCTAAGAAAAATAAGGACTTGTTACAATGTGCATCATACAGGCCAGTCTCACTTCTGAGTAACAATGTTAAGATATTCTCCAAAGTTCTAGCCAGAATGATTGAGAAAGTGTTTCCTTTGGTAATATCACAAGACCAAACTGGATTTATTAAATAAAAACACTTGGCTTCCAATCTTCGACACCTGTTTAATCTAATATATTCACCCATAAAGTCTAACACTCCAGAGATCTTATTATCTTTGGATACAGAAAAAAACATTTGATATAAGTGAATTGGATTACCCATTCACCACATTGCATACATTTGGGTTTGACCCAAACATACTGTATGTGCACGGATCAAACTACTGTATACCAGACGAGAAGCTTAAGTTTGTATTAACAACATTATTTCAGAGTACTTCAAACTAGAACGTAGTAGGTTGTCCCAGTCACTACTGCTATTTGCAATTGAGCCATTGGCTGCTAAACTCTTGAAATGCATCTGAGATAAACAGAATTATAAGAGAAGGACTTCAACAGAAAATATCACTATATGCAGATGATATGGTTATTTATATATATATCAGACCCAGAAAATTCTGTGCCTGTAGGCATAACAGCACTAGCAGAATTTCAAAAGATATCTGGGCTCAAAATTAATCTGAATAAAAGTGTGCTTTTTCCAGTGAATTCTCTAGGACACAATATTAGACCATACACCTTCCCTTTTATCATCACAGATCAGTGTAAACACCTAGGGAAAAACATCACAAATAAATATAAAGCTCTCGTTCAATATTTTGCTATCTGCATGAAAAAACTTAAACAAGACGTGCATAGATGGTCTACCCTCCATCTCACTTTAGCAGGAAGAACTAACACTGTCAAGATGAATATCCTTCCTAAGCTTATGTTTCTTTTTCGAAGTATTCCCATATATATTAACAAATCATTTTTTAAGAAATTAGATTCAATCATAACCTCATTTATTTGGAATTCAAAACATCCACACATCCAAAGGGTAACCCTACAATAATAATAATAATTCTTTGCATTTATATAGAGCTTTTTTCACTACTCAAAGTGCTTAACAATGACCTAAATCAGAAGGTGGCATGGCTCTACCTAACTTTCAGTTCTATTACAGGGCATACAAGCCATTAAAACCTGGACATTGACACAAACAGATGAACACAAACTAGCTTGGTCTGCAAAAGAAATAAAATCCTGCAGTACCTCTTCCATGCTTATCATCAATACTGTATACTAACAACCCAATTGTCCTTCATTCACTCAGAATATGGAACCAATGTAGAAAGCACTTCAAGATAGAGAATTTTATCTGTGGCACCTCTATACATTAATCACCTTTTCCCACCCTCTCAAACTTACAGTTTTTAATGTTTGGAAAATGTATGGGATTGAATCATTTAGAGATTTGTATATAGATAATGTCTTTGCATTCTACGAACAACTGCACTCCAAATTTAGCTTCAAGTCAACACAATTTTTCCACTATTTCCAAATTAGAAACTTTGCTAAATGAAATCTGGCCAATTTTCCTCACCTCCCACCTATTTCTATTCCAGAAGAAATACTGATCAGTCTTGAAGACTCAGACAGCATTTCCATAATATAAACTGCTCAAAAAAATCATTTGATGAAAATGAAAATTATCAACCTACAGAGGACTGAATTTAAAGACACCCCAAAAATCAAAGTGAAAAAATGATGCGGCAGGCTACTCCATTTTTGCCAAAATTTCATTGCAGCAACTCAAAATCGTACTCAGTAGTTTGTATGGCCCCCACATGCTTGTATGCATGCCTGACAACACTCCTAATGAGACGACAGATGGCGTCCTGGGGGATTTCCTCCTAGATCTGGACCAGGGCATCACTGAGCTCCTGGACAGTCTGAGGTGCAACCTGGCAGCGTCGGATGGACCAAAACATCATGTCCCAGAGGTATTCCATTGGATTTAGGGCAGGCAAGCGTGGGGGCCAATCAATGGTATCAATTTCTTCATCCTCCAGGAACTGCCTGCATACTCTCACCACATGAGGCCGGGCATTGTCGTGCACCAGGAGGAACCCACGGATCACTGCACCAGCATAGGGTCTGACAACTGCTCCAAGGATTTAAACCAGATACCTAATGGCAGTCAAGGTGCCGTTGTCTAGACTGTAAAGGTCTGTGCGTCTCCATGGATATGCCTCCCCAGACCACCACTGACCCACCACCAAACCAGTCATGCTGAACGATGTTACAGGTAGCATAACGTTCTCCACGGCTTCTCCAGACCCCTTCACGTCGGTCACATGTGCTCAGGGTGAACCTGATCTCATCTATGAAAAGCACAGGGCACCACGGTGCTGGGCAGTGAACACAGGGCCCACTAGAGGACGTCAGGCCCTCAGGCCACCCTCATGAAGTCTGTTTCTGATTGTTTCGTCAGAGACATTCACACCAGTGGCCTGCTGGAGGTCATTTTGTAGGGCTCTGGCAGTGCTCATCCTGTTCCTCCTTTCCCAAAGGAGCCTTCTACGGCCCTGTCTAGCTCTCCTAGAGTAACTGCATGTCTCCTAGAATCTCCTCCATGCTCTTGAGACTGTGCTGGGAGTCACAGCAAACCTTCTGGCAAAGGCACATATTGATGTGCCATCCTGGAGAAGTTGGACTACCTGTGTAACCTCTGTAGGGTCCAGGTATCGCCTCATGCTACCAGTAATGACACTGACCGTAGCCAAATGCAAAACTAGTGAAAAAAAAGTCAGAAAAGATGAGGAGGGAAAAATGACAGTGGCCTCCACCTGTTAAACCATTCCTGTTTTGGGGGTCGTCTCATTGTTGCCCCTCTAGTGCAACTGTTATTACATTCATTAACCCTTAAACTGCCACATACTTGGAGGTTAATGCACCCCTGGATGCCAAATACTTTTTTGCTGCGCTTTTTAAGTAAATGTCACAATTCACCAAGAAAAAGTGAAATTTTAATGGAACACATTTTTTTCATGCAAAGAGCATCACAATTACTGCAACACTGGTCATTTTACACACTGCCAATGAACTGTAAAAACCATTAAAAAAACTACTGGAACAATATGTACAAGGTGCAATTGATGCCATTGATTGCGCCTGAACTAGCTGCACACAAGCACACAGAGGTAAACGGTGATGCCTATAGGCTAGTCTAGTGCAGCGGCTGAATCCCAGGGACAGTGATGCTGCAGTGCTGCAGGGGGCGGCAGTGGTCATGAGCTGGCTACTCAACAAATGTACGGCACTGACTGATCAGCTCCTGCATACTGGCAAATTGCACTGGGATGCGACTATAGCCGGTTACAACGTTCAATGTATGTACGTTGCCGAATATACTCGGCTCCGGAATGCTGGCAAAATGCATTGGGAACCAACTACAGCTGGCTGTTTAAGGGTTAACACCAAAGCCGCTGAAACTGATTAACAATGCCGTCTGCTACTTAACTGACCAGATCAATATCCCAGAATTTTCACTGACTTGATGCTATACTCTGATTAAAAAGTGTTCCTCTAATTTTTTGAGCAGTATATAAAAACATTTTAAACTCCCTTCCTTTCAAAGATCCCAGGGTACAGTGGGAAAGGGTCTCTTACTCAACAATTCATAAAAGGAGTGGAAGGCAGCCGTGCACAGAATTCACTCTAGCTCCATAGGCACAAAACATACAATTATTCAACTTAAAATTTTTTATCGAGCACATCTATCTTGTTTAAAATTGTCCAAAATGTTTCCAGGGAAAAATTTAACCTGTGACCGCTGCAATCGAGCTCCAGCCTCAATGGGCCGCATTTTTTGGGTGTGTACCAAATTAACATCATTCTGGACCAAAATCTTCAAATGCCTATCAGACAGCCTTGGTGTCGCAATCACTCCTAATCCATTAACCACAGTATTTGGTGTACTCCTAGATGGGCTTAAGGTAAGAAGGACAAACAAACTGTTACTGCCTTTACTTCACTATTAGCATGTATGCTTATCTTGCTCAACTGGAAGAATCCTAGCCCACCTCTTTTATGTCAGTGGGTAACTTGTTACTATTTGAAATTGGAAAAAATCAAATTCTCACTTAGAGGATCTCCTCAAAACTTTTTTTAATAAGCTGGCAGAATCAAATCAATAACATTTTAGAATAAGCACTTATATTGGGGAAAAGGTTTCTCTTTCCTCTTTTCTATTCTTTAAGTTTTACTCTGTCTGTTGGCCTTCCTCTCATTCTCATGGGTTTGAGCTGAATTTAATTAAGTTTGTGAAGTGTGACTTTATTGTATGGAATGTTACTTGCTTTTAATAATTCCAAATAAAAAAATACTAGGAGCCATTTGATTTGGAGTACAATCACCTTTGTACGTTTTGCACTTTTTTGCCCCAATTGATTTTTTTAACAATACAGGGTTCTTCCATTTTATTACACATGGTAATAAATTTTTGAATGGCTTTAGTACATTACAAGATAACTGGGGCACATCAAGAAAAGACAGCTAAGCACTGACCAATTTAAAATAAAAATCCCAGTTTTGGAGGATATACAATATGTATTTTGATGATGAGACTGCAACTATTCATAAAGAAGTGATAATATTCCTCATCCAGTGTATCCTCCAACATTTACAGGGATAAAAAAAGCCCTCCACATACTCTCATTTGCCACCACAGTATATATAGCTTTTGTACCCAGTGACTGATAGATCCTTTTAGACCCTTTTTGCAGTGTACTTGAACCAAAACAGTTTGTGATAAAACACTGATTTTTGCAGTTTGGTTTAAAGATTTTTAAAATAACTCTTATGTTCATCACCACGGAGCACCAAAGTATGACAGGTACTTTTGAAAAAGAATCTCTCTGGCACATACAATGAAAGAGTGATTGATACTGTCACATACTTCTATAAAGAATTAGTAGTACTATAGTACCAAATCTCACCTTATTTATTCCTTCAGTAAATAAATGTGTCACTTCCCTTCTTTGGGATTTGCTGAATAGATCTTACTATTCATACTTAAAATAAAAAATGTGTCAATTGTTAAAGCTCTTCAGTAGCTGAGGTCTTTAATAATCTTGTCCTTGTGTTATGGTTGCCTTGACCTGAAGGCCACTTGTTAGCAATAATGACCTTTACTGTCTGTGATCTTACAATTTTGAGCAGAGCAGGTGCTATATATCAGGATATTATACTGCCAGTAAGGATGGATTCCACTGCACACTCCTAAAATTTAGTGGGGTCAGAAGGAAAAATACAAGCTTCAACAGATGTCTAAGAAAGCAAAGGTGTTAGCAAGCCTTCTTAACAATAGCAGAACTGTGTGGTGACATTTTATATCAACAATACATTCAAATAGAAGACAAGGATACATTTAGCCACCCCACTAAACCATAATGTTCTAAAATAAGCTTAGGAATCCCCATTTACTATTTCTGTTCTTTTTTTATTAGTTGTTTATGCAAACCTCTATATTAGATCAACAGTGGTGCCCAACTCCAGTCCTGGAGGGCCGCAGTGGCTGCAGGTTTTCATTCTAACCCTTTTCTTAATTAGTGTCCTGTTTTTGCTGCTAATTAACTTCTTTTGAATTCTTTTATTTGACTTGCTCTTGAAGACTCAGACCCCTCAATGTTTCTTTTTTCCTTAATTAGCAGCCAAACAATAATGAGATATAAAATGAGCCAAAACAGGACCAGCTAACTGTGACCATCATACAATATCTGAAAATAAAGAAAGGTGAAGGTCTCAGGAATGCTGATCTGCTTTTAGAAAAGAGAAAATCCACAATTTCGGAAATGTATGCTATTGCACAAAAACAAGCCATGGAATTAAAGAACGGGTTTAATTAACGACAAGACTCAGCGCCTCATTAAGCAACTGGTTGGAGTGAAATTGATTGGAGTTTGAGGCCCTGACTTAGTTGGTCTTCTGTTGGCTCACTCACTTCACATTTCACTTCTGTGTGGGTGCCATTTAAGGAAAGAAATGAAGCAATTCAGAGTAACGATAAAGAAATTCAGGGAAACATCTCTTAAAAACCAAGTCAGTTAAAATTAATTCAAAAGAAGTTAATTAGCTGCAAAAACAGATCACTAATTAAGGAAAGGGTTAGAATGAAAACCTGCAGCCACTGTGGCCCTCCAGAACTAAAGTTGGGCACCCCTAAATATCAATATGATGATCATGTCACTACAGTGCTATCCTGTTTATTTTTCTTGTGGACACCATTATTTTGTTCTTGATTTGTACGGCCATTACTATATTGTCAATGATGTTCGTTACTAGTCTCTTATTTGGATGTTACTGTTACGCATGACTACCTCAGGCGCTCTTTTTTCGAAAATTGTGGGGCAGCCAAGGACTTTAGCTGCTCATTCCAAAAATAAATGTCTTTTTTAGTTAAGACAAGCATATCTAAGAAAGAATGCAAGGACCGTTCTTGCGTGCTCTTTTTCAGCTTCAGTCTATTGGGATTTTGACAATTAACAGCTTAAACTTCTCTCTGGTATTTTGACTTTTTGCCTAACCTGGACCTTGTCTCTGCTCTGTTGTACAATCGGGCACCTCTGTTACTGTTAGAAGAAGCTAAAGTGTCCTTCCAACAAGACTTCAGTAATAGGACATTAAAATGTTCCATTTATAATGACTTTGGCACTTGTTTCTTTATAGCCAGCATTTGATCTCCTATATCTTGATGTAAGACCCCTGTCTGCTTCAACAACATCTGGTGTCATTTCCTGATTGCAGAATCTCCTTCAACCTCCACGAAATCACATAACATATCTGTATGAACAAGGATGTGAGAAGCTACAACAGATTTAAGTTGAGAGAGGTCGAGAAAAAAAAAAGATGGGACACTGAAAAACAAAAACAATAGGAAGAAAATATGTAGTCTAGAGCTACAGAGAACCTCCAGACAACTACTTAGGTAATCTCAAATTATTAGTTACTCAGGTGGGTCAATTAAAACTGCAATAAAAAATGTACTTTCACATCCTGGATATGCAGATTTGAAAGTATTTTGGCAGGAAGGCAATGTTGCAATAAGCACCTTGACATGTGTGCCCGGTTTTGTGCATTTTGGTTTTACTGCTTAACATGTAAACTGCACATGTGACAGACAAATGAACAGAGTGTACTTACCATGGGAAAAATAGTCTGTTATAAATTGCTCTTTTGTCTAACTGATATTGAGTTGCAGTTCATTGTTGTAAACATACCTGTATTTTCTGAAAATGAAACTTCTGCTGCATAAAAGTGCATGCATTCAGTAAGTTTTAAGGTGTTTTTTTTATGTTTGAATTTGTGACCTTTGGACTCCATTTTAAACTGCAAAAACTGGCACTGTATTTTTAAAATGTTTCACTTCAGAACACAGTTGCTCTGAAAAATTAAAGTACACCATGACTGCAAAAAATTACTAACTTGAAAAATACCAAACTTACACTTTGACAGATGACAACCATAACAAAGCAGATGCATAATACAGTCTTACCTCAACCAAGAAAAATAAATGGAGATTTAATTTCATGAGTAGAAAATGTTTCATTTATATATTAATCACCCCTTACACGATTAACAATCTGCTTCAAATTCACCATTTCCAGGGCATTTGATAACCAAATCAACTGAGTAGAATGAATGGATAAGCTTACAAAATGATACAAGATGCTTTACATCCAGGGCGGTTGAACAACAAATCAACCGAGTAGCACGAAAAGTCAAACTTACAAGAAAAAAATGGCAAATCTTACTGATATCATACAGGTAAATGCCAACATCTTATACAAAGATCAGAATGGCTTTCAAAAGCCTTATAAGTTAGTTTTTGCACAGCTCCACGGATTAACTTCTGTAGGTAGGTATTATTGGCAATCTATCA
Organism: Erpetoichthys calabaricus; assembly: GCF_900747795.2. NCBI lineage: Eukaryota > Metazoa > Chordata > Cladistia > Polypteriformes > Polypteridae > Erpetoichthys > Erpetoichthys calabaricus. Next base: position 298,858,282 of record NC_041394.2, read on the forward strand.
AGATCAGGTCTTTCCACCAAATTCTAATAGTGCTATCACAAAAAAGTTACAATTCTGAAAGAAGCCCAGGGTAGCTCAAAAAGGGTATCTCTTTTCACATTTAAGTCAAGGTTCAAAGGTCGGCTGTCAAAAAAAAAAACAAGAACGTGGTTCACACAGAAGGTTAGGAAATAGAAGAAACTACTCTCAAACATCATTAATGCACGTGTAAAATGTTTTAGATTAAATAACAGGCCTTGTGAAACAATATGCAGTGGACAGACGAGCCAAAAGTCACAGTGTCGCAAAGCCTCACGTTAAAACTTTCCCTGAACAGAAAGGCCTCACACTGCTTCAGGGCCTATGCCTAGGCACCTTTGTGGCCCCGGGAAAATGCACTCATTGAATTTTTCTTTAATAAACAATTGCTGGTGAAGGTTTTTTTTTTGTTTGATAAAGTCACCTTGATCTAAGAGTACTATATTAAGGATGAGAATTTACTTATAATTAAAGATATAACTATATAATTTTTGATGCTTCAGTTTTAAATTACAAATTATGTGAAAGATACAATGATGCCATCAGTGGGCACTGTATATACTATGTACAACACAAGCCACAGATTTGGTACCACAATATAAAAGCAGAATAAACAGCCTTGAAGGATCGGGAGAAGCCTTATTACAGATACAACTATATAAAACATAAATGACAACTCTGCCGTACAACTATATAAAACATAAATGACAACTCTGTCGTATAACCAGTATGCACAAGTAGTCTGTCAAATGCAAGCTTTCACATAGTATTAGAGAACTAGCAGGTTTTACTGGCAGAGCTTGATAGGCCTAAAGTTGTTACCCAAAATGTAGATGACAAGCCTCTACAAAAGCAAAACGTAAGAAACTCAGCACTATTAGCATACAATATGGCCTATAAATCAAAAGCAGACTATCAAAAGGGTAGTCAGTTATAAAGAATTGAAAAATTTGTCATAGTAAAATTGAAATGTTTAACAAGTCTATCCATCCATTATCAGAACTACTTAATTCACTTCAGGTTTGTGGAGAGGAAGAGCCTATCCTTGGCAGTATGGGTGCAAGGTCAAAGAACACACTCAAAATTTACCTAAATAAATGACTTTAGGACATTACAGGATAATTGGGCTACTTGACGAAAAAATCTCTCTGACAAAAGGAGAACACTCAGTTTTATCAGAGCTTAGACTTGGATTCATACTCAGGGCTGCAAGGCACAACATGCAAATAACACCCCTGCCTCATTCATTATTTCAAGTAATGTATCACCACTTGAGGAGTAAAACGATCAGATGTGTTGCATAGTCCTAGTGAGTTATGATGAGAAGATGGTGGCATCGTTAATTAATCCGAGCATTCAAAAACTATCCAAGTTATGATACAAGTTCTTTATAATAATATACTGAGTCGAATTTGAACTCCCTCCTCCTCCTCCTCACCTGTACGGGCCTTTTCAGCTCAAAATGATTTATTTTTCTTGTTTTCACTTTCTAAACGCTCGTTTCGCTTAGTGGCGCAGTGGGAAGTTCACAATTACAACTGTGCATTCAGCACATAATTCAGTGCACACCCGAAAGCCGGACAACTGGCAATTCTAACCTGACCCGTACGATTGCTTGTGAGTGTATCCTACAATGGTCTGACCCCGCCACTCTGCGGGGGTTTAACCGGGTTTGAGAAAACACGGGCGAATGGACGTTTCCACGTGAACTACACCATCCATCATCAAGTAAACAGAAACCTCCTGAGGCTTTGATTACAAAGAGGCGGGGCATCTGCCGGCGCTAACTTACCAGTTATACAATAGTACACCGTGAAGACCTAAATCATAACGAGCGCCCCCAGTCAGCTTAGGACCTACCTCATTGGATGGTATGCTGACAACCCCTGTGGACCGGCGCTTCTCACGAAGTTTCCTTTTCTCGATCTGCCCTTTGCCCTTCCTGGCGCTCGGGCCGGTGTTCTTGCTCTTTTCCTTGCCTTTAGCGGCTGGCGATGGAGAACTTTCTTTGTCGCTTTCGTGAGCAACACTTGCCGGGCTACTGTCTGGCTGAGGAGTGCCAAGGGGTTTCTTGGCGTTCATCCCTGGAGATTCTGTTGTCCGATGCGCCTCGTCGTCCGTTGCTCTGAGGGCAGAGGAGGAAGGTGAGCGGACCATGGCAGAGGGCGTAGAGGTGGCACAAACTGCCGAAACAACTGCAGCAGCCGGGGGGTGAGAGACACAGTTAAGAGAAGCGCGTTCTGGGTTGCCATTGTTGGTTAGTTCGCCGCTGCCCGCGCCTCTCCCCCCGGAGCCCTTCGTCGAGTCGCTACTCGCAGCTCCTGGCGCCGTCTCCCCAAGCATTTTTGCTCGCATTTTTTCCCGTTTTGCTTTCCATTCTTCCAAGAAATCAGTCGTAGTGTTTGGCGCTCTAAACCCCCCGGTCGCCATTTTATTATTATTTGTAATTTATCCAGCAGCAGCTGTTTATCCCGAAGTTTACTTCAAGAAAGGTGCGTGCCGAGGGAGTGATAGTGTTGCAGTACCTTCTGAACGATGTTGTTTAACTACCGTCACTGCATTCCCGAGGCATACACGAACGTCCAGAGGGCTGGAAGAAAAGGTGACAAAAAATTACAATTTTATTCTAAACTTCTAATCTGCCAATAAAGTTGCATTAAAGACGTTCGCGTCACACCGACAGAGCCCCCACTCCCCTCTTGAAGAACGCGTTCGGCAGCCTGGCCGACAGGCGGCAAGTGCTCCTGTTGTCTCTACCTGTCGGCTTGTGTCACCCCGCAGGTCTGAGCTCGTCCCGCCGATGTCAGGACCGAAGCTTCATCCGTCTAACCGCAGTTCCTGCATCTTTAGAGCTTTACTCACACTTCGTAACAAATTCACCTTTAGATTGGTGCCGTTGGGTCTGCCTTCCGTGACTGTATGTCTTCCACGACTTTTCGTATCCGTCAGGTGTAAAAGGATAAATAGATAGCGACACGCAGCTCCGGCCGTCGAAGTTTTACTTCGCTGATCAAGTGAGTCCCGGAGTTCGAAAGCGACGAGGTGTTTCCGAGCGTCTCCGAAGTTCGCCGAAATGGCTGAGGGGAGGCGCGTGCGCGCAGTATCGGCGTTGCGCAAAAAAGCGTGGGAAGTTTAAACTGCGGGCAGTGCAATTCTTTGAAATTTCAGTTTTACTTTATTACGCTCAAATTGCGTCGTGACCACAATCCTATATCAGGCCGAAGTAACATTTGTATCTCAAACTAAATTAATTATAGATTTCCCATGGAAAAATTCAGATGCATACAGCAATTGAAATATAAAAAAAATAAGGATCCAGACTAATAGGACAAATACTGTATATAACAGCCAGTCAAGCAATCGATAAATACAAAAGTATATTGTTTAGATATTTCAAAATTAATTTAACTACATTAGGAGGAAACACTGAATTGCCTAATAGCAGTTGGCAGTAAAGACCCCTGGAGGTGCTGCTTAATACATGGTGGTGGTATGAGCCTATGGCTAAAAGTGCCCGATGAGAGTGCCACCTGGAGGGGATTTTTCATGTTGGCATCCAGTTTTGCCACCATCATCTTTTTCCACAACAGCTTCCAGTGTGTCCAGGGTTCATCCTGTGATTAGATTAGATAAACATTATCAATCACACGGGGAAATTCAGATGCATACAGCAGTAGAAACACAAAAAACAAGGATGCAGACTCAGAGGACAAATACAGCCAATCGGTCGATAAGTAAGAAAATAAATACAAATAAACTTAACGAGTATGCCGGATTTGAACTGTCTGTTAGCGATGGCTAGAAAAGCTCCTGCCACCCCACAATTCCCCCAACCCCCCCCCCCCCCCCCCCCCCCCCAAACAATGCTTCTTAGCACACTGTGATGGAATGAGCCTGGGGCTAAACATGCACCTCCTGGAGCTCTACTTTTGACACCATCCTGTTTTTCACAACAGGGTCCAGGATTCGCCATGTGATACAGCAGTTCTTTCTAATAAGTTTGCTCAGGCATTGTGTTTCCTTTGAGCTCAAGTTGCTTCCCAGGAGACAACAGAGTAGAACATCACACTGGCTACTAGTGTCTAATGGAACATTTCCAGCGTCTTGCTACACACATCAAAAGACACTGAGTCTTCTTAGCAGGTATACTCTTAAATTTAATAGTTCTTTAAACGGCTGTGTGGGTCCTTGTAGAAACTTAGCTTGACAAAACACCATTCGTTCTGGGACAGGTTCTGTACATGTGAAGCTGTTTCTTTGTGATTTGAAAAATGTCCTAATATGTAGAAAAAACTGAAATCTTAATGTATGGCAGACAACCTCACAGAACACTAAAAGATTAAGAAAATCTGGACTTACCCTGTGTTATTGTATGCAGCAAGTGTCATTTAAAAATCATGAGCAATTAGTATTTCATAAATCTGCTACCATCTATTCTTGGTTATTTACTGTATGGAGCATGTTACAGGAGGAGGAGAAGGTTGGGAGCATGCGTTGAGAGCATGTTGCTGCACCCACCACACAACAAAACTACCTGGATTTTCATAAATAAAGGCCCTTTCTGAAACCTTCATATGGGTGGGTGTTTTGGGAACAAAAATGACTCCCCAATGACACTGCTCTGATGAACCGCTCTGGCACCTATATTGTTAAGAGTGTACAGTCTGCTCTGGCCCCCTTCTAATGCAGCCTAAGCTGGATGAATCATCTGAAAATTTCTGTAGATGGCAAGCGCTGGTATTGAGCTATAAGTCTGCTCTGTAGACGTTGAACGGGAAGGGAGACAGGACAGCTCTATGAGGAACACTCCGCCATTTCTGACATGCAGAAGGCATCATAGGCTGCAATAATAATTGAGACGAGTCAGAGTACAGGAAGGTTGTGGACTTCATCTTGTGGTGCAAAAACAACAACCTGCATCTCAAAATCAGCAAGACAAACGAGCTAGTGGTGGACATCTGACATGCCGAGATACCTCTGAGACCAGTCAGCATTCAGGGGGAGGATGTGGAAGTGCTGCAGAGCTACAAGTACCTGGGGGTTCACATAAATAACAAACTAGACTGGTCTGACAACATAGTGGCACTGTACAAAGGGAGCCAGAGCAGACTGTACTTGCTAAGGAAACTCAGTGTTTTTGAGGTGTGCAACAAGCTGCTGGAAATGTTCTACCAGTCCATAGTGGCCAGTATGGTGTGCTACGTTGTAGTCTCCTGGGGAAGCAACCTGAGCACAAAAGGCCTGAAAAATTTATCAAGCCAGCTCCATCACAGGGCAAACTCTGGACAAAATGGAAGCTGTTGTGAAAGAGGATGATGGCAAAATTGGATGCACACATGAAAAATCCACTTCATCCCCTCCAGGGGGCTTTTTATTGGAGCACTTTTAACCACAGGCCTATTCCACCACACTGTGCTAAGAAGAACCTCTTTGGGTCTTTTTTGCCCACGGCTAACAGGCAATTCAATGCTTCCATCCGATATACTTGTTTTTTTTTTAAATGTATTTATCGATTGATTGATTGGCTGTATTATCTGTCCCTGTGAGTCTGTATCCATGTTTTTTATGTTTCTGCTGCTGTATGCTTTTTCATTTCCCAATGGGATTAATAAAGTGTATCTATTCTAATCTATTCTATCCTATTACATCTTTAAATACATTTGAGATATTCTAAATAGCATATCATTTTTTTTTAATTTTACCTATCTTGACAGTCAATCAATATATCTCAAACTTGCATTTTAAGTTATTTTCACATTGACTTTTATATTTCATTAATTAATTTCTCACATTAATTTCCTTATATCTTAAATTCAGTTTCTCTTTCATTTGCAATATCCTAAAATGTACTTCAAGATATTTGGATTTAATTTTGAGATTTCTAAAGTCCAATTAAAGATATCTTAGGATCGATTATTGTCCATTTTCAGGTATCTAATGATTTTCTTATTTTTAAAAATTTCAAATACATCTACCTTAAAATAATGTTCTAATCAAAAAAATATGCCATTTTTACTGAAAGTGATGCTCACATTCAGTTACAGGTCTGGTCAGTTTGCAGTATCTAAAATGTGTTAGAGATGTCTTAAAATGCATAGTTCATTATTCTGACATACCTTGAAATACATCAGAGATACCTCAATGCACTGCAGATGCCTTAAAATATAGAAGAGCTAATTTAGAGGTATCTTGTATATCTTCATATATCTGAATAGCTCAATTGCATATGTAAGATAGCTGAAATTCAGAAAGAGGCGTCTCTAAATGATAATTTGGCATATCTTTGAATTACAATACTTATTTTAATTACATACTGAGAATTAAAAGGTTATATTTAATCTTAAAATTAGAAATGGTTACCTAAGCTAGTGTTGCCTCAGAGTCACCCTACCTTAAACAATCTGTACTTTTGAGGTTGACGAAGTTACATAAACTTCATTGCAGTTCCTTTGGCTAGTCAGTCAACTTTTATATAGTTCCATTGCAGAGGTCACCATCCCAGTAGATTTTCCAAGGGACACAAACATAAGAATACAGAACAATAAAATGTTAAACCATCCATGTATTTTACTGACCTGCAGGGTTGTGAGGCAACAGGATCCTGTGCCAGCAAGTACAGGACATAAGGCAGGAACAATACGTAGACAAACCACCAGTCCATGGCAGGGTAAATAAATAAACCAGTAATTGTATAAATTTTAATACACTGTTAAATTTCATTAATTTCAATTTTTAATCATGTATTCAATTAAGGGTGGCGCAGTGGTAGCGCTGCTGCCTCGCAGTTAGGAGACCCGGGTTCGCTTCCCAGGTCCTCCCTGCGTGGAGTTTGCATGTTCTCCCCGTGTCTGCGTGGGTTTCCTCCGGGCGCTCCGGTTTCCTCCAACAGTCCAAAGACATGCAGGTTAGGTGGATTGGCGATCCTAAATTGGCCCTAGTGTGTGTGGGTGTGTTTGTCCTGCAGTGGGTTGGCACCCTGCCCAGGATTGGTTCCTGCCTTGTGCCCTGTGTTGACTGGGATTGGCTCCAGCAGACCCCCGTGACCCTGTGTTCGGATTCAGCGGGTTGGAAAATGGATGGATGGATGGATGTATTCAGTTAAATGGACCACATTAATTAACACGCTATGAATTAGAAGTTACAAGTTACACTATGAATTGTCTCCCAAAAATAATTTATTTTCTGAACAAAGTCACACACAGCAAGAGACTAACATTAAAACAGTGGGCACAAAGCTACAAAACACCCTGGACAGTATGCCAACTGATAATAGGTGAAGGCACTCCCCTCATTAACCTAAGGTCCCACAAGAACAGAAGGAAAACATTCCAGCTTCACACTAGGCCCCTCAGGCATGAACTGAACCTGGGTCAAAGGTCCTGTGTAGCAGGCGTACAACCCACTGTGTCTCCTACTGCTGCAAAGATGCAGTGTAAGTAAAGGTACAGCAGTCAAACACAGAGTTGAGGAAACAGTGGGCCCCCATTCAATGCCAGCAGCTGGTACATGGCAATAGAAAATAATAAACAGCATACACGGGTGCTATAAATAAGTCTCAAGTTGCCTTCAATAAAGGCAGCAGCCAAATATTATCAACACAAAAGAAAGCTATGCCCCTGAGGTACCAGCTCAGTTGCAATGCAGTCCAAAACTGACTGCTTCTTTCTGGTGCCGAATGGCTTTAATGCACTGGTTCCTGGAAGGGGTGATGCTTAATGACAGGCAGCCAGAAGTGAAGTTATTCATCGTCTGGCCAAAGGACCTCTGAACTGTGGAGAAAAGAGATGTTGCATCAACAAGAGTGCCCCCTTTTGTCCTAGTGGTGGTACTGCTTATCTGTGGAGAGTCCTAAGTATTTCTCCTATTACATGCGTGACAAGATATAAACAATTTTTAATAGAAAAATCATAGAAGCAACATTTTTGCCAACAAGTCAATTTTCATTTGAATGCTCTCATGCCTTACTATTTAAATTTTAAAGATAAACACCAGAGAGACATGCAATAAAAACTAGTCTTTTTTTTTTTTTTGGAGCATGCTAGAGAGCAATGACGGGAAAGGCAGGTACCAGACCTGAACAGGGTGCTACTCTGTCCATGGTGTGTGCTTCATATGTAGATTTCCTTGAACCTACTTTATCCAGCACGATGCTGCTGGGAGCCTGAGCCCAACTAGCAGCCAGTCCTTCGTCTGTAGGTTAACACCACTATTAAGTGTATAATGGAATGTATTTAAGTTATGTGTCTTCTTGTTCTGAATGGAAAACTTAATTGTAAATGTGCATGGGTCCATACATAAATTGCTAACAAATTGTTTGGAACTCAGCTTTAAAGTGCGGGTTTGAATTGTTTCTCAGTAATATATGGATTATCATCACCACCCAGAAAAGAGTAGCTTATTTCCAGAAGTTGTCCCAAGATATCTGAAGTGAAGAAGTTGAAGTATCTCTGAGTTTGTGTTCACAAGAGAGAAAAACGGTCCTGTTTAGATCCATCAATAGATCGATACAGTGACTACAGTTTTACTGACGGACCAGACCATGGTAATGAAGTGTAAGCAAAGGGCTCGAGAAAAGCTTTTGATTTACCTAGCAGTCTTCATTCCCAAGATCAGCTATTGTCCTGAGCTCTGGTTAGTGGCAGGAAGAATGAGACCTTAAGTGCAAGTGTCAGAAATGAGGTCCCTGCACATCACTGATGGACTCACTGTCCATGATATGACGAGCAACTCATCATTATGGGAAGACAATAGAGTTGAACCCCTGATTCTCCAGATCTACAGGAGCCATCAAGTTTGGACATGAAGTTTGGATGCCCATTTGGCACCATACTAAAAGTGCTGTAACAAGCACGGCACAATTGGAGATGTCACATGAGATGATTGATAAATACAAGGGACATTCAAAAAGTTGCCGCACTTTTATATTTTCGTTGGAAACGGTGAAGGCAGGAGGAGTAGTACTTTTTTGAATGGCCCATTTATATCTTTGGACTGGACAGAGAGCATCTGGAAACTTACCAGGAGGACTTAGAAGAGTATGATAGGTATAGGGTGCCCTCTTCTGCTATAATTGGCATATTGTTACTGTGACCCTTACTAGAATAAGTAAAGTGAAAGCGAATTACCATATACATTCTATCATGTGGGCGGCACGGTGGCGCAGTGGTAGCACTGCTGCCTCGCAGTAAGAAGACCTGGGTTTGCTTCCTGGGTCCTCCGTGCATGGAGTTTTCATGTTCTCCCCGTGTCTGCGTGGGTTTCCTCCAGTGCTCCGGTTTCCTCACACAGTCCAAAGACATGCAGGTTAGGTGCATTGGCAATCCTAAATTGTCCCTAGTGTGTGCTTGGTGTGTGTGTGCCCTGCGGTGGGCTAGCGCCCTGCCCAGGGTTTGTTTCCTGCCTTGCGCACTGTGTTGGCTGGGATTGGCTCCAGCAGACCCCCATGACCCTGTAGTTAGGATATAGCGGGTTGGATAATGGATGGATGGATGGATTCTATCATGTGTGGTATTAAGTGAGTATTCTTTTGGTCATACAGTGACTTTCAATAGACAGCTTCAGCACAAGTCAGAATACAGTTCATTACAACAGGAGATAAATTAGCTTGGTATCACTTAACATCTGATCAACATTTCTACTTATATCTAGATTGCTTGCTGGAAGTACAATAATATACAACTAGCCAACCCGTGGCGTAGCATACGCCGCATAATTATTTATTAATGGGTAAACACTTCCTGGAAGACACAGTTGTCCAAATGGGGTGGGTTTGAGGATACGACTGTGAGTGAATGAAAAGATGGAACTCTGGAGAGAGCAACATACAATTGTCCATGACTGAAAACTGGTTTTGGCAGATACAGGCATATCTTTTTGAAAGTTTGGCCCTGTGTCATTAATTGTCATTGTAAAGGCCAATCTAACAGGAAATTGTCTGTGTGTAAAAGTAAAAGGCAAATTTGAATCTGATGGGGTCAGGGAAATCTGGGGAATATGGACAGTTTGTGAGGTAACAGCTGCGATAGTTTTACACTCCAGTACATTGTGGTGAATGCTGGTAACAGTCAGTCTAGTGCCATTACAGAGACTTCTTGCTGGCATGTGGTTTCTGAGAAGCATGACAACTGAACCAATTTTAATTTTGAGTTTATGCGGAGGCAGGCCAGTGGGAGTAAGACTGCTAAGAAATTCTTCGGGGAATGAAGGATGTTCTCGGAAGTGAATGGTGATAGTAGCTGGAAGTATTTGGGACATCGCCACAATTTCTGCCTCGCCACCATAAACTCTGGAAGTATTCATGTAGTCAGCGTATTGTTGAGCAGACTGTATGACTATGCTTCCATGACTAAGAACAACGGACAGCACATCGCTGAAGTTATCGCAATGTTGGCAAACAAAGGATACAGCCATGTTGCGAAGTTCGAGAGCAACAGTTTCATCGATGACATTTTTCCAGAAAAAAACGACTGATAGAAACAAACAGTTACCTGATGCAGGAATTTGTATAACATTGAAAGAAGTGTTGTTTCCATGCAATACATTTGAAGCAGTGGCCATGGTAGGCAAATGAACAGTCAACGTGGCTCACAGCTGCATGTGGACTGTAGCACAGACCAAAGCGAGTGAGCAAGCAGTGCCTCGAGAGCGAGGGTGGATGTGGGAGGAGGGTTAGAGTTGGCGGGCGGGGCTCTGTCGTGCATATCCCATGGTTGGGCGACTTGGTGGATTATATATAGAAAAGCAGCCGGAACCGAAAAGAACAATGAAAAGTCAACGTGGCTCAGAGGTGCATGTGGACTGTAGCAGAGACGAAAGCAACTGAGGCGGTGTTTGGTGAGGTGTTGCTTGTGGGCACATGAGCAAGCAGTGTGCATGCCTTGAGAGCTAGGGTGGACGCGGGAGGAGGGTTAGTTGGTGGGCAGGGCTCTGTCGTGCGTATCCCATGGTCTTAGAGTTGGCAGATAGAGACATGTCTTTTTGAAAGTTTGGCCCTGTGCCTTATTAATTGTCATTGCAAAGGCTAATCTAACAGGATATTGTCTGCGTGTAAAAGTAAAAGGCAAATTTGAATCTGATGGGGTCAGGGAAATCCGGGGAATCGGGACAGTTTGTGAGGTAGCAGCTGCGATAGTTTTACACTCCAGTACATTGCAGTGAATGCTGGTAACAGTCAGGTGGGCAAGCCAACAAAAACACTATGCTCTTAGTATGGTATGAATCAGGTTTTTGTAGACAAAGGTTTTCCCTGTTCCTGCAGGACCATCTAAGAAGAAGCATGTTTGTCGCGGATGGGAATCGCTGTATGCAGCGTGTAAAACAGTTTGCAAGGGTGGACGCGGTCGTGCGTATCCCATGATGCGGGAGGAGGGTTAGAGTTGGTGGGCAGAGCTCTGTCATGCGTATCCCATGGTCTCTGTCTTGCGCACCACGGTTGGCTGCTTAGTGAATTATATATATAGATAGATGTAAACGGTGTAAGTAAACATCTTTTCAGATTACTTAGTTACCAGTAAGTAAAAAATAAGTACTGCTTAAATACCAATGAAAGAAAAATATTGATGTCTTTAACTGTAAATACTTTTATTTGTTTTGTGGAACATTTCAGATGGTCAAGAGAAGTAAGACTGAAAAAGACTGCAGAGCAGGCCAAGGTATGGACTTGTAAGTCAAGCCACAATTTTTGTTTATTTTTATTTCTTACAATTTAGTACAGTACAGAAGAAGTTAAATAATATACAATAACATTCTAGCATAAGTTTCAGAAAAAAAACATTACAGGATTTTAAAAAAGTGTGTTAAACCAGAACTACAAGCAATCCCATATATCACTGAAACGTTTAAAATATGTAATCATAAACCTCAATAAAACTCCCACTTTAACCCAGAAAAGAGAACACATATTTAATAAAATCGGACAAAAAAGGCAAGGAAGACAAAGTTATACAGTCTCTTATTAAATAAAATAGTAGGTGTTTAGCAGAGACACAAGAAGGAGTTGAGCAAAGTTAATTTAAAATACCAACAATAAATGAATGCCAAATTCTAAAGAAGCTCTGTGCATCTCAATGTAAAGGAAATTAGATTTTTTTCTAGTTTAATATAAAATACTATTTTACTATTGAGTTATGCAGGATATCATAAGATTCTTACAAATGAGAAAAATTAGTCAACACACTAGCAATGTAGCGTAGGAAATAATGGTCAGTTTAACACCAGATAGTCTAAGCCAGGCATGTCAAACACGTGGCTTGCAACAGAAATCTGTGCGGCCCACATGACAGGTCCTAGTTAGCACGGAACTTGTACAAAATGATTACTATCATTTGTGATTGAATCATTCTGCATCTTCGGTGTTACTTATTGACTTTTCTTACTTCTGCCTTCTGACAAAAGCGCGTTTTCCCATGGCATTACGGTACCGGAAACGTCATCTGCTAGTATAGCCACGAGCCGTGACCAAAGTTAATGAGCCGCAGCGTCACAACTGATGTGCTAGGCTGCTGCAGCGGGCAGCAGGGGCGGCCTTAGGCATGTGCAAACTGTGCACCTGCACAGTGCCACCATGACAATATATATTGAATATAAAACAGAAAGAAAAAATAACGACACAGCTGACGTCAATGTGGCCGAAAAACATTCTGTTTCTTGTTAATTAGTACGCTGTATTTACAAATGTCGCTCGAGTCGGAGCAGTAAGCTATATGTAGTATTATAACGTTCTGCCGTAATGAGAATATCATGGGCCGCCACTTGGTTTTCAAGTTACGGACACACACATATAGAAGCGTGTCATGGGCACCAGGCGGCTATGCAGTGTCCGCAACGGACGTGGCCATCTGCCGTGCATAAGATACCATATTGACATTGGCGGGCGAAGGGGCCACCGATTCTTTCTCTGCCCAGGGCCGTAATGAGCCTAGAGCCACCCCTGGCAGGCTACACTACTGGCTGGGCTGCTGAGACTGGCCACTGGGCAGAACTGACCATCATGAGTAGTAATAGCTCGCATATTTTCACATTTTTTTGCTCTAGTTTTATGTAATTTTGTGCTAGTATTGTAACGAACAGTTAGTGCAGACTACAGCTGAAGATCTGAAGTGGACGCGAGAAGGTGGTGAGTTGTTTATTAACAGATTTTTGTGATTTTGAGTTTGTAAAATTAGTGTAGGTCACGGGGTTTTTTGCATATCGGCTTATTTTACAATGTAAACTTTGAAGTAAACTTAGTAAAGTAAAATTAGATTTTTGGAGGATTTGTTTTCCAACTTGAATTACTGAGCAATGAATTCAGTGAGCGTTTTCATAATTTCAGTTCACACGAACAGGACTTTGCACTGTTTACTTCACCATACTCTTACAACGTTGAGAATGCGCCTGAGAATATCCAAATGGAATTGATTGAACTGCAGTCAGATTTTATTCTGAAGGCAAAATACAACGAAGTTGGTGTGCCAGACTTGTATGCTTACCTGCCACCCTCGTATGTGCAGATCCGTAAGTTGGCATCGAGAGTACTGTATGTTCGGAAGCACTTACCTTTATGAGCAATTGTTTTCGTTAATGAAAGCTACCAAAACCCCACATCGCTCAAGACTTACCGTCAAGCACCTTTCATCCCTCATAAAAGTTGCAGCTGCACAAGATTTCAAGCCTGATATTGACGAACTGGTTACTAACAAGAGATGCCAAGTGTCGGGACAAAAGAAATAAATCTCACACTGTACGGCTCCTATATAAGCAATGAATATAATGAATATAATAATATAAGGACCTAGCTAAGAGGCTAAGACACTAATTGTACACTGTTGTATGGAGATTGTGTGGAAATAAATTGCTTTTCTTTAAACTTTAAGTGTTACATTTTTTAAAGTTTTCAGTATTGGAAAGAAAGCTACAGTAACTTTGTATAATAGTATTTGTTACAGTGCGGCCCACTGACGCATGTATGGCAGTCGAAGCGGCCCACCAATGGTAGTGAGTTTGACATGCCTGCTCTAAGCTCATCTGAAATCACTCAAAAGACTACTGTAAGAGGAATTGCAGGTGTTGAAAATCCTGCACTATCTGATAGATAAGAAAAAATCTTATCCCAGAAAGGCTTTCATATTGGACAGTCCCAAAACATATGCCCAAGCAAGGCTGGAGCTACTTGGCATCAATCACAATTACGAACCAATCACTGATACATTCTTAATATTTTTAATTTAGAAAGGTGTGTGGTGAACAATTGTTACAGTATCTGAATTATAGCATGAATTACACAAATTGAAGAAGGCGGAATGTTGTGAATTCCTTGACTTAGATATTGATTTAGAGGTTTCTTTCCCAGCATTAGCAAAGGTGGTCTAAGGTGAGCTCTGTGATAATATTTCTGGAATTGCTGCCAATATTTTTCTCCTTATGACTTAAAATATTTTCTAGTATCAGCACTGGTGGTGAACTAGGTAAGTTAGGCAAACTCTCTTTTTACAAAGTTAGTTACTTGTAAATAGTAAAATAAGGGTGTTGACGGGATTCTATATTTACAATAGTTCATAAAAATGCTGAAAATTTGGAATTGCCAGTTAACTTAACATTAAATAATACTATCAATATTCAATATATGTTTTTATAAATGAGAATATACTGTATACAAAATAGAAAAGGTGTCCACCCGCATAATGCAATGAATGCTCATTATTTTTGTGTGTAGTTTTCTTGTTTGTAATCTGTTGAGTTCATTTTTTGTGAAGTTTTTTAATTGAAAATAATTCAATACAAAGATTACAGTAAGAATAACAAGCCAATATATCTATATGTATCTATATACAGTATATTCCAAAATACTCTTTCCAACCCAATCCCATCCCACCTCAAAAAACTCATCACCTGTGCCCTGTAATCCTGATGCCAAAGCTAATAAACATTTTAAGAATGTTAAGAAACCAGGTTTAACTTCTCTTGATCACTGTGGTTATATTTTCCCACACATCATTAGTTATGATACTTGCATTATTAAGTCTTGCATCTGAAGTTTCAAGTAAAATCACATTTAAAAAGGATGAACACCAGTGCTAAAAAAATAAGTATTTAGGGAGTTTCCATCTTGATGCAGTTAAGAGTTTGGCCGCAATGGTGCTTAAAGAAAAAACAAAGACAGATAACAAAATATTAGACATATTCAATTAGAGGAAAAGCTGAGGTGTAAATGGACAGGAAAAAAGACACTAAGGAGGAAACAAAGCACATAATACTGGACCAGTATTTGGAGACTAAAGTACAGTGCCAAAACATATGTGTGGGGCTGGGCCCAAAATAAAGTGTTTTCTCTGAGTGAAATAAAGGCGGAGAAATATTTGCAGTTGAGTGAACTGATAATTGAGATTTTTGGAATATCTAGAAGCAAACTTGAAAAATTGTTGTGTAACTCAAATTTCTATAAGACAAAGTAAGATCCTTGGTCCATATATTAAGAACTGATGCAAGTTTAATAGATAATTTTATTAAATGTGAGTAACCTGAGCAAACAATGCCTTTAAGACAGTGATCTGAGCCGGATTCAAACCTAGAGCCACCTCTTAATAAATATATTTTGTTTAATCAATGAACATTTTCAAACATAGTTAAGGTAAATAACAACACTTTTTATTTCACTAGATATGCGGGTTTCAAGTATCTTTCAATTACAGTAAGTTCTGCCTTTATATTGTCATGTGCAAAAAAATAAAAAGGTTTGTTCTGCATAAGCTGTACAGTATAGTCATCTGGAGTGGACATATCACTGGGAGTGAATGCAAGTGTCATTAACACTAAATCATTTATACATACCCACCTTTTTCTTAATGCTATAAATATATGCCACATAACCTCATGCACACAATCTTTATTACATTGCCCATTTCCTACAGTCTCAGTTTCAAATTGTAAAGATGAAAGATAATTTTTCACATTAAAAAATAAATGAAAAAAAAAAAATCAGCCAAATTCAGGGTTACTGAGGCCAAATAATATCCTTGCAGTGCTGGGCACGAGGCAGAAAATAAGCTGGAACAGGGCACTAGTCCATCACAGTGCCCATTTACACACAACCATACTCACAAGAGTCAATTCATAGTCTCCAGTTAACCAAACCTGCACATCTTATAACCAATAGACCAGAAAAAACATGCAGACATAGAACAAAAATGAAAACTCCACACAAACAACAATTGGACACAGAATTCAAATTCAGAGCGCTTAATTCATGAAGCAGCACTGCTAACCACTGCATTACTGTGATGCTCCCACAATCACTCATGCAGGGCTTTACATAACATTAGCGACGCTTATTAACCTAACACACATAATTTTGGGAACTGGAAGAAAACCGGAGTACCTATAGTAGAACCCACATGGACATGAGGTGAACATGTCTACTCTAAACAGACCGAAAAGGACAGGATTCAAAACTGGCTTCCAACTAGGAGGCAGTAGCACTAACAACTTTGCCTGAAAGTCTCTCCATAATACTGTTTTTGCAGCTAACACGAGGATCAATCAATATTTAGTTTGTCACAGTGTATTCTTTAAACTTTGCACTAATATAAATGACCTGTTCATAAAACATTATACTTTTAAGTACAGTATATATTACTATATAGGTGGCACGGTAGCACTGCTGCCTCACAGTAAGTAGTACAGGGTTCACATCCCAGGTCCTCCCTGCATGGAGTTTGCATGTTCTCCCCTTGTCAGTGTGGGTTTCCTTCAGGTAGTCCGGTTTCCTCCCTCAGTCCAAACACATGCAGGTTAGGTAGACTGGTGATACTAAATTGGCCCTAGTGTGTGGTTGGGGTGTGTAGTTGCCCTGTGATGGACTGGTGCCCTATGCTAACTGGGATACGCTCCAGCAGACCCCTGCTGCCCTGTTCAGGACAATGTGAGTTAGAAAATTATTATTATTGTTGTTGTTGCATTGCTTTTTTTTTTTTTAAATATATATCCTTGCTTTTATTATGCTTTATCAGTCTGTGAGAAAGAATCACTTGGGTTCTGCAAGGAGAAATGCTGAGAAAGTTCTTTGTTCCCAGGGATTTTTAGCAAAATGGGGCAAAGCTTCAAGTTAAACAGGGATTGGTTTACTATACCAAAAAATATTATCTATTATTAAACTTCTAAAAAACATTACCACATTCTGGTATTTAACACCCCACAAACACTTACCTCCAGATATGCTAGAGCACCACAACTGCTAACTTGCTGAACCCAGGGACTTTTGAATTGCAGCCGTTTCTAACCCTCCAGACGTCTTTGCACACTCTCATAGCATCTGGGCAAAATAACAACCAGAGCACTGACACCATCTGAGTAAATGGAGTAAGTGAGGGCATCCTAGCCGCTACAACACTCACCCTGCCAATATTCAAAGGCAGAGTTGTATGTGGACCATTCTGAATAATTCTCTAATACAAGCTAATTATTAAATTATTTATGTAATCATCAGTATTTGTTGTTCTTATTTTGATGCCATTGTGGCTTTGCAGCAGTACCATAAGCAGAATTATCTTTCCACAAGTGCATTTCCCAGCATTGAACTGGATCCTTTTCTGAAATTAACACTCTTTGCTGTACACAGTTTTTAAAAATATAAATATGGACTACTCCAACCCTTTACCCTGTGGTATCTATGAAAATGTCTGTGAAGATGTATCTGCCTTGTTTTATGAAAGTGATGAAGGGGGGTTTTCAGTTTGAGTTATGGTGTCTTTTGAAATTGGCCAGGTGTCTTGATTAAGTTGGGACTGTCAGAAATAATGTACTCAGATCACTCTGTTGTCACATGATCTGCCAACAAATTAACATTTTACATACTTGTCAGCCTTCCTCCAAAAATATAGGTCTGTGAATTATTAGACTGTAGGGCCTCAGCATGCTGTAACATAAAAGCTTCTATATACCATACATCTTAGCTTATGGATTTGTCTAAACTAAAATCATATTGCGACTGAAGTTATAGGTACCTTTGCTGACTCTTCCTCATTTCAGTACTTCTAAGTGAAACTACAAAGCTGTTCAATCGGGTTCTTGTCTGCTCAGCCTGACAAAGATGTGTTTCCACATAAACAACAATCTCAGAGCTGTGGTGTAAATTAACTGAAACTCCTCCCTGGGAAAGTGCCTCATATGTCTGAATACAGTACAAGCAAAGCAGGGAGTGTATTGATAAATAAGGGAGGAGTAGTACAGCAACCCAGCAGTGTAGCTGGCATAAAACACAATGTTATCTTCTGCCTGACAAGGCCTATGTTCTCATTTCAGTCTATATCTTATGCACCATGCATGTGTACAGGATGTACAGGAAGAGTACAAAAACATAGTCAGCTCACACCTCTTAGTTTGTTCTCCCACTATGGTCTGGTCATTTAGGCCATGTGTAAAGCATGCAGCATCAGACCCATTCTCCAGCTACAGAGATCATTTCTCATTCACATGAAAGGCTTCTGATGTTATTACTGTTTAGATGGGTCAGGTGATTCGAGGGCTAAGGTTTCCTAGCCACTGCTCCACACACATTCAACAAACACAGTGACACAGAGATATGCCATATTAGTATAAGGCAGTGCTCCATAACACTGAATCTCAGGAAATATCTTCCAGGGCTTTTTAATGTAAGCTCAGAATATAACATTCATCCATCCATTTTCTAACCATACTTAATTCAAGTTTAAGGATACTGGAGGCCAGACTCCATTACAGCAGGCCTGGGCTCAGTGCAGGAACAGTTATTGGATATCACGGGACAAAAACATACTTATTTACACAAGGCCAGTTTAGAGTCTCTGATTCACCGAACACACAAGCCTCTCAGACACACAAGATAACGTATAAACTCCATATAATGTTCAGGCCAGGACTGAAACACAGGGCTGGGCCAGTGAGATGCTGCTGTAGCCATGATGCCAGCCAGACCTCAAAATTCAGTATTAGTTTGGAGTAAAATTAAATGGTTTGGTCACCCTTATTACATACCCATAGTTTTGGTTCTGGTAAATACACCATACATATTTTATACCAGAAATTTGTAAAATGGTTAATGCAATTTATCTCTTCTTTCTGTTCACAAAGCTAATGTTTTTTCTTATTTTTAGAATTGAACCATGTTGCTCTTTCTGAAATTACCCATTTGCTTTTTGTCAAGTGGTGGATAAAGTCATATTTATTAATTAGTATTTCTATGCAGTGTAGTGCAACTAATATCATGCACCATTGCAAGACTGAAAACCAATATTAAATATTTACAATGATCAGTACAATAAAATAATAACACAACATTCTGTGTTATTCAGTGTAATCCAACTACTCTGGGCATAAAATACAGACCAATTCTGGACAGGGTGCTGGTATATTACAGGGCCCACACCCATGCATGCACACACATACGATTCACAATCAAAAATTCACAGGGTATGCACGATTTTGAGACATGGAAAAATGTCTGTGACACGGAGAACATAAAAGTTCACTCCAATAGTGACCCACAGGATTCACTCTCAGGGACACCATATCACTGAGGTAGTTGTGCCCAAAATAATATCAACAAAGCAAAAAAAAATCACTTTCAGACAGCAGAAGATCATTGGAAGTAAGTAGATTTTAAACAGGAGTTATCAAAAGTAGCTGCATAAACAAAGGTACACTATAAAAGTACAAGAAAGGATACAAAATACTATAAACATAAAAGTATAGTATACATAGAATAAATCGGTAATTTCTGATTAGACAGAGCCTTTAAAGTTAGCAATTCAGGTCTGGTTAGCAAACAGTGAGGTAGTGATGATGGAACATCAGTGAACAGGAGGGCCTTTTGACGTGAAGTGCAACAAAAAGAAAAAAGAGAGAACTGATGAGCCCTCAGCCTTCTGGCATTCATTAGACCCAGATTTTAAAAGGTTAGTTGGATGTGTTATGTTAATTGGGTGACACTGGCATAAAAGTATTCACTGTTTATAAAGCTGCAGAGCGTAACTTGGTTTAGTGGGAGTGTGCATCGAATGAGGCCTGGAAAGGACTGGCTAACTGGCTGGCCATGATTACTGCCTTGTGTTCAACAATTCTGGAATAACCTCTTGCTGTGACTGCTTTGTAATGTGAAAAAAAAAAATCATGTTAAAACAAAAATGTTTGTGCTAATAATATGTCGCAGTATATATCTGACAAAAGAAAATTAAGGGTTGGAGAATTAAACTGGAATAAAACTAGCTCCACTAGCCCACACGTGAGTTACCCAGGAAGCAATGGTCTTGTACAGTACTTCAAATGTTATAGCTTACCCTGACAGAATGAAGCATGTCTCTAAGTGGTGGGTCACATAGTGTTACCTCCACATTCCTCTGTTTTACTGTAGACAACTATATAGGGCTGACCTCACAAGATGAAGGAAGGAGACATTTTAGAGTTTGTTTCTTGTATAGTTGGCTTCTTTGCATTGAGACTGTTTTAAATGCAGCACTTCCCATTCATTCATTCTCCCATTTTCTAATATGTTTATCCCCTGCTTATCCTAGGAGGTTTGGGCACAATTAGGTAAAGGTTTAGGTTAGGTCCGACTTTCAGTATAATGCATTTATTAGTCACATACTATTACAAAATAAGACTGCATCAAAGGCTTCTTTGGGCCTTAAAAACAACAAGCATCAGTAAAGCAGTTACACAGCTGTGCGGTATGGCATTTAAGAGCTTGTGATATGCTTGGTAAAATTACCTGTGAATAAGCCCAGATAAATAGGGAGGGTTGGCATCAGGAAAGGCATCCGGCCTTAAAAATCACATTGAAACCAATAAATCATCAACCATAAGTAGAAATGGGTAAAGATGAAGAGGAAGAAGATTTGGTCTTATTAAGTATGAACTAAGGACTCACAAGCTTTATACTTAAGTATGAAACACTGAGAGACACATTATCACCCACTCAAATTACCAAAGTGAAGTTAATAGTCATAAATAACCACTTTACTAATGGTTTTTAGTGTTATTAAGTAAAAAGTAAGTCTTTACTGAAGTTTTGGTATGTAACAGTATGTGACTAATTAATGCATTATAGATCATACCTAATTTTAAATCTAATGGATTTCATATAGTCTTGTTATAACACATATACATGTTGATCTACTGTAAATGTCATACTATTTAGTTTATTAATTTACTATTAATATAATATAGCCAAAAGCGGGTGGCACGGTGGCGCAGTGGTAGCGCTGCTGCCTTGCAGTTAGGAGACCCGGTTTGCTTCCTGGGTCCTCCCTGCGTGGAGTTTGCATGTTCTCCCCGTGTCTGCGTGGGTTTCCTCCGGGCACTCCGGTTTCCTCCCACAGTCCAAAGATATGCAGGTTAGGTGGATTGGCGATTCTATATTGGCCCTAGTGTGTGCTTGGTGTGTTTGTGTGTGTCCTGCGGTGGGTTGGCACCCTGCCCGGGATTGATTCCTGCCTTGTGCCCTGTTTTGGCTGGGATTGGCTCCAGCAGACCCCCGTGACCCTGTGTTCGGATTCAGCGGGTTGGAAAATGGATGGATAGCCAAAAGCATGTGTAAGTACAAAGAGCCTATATTCATTGAATTATTTCAATAATTTATTCAATAATAATTCAATAATAAATCAATGAATTCTGATTCTTCTGTTTATAATGACAACATATAAACTGACTCCACAGACAGATGTGTTGTGGCACTGATTTATCTGCAAGCATCAAGGCAGCAGTGGGGAAATATAAGGGGAGCCACATAAAAATGTTTCATGATGCAACCCTTTATGTGAAGAATACTATGAATACTAACAGATTTCAGGACTGAAGGCCCATACAGTTATGCATTCATGAATGTTAGACTTTTACTAAAGAGACTGCTTTCTTTTGCTATGGGGTAGATAACTCGGATTAGGGCAGTTTGAGGCGGACCTTAGCTCCAGATTGTGAGTGCCATCATTGTGAGGTGCAACCCTTTAGTACCATTTTGTACAGAACATACTGTATATTATATTTGTTATTTAAGTTATCTTTCTCATAGTTTTTGGAATGCATTCCCCAATGCTTATGTCACATGTGGCATTAAACAAATAAACCTTATTTTAAATAGCACCCTGTTGCAGTGATCACCATCTCAAGGCAGTGCGGGCTTGGTAAGTGACACGCTCCAGCGCACACTGTGAGTTGCAGACGGACATTAAAACAGCAATCTTCTGTTTTACAGTAAGGTTCCACAGCCACTTTGCCCCACTGCCTTATATTAGACAGTATGTGGCATGTATGGATTGAAGTCTGTTTCCTGCACTGCAGTTGTTCCTGAAGGAAAAGTCTCTGAATCCCTAATATCCAAAAATGGAAAGAGGAGGTTAAAAATAATGGAAAGAAAATATACACAAATGAGAAGTTCATAAAAGAACCAGAAGCTCATAAAGTAAGAACAGTAGCGCAATGTCAAAAAGCAATCTGGCATGTAACTGCCGTAGATATCCCGCACTGAGATGGTCCGAGTGTCTCATTTGGTATTCTTCAAGGCCACAGTGACAGCTGCTTTTATCTGCAACTCCTCTCATGTCTGATGTGTAATATCAGAGGATGAAACATACTTCACAAGTGAGAGTAGACCATTCATTTTTTTAGTTGGTGATATTCCATCAGTTCAGGAGTATTCAGCACCACATCATGTGAGACTTGTGTGGCAAGGAGTCAAAAGTGGAAGGTTATGTTGTAAATGTGCACTAAATGGGATGCTGTGCCCTTTAGAAGCCTGTTAACTTACCTTTAACTCAACTGTCGGCAGGCTGTGTCTTTTCAGCCTTTGGCAACATGTTCAGGTTTACCTCTGTGGCCTCAACTTGTTTAACTGTGAGGATTTCTCCGTAGAAAAGCTCTGAGACACTTTCAGCAGTCAATGCCATCGTCCGCATAGTGAAGTCACCTTTCTTGACCTCAAGTCAATTGTTATTTTGATTGCAGGTTCACAGGCCACACTATCTAAAAACCAAACTTTGAAACCCTACTTAAGCAAATGTTTATTTTTAATTGACTGAATTTTTTAGTCCCCAAACTAGATCACGCGTGTTCAATAATGGATGCACGGATTCACTAAGTTACAACAAAAACCAGCAGATGTAGTGGGTCATGACACATGAGCTTCTACTAATGGATTTTAGACTTTAAATATCTGTAGTTTTGATACAGTTGTTCAACAACTAAGTGTTTTTTTAATGAATCAGGTAAATGAAATATAAAATGATGACAGCACAGGACACTCAATGAGTTACATACACAATATGAGACTGAAAAGTATACATTTTTTAGCCCTCAGTATTGTGATTGTGTTCCCTCCTCTGTGTCTCTTTAATCTTATTGAGTGGTACATCTTAACCGCCAATGTTCTGTGTCCACACTGGGGCCCAGCTTGTCACCTCCATTAAATGCATAAATGCAGGCTGATAACCATATTTTTAAAATTAGCTGCCTTTTTGGAAAACAGGACAACACATGATGTAAGTGGTATATATTAATTTGCCACATAAAACTGTGTTCTAAAATGGTGTTTTTTTAATATTAATTTTATAAATACCTGGTCAGTTCTTGCAGCTTACAATAGGCTCTATGGAACCCCATATTTACATGTGACATAAAAGCCTTAAAATGTACCAAAGGTGACTGAAAAATATTAAACTTATCCTTTAACATGATTGGACAGTTCAGAGGAGGCTTATCATTACTAGGCTAAATTTAGAAACTTCTATCAGTAGCTGACAATGATTCAAGGCACCTTTTGTTTCTTTTGAAGTTTCTCTGTCTACACTCTAAAGTATGTAGATTGACTGGTTTCTGGGACAGGAGGAGAAAAATAATCAATCCCAAAACTGTGTAGTGTAGCAGAATGGTCAACCACCTCTGGAACATTGTTGCTCTCATCTGATAAAAGTAGAGCTTCGCCTGAGTCACCCACTCATGCTACAACACAGCAGATATGCCATTGTGGGCAACTTGTTACCAGAGGAAAGGCCTCTGAAGTTTGCTCTGAAATATGTGGTAGGACCTTAAAGGTATTCCTCTCTGAGACACAAAATGTTCTCCCCAAGCTCAGTTTACATGTCCTGGCCAGGTCTGTCCATGACATCACAGTTTAAATGAAGTCAGTTCAGTGGTGCTCTGGATAGTATCCCAGAGTGCCATTTCTTTTAGCACTCATCTATTCACCATTTTGGTCTACCTTCCAACTGACTTTCCTTTGTCCTGAAAAACAAAATAATGTATGTTACTTCTAAATTCTTGCCCCCAAGTTTTGGGACGAGCTTCTCATGTAGATCCAGACTGCTAATGTTCATGGACATCTTTAAGATCGACTTCATCACAAAGCGCCTCAGCATGGCTTTATATCTATGAACTGTTGTGTACCACCACCTAAGTGTGCCTGTCTTATACTACTTGTTGGTCATCTACTTCTTTACTGTACTCTTTACTCTGTTTCCATAACATTGGCAATGGAATTTGATTTATTAAACCTCATATAAATAAGACATCAAAACAAACATACAACACAGTGAAGACAGTACTCATCATTTCTGAGCACCTTACAAACACAATTTAACAAAAATACTCAAGTCTATCATGAAATTGACACCCCTCAAATTTACAGTGTATAATGCAACACAGATATTTTCTAAACCACTTTATCCAAATTCAGGGTCGTAAGGAGCCAGGGCCTATCCTGGCAAGCCAGGGTGCATGGTAACTCTGGAAGGGCCCAATCAAGTAAACACCTATACTCACACAGGGATTTGTTTATCAGTTAACCTAGCCTACACATCATTGGGAATGCAGGAGAAACATAAATAGATAGATAGATAGATAGATAGAGAGAGAGAGAGAGAGAGAGAGAGACTTTATTAATCCCAAGGGGAAATTCACACAGTAGTCATTGAGGAAATACATACAGACAAGGGGAATGTGTGCAAAATTCACACACATAAAAATCAGGCAGCATAATCGAATAATAATTGTGGCCACTGTTCATTCCAAGTTATGTAACAGAATAGGGTGCAATGCAAGAGAATGAAAGGTTGAGCTTCTAAGTTTCTGAATTGCAAAGCCTTAGACTTTCTTGTCAGGTACCAAAACATTTGTTTATTGAGTTTTTTTTTTTATGTTGTCTTAGGTAAAGGTATCTGATAAATTTCATCCATCCATCCACACATTTTCAAACCAGCTTAGTCCAAGTCAGGGTCATGGCAGCATAATGCACATAATAATAACCAATCCTGCTTGTGGTGCCATCATCACCACAACAGCTATGATATTTTTATGGTTAGCATGGCAGCACAATAGTTAGTGTTGCATCCATGCAACTCCAGAGCCATGGCTTGTAATGTCTCTGGTCACCATCTATGCAGAGTTTGCAAATTCACCCAGTGTTAATATAAATTTTCCAGTTTTCCCCCCAAATCCCAAACAGCTGCATTTTTGGTGACTTGAAGATACTAAATTGACCATGTGACAATGTAAAGGAGTCCAGTGTAGAGTTCTTGTTTTGCATCTGATGCTGCCAAAATAGCTTCCCACCCATCTGACTGTGAACTGAATTAACCACATTTAGGAAGATACTTGGATGGATATAACATTACTCCATGAAATTTCTGGGGGTCACATGAATTCAGGGTTTTACAGCTCAGCTCTTATGGGGGTTGAAAGTGTTCCATCTGATCTACTCACCACTGGATAATTCTGCTTTCCTCATTTCATTTAAGCTATTCTTTCACTGTTTCTTAACACAATAAACAGGCCTGTTGAGTTCTGCTCTTAGAGAACCTCCATGTCTACTAGGCTCCTTCACACCTTTAATTGAACTGCCTCTCTCGTGCCAACTTCCACATCAGTGGAATCAGAAATAATAATTAGTCTCACAGTTCTATTAAATTTCATATAAGATGAGCCCAGATGTCATAAATGCTCCCGCATGGCCCTGTATTCAGAGTCCTGTGACTCCTTGATGAAAGATGGCTTCCTTAATTATGCTTGAACAGTTCTTAAATGGCAGTCAATTCATGAGGCACACAGGCAGACGCACATTATGCCCCATTAGCTGCTGATAATCAGGACAACACGTCTTGTGCACATCTGTCAGGATACCAAAAACTATAAGGCTACACTGTAAGAAACATAATTTAAACAGAAATTAAGGAAATTGGCAATGTAAAGACAGCACAAAGTGAAGCCTGTCCTCATATTTTAATTAATATAGCGCCCTCCACAGTGCACACTACCCACAGTCAAATAAGGTCATAATTTAAAATATAACAACACCTCGGATACAAAATCACTGTCAGGGCAGGCTCAAAAATGAGAAGCAAGATTAATTAATGAGGATTCATTCATTAGTCTCTGATCAGAGGCACAGATGGAATAAAAACTAAATATTGCTGCCCTGTAGCTGTTTAGGACAAATTCTAAAACTCTTGCGTAATGTATGTTTCAGGTCACAGGAATTCAGTGTAAATCCTAACCAAATCAGAACAATATACAACCCAGCCATGGATGGGAGGGCAGTTCATGGCAGAACACATTTCACTTGTGCACCGATACCCACCCCCAACAGCAATTAACTTAAAGGGCAAGACTTTGGAAGAAGGGAGGAAACATTATCCAGTAATCTACAAGAACAAGCAATATTCATATGGCTGGGAATAGAACCTGGAGAAGTGAGTCAACAGTCCCTAAAAACTCTTCCCAATTGCTATTTAGATATTTACTTCAGTTATAATGACTTTGTCATAAATGTTATTTTTTTGAAGTGGCTGCAAATTGAAGATTTGGAGAGGTTATATTATAATGGAAAATGTGCATTCATTTTATTACTTAGAAACAGCTGAACCTAGAAGCAGCAGCTCCATTTGAATGAAAGGTGGAGAAGAGATCAACAGGCATGTGAGCAAGAGAAATAATTTCTAAACTAAAACAAAGGGGCAATTTGAAAGCTCAAATCAGACTAGACGTGAGGCTTGTTAGTATTAGGTGTAATCTCCATGGTTATCAATTGAAGAAATTATGTATCATTTCATCAAGCAATTGGTATTCCAGTAGGGATAGGAATTGGAAGTTACTAGTGAGTAAGTAAATGTGTTACACCAAGAAATATATTTGATACCAGTAACGGCACACTGCACGATAACATGCAGTGGATACACTTGACTTGAGCATCCATAGTTTTTTTTTTACTCTTTCTCTGCACATTTAGCATTCGTTTGCTCAGAGGTTGATGCGCTTGGTGCTTCCTGAGCAGCTCTTCTTTTCTCCACTCTAGCGGCCCGGTTCTTCTCTTCTTTCGTCGGCATCTTTTCGCGTTAAAAATGATTAAGTCAGTGTTTGTGTTGCAATTACTTATTACGTTTTCCTTAATTTTTCCACTTAAGCTGGCACTTAAGTCTTCAATCTGCCTCCAGAATGATTTAAGAGGGGAAGTGACGGCGAAGGTGGTAGGGATGAGAACGGCGCCCGAACACATGTGCTGCACGGCCGCCCTGCTGGCCACTGCCGAGAGTTGATTCTACAATGAATAAAATAAAAATAAAAAGAGAAAGCAGATAGTAGATAGTAGACATCACATAGTATATGTATACTAAACTTCAAGTCAATAGGTCAAATGGTTTGCAAGCTACAGGTGATTTAAAATCCTGGACAGACAAACGGACAGCTTCGGTAGCGTATTATATATAAAGATGATATTCAACATAATTAACAGGAAGAGTAGAACCAAATAAAACCAATGGTCAAAAGAGCAAAGCATTATTTCTTGGAATAATAAAAAATTATTTAACAAAAAGATGCACAATTTTAAAAATTGTCTAGGATATGACAAAATGTTGCCTCCAAAAAAACATCCCAAAAGTGAACAAAGTCCAAAGCTATAAGACAAAAAAAAAATCAGAAACTAAGGACAGGAACATAATGTCTAAAAACCAAAATAATCAAAGCCAAAAACTAACAATCCTTCAAAAAGCAGAATCTAAGAAAGGGGAGCCAAACAGCACCAGCAGGAGCTAATGCCTCAACACCAGGCTGAACACCATACGTTGAACCAAAGGGGGGATGCAAAACAAACAGTCAAAGAAAACAAAGAATAGTGACTAAGCCCTGATTAAATCATTACAGGTGTTTAGTTAAATAGGGAAAGATCTTTAAGGTAGTTAGAACTTGCTGTTAATTTTTACCTTCGTTTGGCCTCCTTTTGTTTTGTTGCTTGATATCTCAAATCCTCATTTCAACATGTGTTCTTCCCATCAACTATTGTTTGGTGCCTCCTAAAATACACTGTATGGTCAAAAGTTTGTGAACTCTTGACCATATATGGATATGGTGGACATCATATTCCAAACTCGTGGACATTGATATGGATCATTCCATGTACCTCCAAGTGTTATTGTATAGAAACATCATGACAATACCCAAAAAAGATGCTGCCTGGTGAGGTGATCTGTTTTCACTTTGACATTAAAGACTCATTTTCTGCTGATCAATGTCAAAAAAGTCCATTTAAATCCAATGTGATTTAATGTGGTATAACAATATAATGTGAAAACTTCCAAGAGATTAATATTTTTATAGACTCTGTAAGGGTATTTAATAAGTATAAAGTGAACTGAGTACCCACCCTTTTTGGAGTCCCTGGAGGGGGTGCTAGAGGGCATACCTTCTGGGAACTCCCTCGTACTGCTGGGAGACTTCAATGCTCACGTGGGCAATGACAGTGAGACCTGGAAGGGCGTGATTGGGAGGAATGGCCCCCCCGATCTGAACCCGAGTGGTGTTTTGTTATTGGACTTCTGTGCTCGTCACGGATTGTCCATAACGAACACCATGTTCAAGCATAGGGGTGTTCATATGTGCACTTGGCACCAGGACACCCTAGGCCTCAGTTCGATGATCGACTTTGTGGTCGTGTTGTCGGACTTGCGGCCACATGTCTTGGACACTCGGGTGAAGAGAGGGGCGGAGCTGTCAACTGATCACCACCTGGTGGTGAGTTGGCTTCGATGGTGGGGGAGGATGCCGGTCAGGCCTGGTAGGCCCAAACGTGTTGTGAGGGTCTGCTGGGAACGTCTGGCAGAGCCCCCTGTCAGAAGTAGCTTCAACTTCCACCTCCGGCAGAACTTCGACCACATCCCGAGGGAAGTGGGGGACATTGAGTCCGAATGGGCCATGTTCTGTGCCTCTATTATTGAGGCGGCTGACCGGAGATGTGGCCATAAGGTGGTCAGTGCCTGTCGTGGCGGCAATCCCCGAACCTGTTGGTGGACACCGGCGGTGAGGGATGCCGTCAAGCTGAAGAAGGAGTCCTACAGGACCTTTTTGTCCTGTGGGACTCTGGAGGCAGCAGATAGGTACCAGCAGGCCAAGCGGAATGCGACTTTGGTGGTTGCTGAGGCAAAAACTCGGGCGTGGGAGGAGTTTGGGGAGGCCATGGAGAACGACTTTCGGATGGCTTCGAGGAGATTCTGGTCCACCGTTCAGCGTCTCAGGATGGGGAAGCAGTGCAGTGTCAACACTGTATAAGGTGGGGATGGTGCACTGCTGACCTCGACTCGGGACATTGTGGGTCGGTGGGGGGAGTACTTCGGAAAACTCCTCAATCCCACTAACATGCCTTCCAATGAGGAAGCAGAGCCTGTGGACTTGGAGGTGGGCTCCCCCATCTCTGGGACTGAGGTCACCGAGGTGGTCAAAAAACTCTTTGGTGGCAGGGCCCCGGGGGTGGATGAGATACGCACGGAGTTCCTCAAGGCTCTGGATGTTGTAGGGCTGTCTTGGTTGACACGTCTCTGCAACATCGCATGGACATCAGGGACAGTGCCTCTGGATTGGCAGACTGGGGTGTTGGTCCCCCTCTTTAAGAAGGGGGACCGGAGGGTGTGTTCCAACTACAGAGGGATCACACTCCTCAGCCTCCCTGGAAAAGTCTATTCGGTGGTTCTGGAGAGGAGGGTCCGTCGGATAGTTGAGCCTTGGATTCAGGAGGAACAGTGTGGTTTTCGTCCTGGTCGCGGAACAGTGGACCAGCTCTACACCCTTAGCAGAGTCCTGGAGGGTGCATGGGAGTTCACCCAACCAGTCTACATGTGTTTTGTGGACTTGGAAAAGGCAATCGACCATGTCCCTCGGGGAATCCTGTGGGGGGGTACTCCAAGAGTATGGAGTACCGGACCCCCTGATATGGGCTGTTCGGTCCCTGTACGATCGGTGCCAGAGCTTGGTCCGCATTGGGGGCAGTAAGTTGAACCCGTTTCCAGTGAGAGTTGGACTCCACCAGGGCTGCCCTTTGTCACCGATTCTGTTCATAACTTTTATGGACAGAATTTCTAGGCGCAACCAGGGCGTTGAGGGGCTCCGGTTTGGTGGACTCATGATTGGGTCACTGCTTTTTGCAGATGATGTTGTCCTGTTTGCTTCATCAGGCCGTGATCTTCAGCTCTCTCTGGATCAGTTCGCAGCTGAGTGTTAAGCGGCTGGGATGGTGATCAGCACCTCCAAATCCGAGACCGTGGTCCTCAGCCGGAAAAGGATGGAGTGCCCTCTCAGGGTTGGGAGCGAGATCCTGCCCCAAGTGGAGGAGTTCAAGTATCTCGGGACCTTGTTTACGAGTGAGGGAAGAATGGAGCGCGAGATCGACAGGCGGATCGGTGCGGCGTCCGCAGTAATGTGGGCTCTGCATCGGTCTGTTGTGGTGAAAAAGGAGCTGAGCCGTAAGGCAAAGCTCTCAATTTACCAATCGATCTATGTTCCTACCCTCACCTATGGTCATGAGCTATGGGTAGTGACCGAAAGAACGAGATTGTGAATACAAGCGGCTGAAATGAGTTTCCTCCGCAGGGTGTCTGGGCTCTCCCTTAAAGATAGGGTGAGAAGCTCAGTCATCCGTGGGGGCTCAGAGTAGAGCTGCTGCTCCTCCGCATCGAAAGGAGTCAGATGAGGTGGCTCGGGCATCTGATCAGGATGCCTCCTGGACGCCTCCCTGGTGAGGTGTTCCAGGCACGTCTAACCGGGAGGAGGCCCAGGGGAAGACCCAAGAAACGCTGGAGGGACTATGTCTCTCGGCTGGCCTGGGAACGCCTTGGGATTCTCCCGGAAGAGCTAGAAGAAGTGGCTGGGGAGAGGGAAGTCTGGGCATCGCTGCTCAAGCTGCTGCCCCCGCAACCCGACCTCGGATAAGCGGAAGAGAATGGATGGATGGATGGAAAGTGAACTGAACCTAATTATTTGCATATCTGACAATCTATTAAAATTTTTCATAAAGGCTGACACATTACTTCTGGGTACGACTATTTTTTGACCCAAGAGTGTTTTATCACTGATTGCCCCTCTAACGTCATAGCTGGTGCTGTTCACTTTGTAGAATTTGTAAAACTCTTTTATGCAGTGGCTAATGTTTTTCTTCAGCTGTAACCCTTCTGTGGGAGAGAGCTGCATCTCATGTGTAGGAAATACCGTCCCAGGGTGGGAAGGCTACATTCTTGTTTTCTGTTATTTAGGTATATCTAGAGTATTGTTTTCAATTACTGATAAACACACAAGTCAGTAAGAGCTGGTTAGACTGTCCATATGAATAGAAGTCAAGAATGAATAGAGCAGGTTAATATGACAATTAGTAGCACAAAAGAGCTATGCATGGAATGCTATTTAGTCATTAATGAAAAACCCAAATGTCTGACTTGAAGCCAGTGACTAAGCACTCAGGAGGCCCTGTCTCACCCACCCTCTACACTGTCTATCACTTGCTGTCATGCACACCCAGATAATAGCTGCAGGTTATCAGTCCGGTGCCCTTGAACTCTGAAACTAGAAAGTAAATTACAGAGCCCTAAACACAAGTCTCCACCACCTTCTAAATACCGCAGTTTCATTGATACTAAAGTCTAAGGAATGAGGAATTTCACATTTAAAATGTTCATTTTCCCATCAGGCTCAGCATTTTAAAAGAAAAAGCTGTGCTTTTATTGTAATTCACCAAAATGCAAGACATAACCAGGATCTTAAAATGCCCATGGATGGTAAAGTCACAGAAGGTCTTTTATTTTCTTAGAAACATTCTCATAAAAGCCTCCTCTTAAAGGCCACATTATACATTTTATGTTTTATTTGACATTCTTTGCTGCAGTGCCATTTTGGTGCATCTTGAATTTATAATACCACATATGAATTTTTACTGGGTGGCACAGTTGTTAGCTGTGTTGTCAAACAACCCCAGTAGACCTTTGTTCAAATCCCAGTTTGGTAACTGCTTGTGTGGAGTTTGTGCATGTTCCATTTAGACATTTTCCAGGCTTTTCCCTCCTATATCCCAAAGATGCCCAAGGTTAATTTGGTCAGTGTGCTCTGGTATTCCTGTACAGTGCCCAGTGCTGCCAGTGTATAATGGAATAGAAAATCAAATAAATGATCTTGGAAACATCTGTCAGAATATAACTCATGCAGCATTGAAGATGGCCTTTGTGTCCTGCTGGTAGTGTTGCCCAAGGCACTAAGCTCTACAGCACACAATTTAGTACCCACCGTTGACATAGTGGGGACCTTCATTCTGGCACTTAACCCAACTAATCTCCGATTGTGTAAAATATGATTACATTTAAAAACTCTGTTGATAGACTCCTATTTGTTTATAATCTTTATTCACTCAAAATCTACAGATATTAGCGTAAGCAAAAGTATGTTTTAGGTAGATGAAAGGGACATTGAGTGAGCAATCCAGTTAATTTTCTAAAAAGAAGTAAATAAATGAAGAAAAAGAAAAATCGCCCCACAAGCATTAACTGCCCTGAAGCCAAACCGTATCTGTTAACTGAAGGAAAAGAAAAAAAAAAAACTTTAAATGCGGCCAGACTGGATTAAACCACCAGTGACGAGAGCAATGCAATCCAGAGAAACACCAGGCTGCCTGTTAATTCCAATTCAGAGTCCAACTGGGACTTCTCAAGTGAATTTACCAAATAAAGAGGTAAAACACAATAATGAGAGATGCAAAGTGAACACAAAACACATAGCATACAAGTCAGACAGCCCTTTCTTGTTCTGTGTGTATGAGCGCATCCAGTGAAGGACTGGAATCACATCCAGAGATATTTCCTACTCTTACATTGAACAGAATGCTTCTGAGGTCAAGTGGAGCTCCCGTGACCCCTGTACTGAAAAGAAAGGGCTACAGGTTTGAATCCAACCAGCTTCTCAATCACTCAGTCTTTTTCCCTCTCATTGATCTTATTGTTTAATTAGCTGGTCTTTTATTATTTTCTTATTCTGAGTTTAGGAAAGAGGTGTAGTTTTACATTCATAAGAAAATTAGAAATATTTATATTTTTAAAATAGTTTTAAATTCTCATTTGTCATTTTCCTATTAGTTCAACATTTTCTGTGAAATTACTTCCCTTAATTGTAACCTAATAATGACAATTAACAACAAACCCAAATGAAACACACAACCATGGTCATTAGTAAATAGTAGCTTGAATAACTTTGAAAAGTAGAATGAAGACTATAATGATGATAATGATCTTAAAACCAAAATAAAGAAAATGCAAACACTACAAAACAAGCACTCACATGCAGGTTGGTTTAACCCTTGTGAAGTGACAGCAAAGACATGTAGATCACCAATAAATGGTCACTCTAAACTGGGTGAGGGACATGCACGTGTTCTAAAATAAACTGGCATTCTGTCTCCTGTTGGTACAGAGGCTCCGAAGTGCAAGAAAATGAAAAGAGGTGGCACACACAAAATACAAGGCATGGCAACATTAAGAAATAGTGAGAGCTAAATCTAAATTGTGGTGAGATAGATAGATAGATACAGTGCATCCAGAAAGTATTCACAGCGCATCACTTTTTCCACATTTTGTTATGTTACAGCCTTATTCCAAAATGGATTAAATTCATTTTTTTTCCTCAGAATTCTACACACAACACCCCATAATGACAATGTGAAAAAAGTTTGAGGTTTTTGCAAATTTATTAAAAATAAAAAAACTGAGAAATCACATGTACATAAGTATTCACAGCCTTTGCTCAATACTTTGTCGATGCACCTTTGGCAGCAATTACAGCCTCAAGTCTTTTTGAATATGATGCCACAAGCTTGGCACACCTATCCTTGGCCAGTTTCGCCCATTCCTCTTTGCAGCACCTCTCAAGCTCCATCAGGTTGGATGGGAAGCGTCGGTGCACAGCCATTTTAAGATCTCTCCAGAGATGTTCAATCGGATTCAAGTCTGGGCTCTGGCTGAGCCACTCAAGGACATTCACAGAGTTGTCCTGAAGCCACTCGTTTGATATCTTGGCTGTGTGCTTATGGTCGTTGTTCTGCTGAAAGATGAACCATCGCCCCAGTCCGAAGTCAAGAGCGCTCTGGAGCAGGTTTTCATCCAGGATGTCTCTGTACATTGCTGCAGTCATCTTTCCCTTTATCCTGACTAGTCTCCCAGTTCTTGCCGCTGAAAAACATCCCCACAGCATGATGCTGCCACCACCATGCTTCACTGTAGGGATGGTATTGGCCTGGTGATGAGTGGTGCCTGGTTTCCTCCAAACGTGACGCCTGGCATTCACACCAAAGAGTTCAATCTTTGTCTCATCAGACCAGAGAATTTTCTTTCTCATGGTCTGAGAGTCCTTCAGGTGCCTTTTGGCAAACTCCAGGTGGGCTGCCATGTACCTTTTACTAAGGAGTGGCTTCCGTCTGGCCACTCTACCATACAGGCCTGATTGGTGGATTGCTGCAGAGATGGTTGTCCTTCTGGAAGGTTCTCCTCTCTCCACAGAGGACCTCTGACAGAGTGACCATCGGGTTCTTGGTCACCTCCCTGACTAAGGCCCATCTCTCCCGATCGCTCAGTTTAGATGGCCGGCCAGCTGTAGGAAGAGTCCTGGTGGTTTCGAACTTCTTCCACTTACGGATGATGGAGGCCACTGTGCTCATTGGGACTTTCAAAGCAGCAGAAATTTTTCTGTAACCTTCCCCAGATTTGTGCCTCGAGACAATCCTGTCTCGGAGGTCTACAGACAATTCCTTTGACTTCATGCTTGGTTTGTGCTCTGACATGAACTGTCAACAGTGGGACCTTATATAGACAGGTGTGTGCCTTTCCAAATCATGTCCAATCAACTGAATTTACCACAGGTGGACTCCAATTAAGCTGCAGAAACATCTCAAGGATGATCAGAGGAAACAGGATGCACCTGAGCTCAATTTTGAGCTTCATGGCAAAGGCTGTGAATACTTATGTACATGTGCTTTCTCAGTTTTTTTTATTTTTAATAAATTTGCAAAAATCTCAAGTAAACTTTTTTCACGTTGTCATTATGGGGTGTTGTGTGTAGAATTCTGAGGAAAAAAATGAATTTAATCCATTTTGGAATAAGGCTGTAACATAACAAAATGTGGAAAAAGTGACGCGCTGTGAATACTTTCCAGATGCACTGTAGATAGATAGATAGATAGATAGATAGATAGATAGATAGATAGATAGATAGATAGATAGATAGATAGATAGATAGATAGATAGATAGATAGATAGATAGGACTTATTGATCACTAAAAGGAAATGCTTCTATCTTTTTTATTTTAAATATGTATTGTAGATAAACATTTATCAGATGAGTAATACAGTATATGCAACTTTATTCTGAAACCTCTGCAGGAATCACAGTGGAGAGAACCCAAAACAATAGTGAAAGAATATGTGGCCATCACATGCACTTGTGTGACAGTAGGCCATTTTAGAGTAAGCTTCTATATAGTGAGAGGACACCAAAACAAACCAGCATGGACTTGAAGGTCACAGGCAAAGTTAGAGTCAACCCTTTTAATTTTCTGCTGATTGCAGTTCAATGCTTCTATAGGGCTGAATTAAGTGGGCTTGAATATAGATGAAAGGATGGATGAGCATGTATTATTCCATCATTTCTAAAATACATTTCTTAATAATTAGCTTCACAATAAAATGGAATACTGTATATGAATTATTCTTAAATTCAGTCCAGGGAGAACCCTTTTGTCACTACTTTATGTTTCCACCAATTGCTTAATCTTAATCAGAAACCATCTTCTGCCTAAAGTTAATTTCCTTTTTAATTATGTTCCTTATTTCTGCTGTCACTTAGTTGTAATTCCCAGCTGTGTGTGCACCTTACGCTTTAAAGAAATGTAGCATGAATATTTTTTTCTAAATATTTTTATAGCAGCTCTTTTCTTAGTAAATGCACATATTTGCTTTGGTTGTTCAATTAGTTTCTTCTCCATAGCAGTTTTTCTATTTAATTGAAACAATTAAAAAGGAAAACCTTAACATGGATGAGAGTTAAAATAAAGAGGAAAGACACTGCCATACTCCTTGGAGCTCTGTTATTTTTTAAATTTTTTTTTACTTTGGGTAAATGACCCATTGCCATTTATGTCTGACTTTGCAGATTGCAGAAAGGTAATTGAACGAGGTGATTGCAACAAAGACAGTAATCCCAGCGTTTACTCGGAACCAAATTCCTACTGGAATAGATAAAAAATAATTCTAATCACAACAAAGACATGAACAAAGATGTACAAAATAGCATTATTATGCAGCTACATGGTATTTTAATCCATGTTACCAGAGTGCCTATTGTTTTAGGGTGAGGAGAAAAGCTCACTCAATAAGCACAATGGCAAAGAACAGAATGCTTTGACTCCTTGCTTTGTTGAGTTGTGTTCTGAGTATGGCTGCCAGCAGAGGGGCTTCTGTAAAAAGCTTCCCTTTACAGGATGTGTATTGCATATTAAGTGGTTCAATCCCTCTTTCTGGCTAGACAACCCAACTATGGCAGATTATCATTAAAATAAAGACAACAGTCTGTAAACTCAGTGGGTACATCACCCATAACTTTTAGGGAGTTTGTATAGAGTAGAAGGTTCTAGAGCATCCTGTGGGCTGGATCTGGTTCCTTGGATCTTTTTAAGGCCCACTTCATCATCGTTTAAAACACTCTGCATATGGCTTACAATGAATGTTAGTTTTCCCTATATGGCTATGTACTTCGCTCTTGTTTGCAACCTGACTGCTGCTCTTCATGTGCTGATTTTTTTAAGGCAATGCTGATTTTAGTCCAGTGGCTGCTGTTAACCGGCTAACCCACTGCAATGTCCAATAACATAAAATTTGATAAAGTGGAAATGACAGTTTCAAGAGAGATGAGAGGCAGAGCATATGTGTTTTTGAGAGGTACCCGAGTCCCTTTGCAAAAAAAGGTGGCCAACGTAAAGTAGCATCAAGCTAAATGGAGAACTGAGCCACAAGCAGATGGAACTATAATTCAAAAAGGTAAGGAAACTCATCTTGTCCAATATGCAAAATTTACACTGGCAAACACTCAAAAAGATTTTGCATGTACTGTCTTGGCAACACATCTCTTAAATTCACAAGAACATTGCCTATAGAGAGCTACATCTCCCTGCCTTCTGTAGGGTAAAAAGATGAACTTCATGCTTCTGTCTTTTGCTTTTATGGGTCCCGGCCCTGAGGAGGGCAGGGCTGATGTCGACTGTTGTGGGCACTATGCTTCCTCTCAGCTGTAGACAAAGCACAAATACAGCCTCGCCCTGAACGGTATTTGTTGACTTACCAGAGCTGTCCACAAAATCCTGATGTATATACAGTATATAATATATAACAACACATTATTGCTAAAGGGAATGCTAAAATACCCAGAACCTTTTTCTGAGTGTGCTTCTTTAAAACAGGATATGTTCAATGTTTATAAGCACATCTTCCATAAAAAAGACAAGCATTCACAGTCAGCAGCTTAGTAAGTAGCACGATGGCAGAGAGTGTCACGGAGTTAATAAACAAGTAGAAACACAACCCTGTCATCACACACTCATTGCCTTTTCTCTCATGGTTGATGATGTTCCAGACATAAGTGATACTGCTCAGTTGTCAGCTTTTATTCCTGATTTCTCAGTTGCTGAAAAACGTTTGAATGTAGTAGCAATGCAAAACACTACTACAGAAAAAAATGTTTTTGTGCACCATGAGAAGTGTATAAAGGAAAGTAACTTGCCATGGAACAAATCAGTTGGGCTTCCAATGGATGTTGCATTTGAAAGTTTTGGACAGGCAAAAATGTAAACAAAAGAAATGTATGGGATCACTGACTACGTACTACTGTATTATTCCCCATGAGACAGCTTTGCAGGAGGGTGTTCAAAATGGATCTTGTCATGCTCATCATACCAAAAGCCACGAAGTTGGTTAAAGCAAGCAGTGCAGTTCGAGCCTATATGGAGCCCTATTTGGGGTGTCAGAGGGGGTCCCCTTTGAGTTACCCTGCGATGTCCACAGCATGCATTTAGTACTGTTAGACCCCCTTGAGTTACCAAAATAGCACCCTTCTGTGTACATAGCAGTGGGGATTCCCTTAACTCTCATAAATCACACCCCTCAGGTGATGGCACCCTTAGCACCTGCCTGTGTCACCTGGTGCACTGACTGGCTCTGGTTTTTGTAAGATCTCTCTGATAATAACCAAATAACTTACTGAAATATCTGAGTACTCTGAATGTAGGACTGCAGCAGAGCAACCTGGTCATTGCAGAGATAAGTGATGATGTTTAAGATATTTTAGCTAAAACCTAAAATTATGTGAATCACAACTACAGCTAGGAATCATTACTTATTTCCTTGTTGGCAAACTGATCTCTGATCAGTGTCTTCTACTTTTCCATGTGCTGAATACACTGCAATGGTTAACCTTCTGTGTACTGAATTTGACCAAAGCTTTGCACATTTCAAAGCACAAGAGTTGACTTTTGACCTTTTAGCCAATTTATGTGCAGCTGACGTAGACAGTACTGCATATGACTTTATAATTGAACTAATTGTGCTGCAATGCAACAACCTCCTCAAAGCAAAGTCCACCACTGTTCTGGCATGTGATATCTAGATGTTTCCCACTTCCAGACATGGAGCTCCATCTCTGCCTTCACATGTCCTGTATCCTCTCAATGTATACGAATACATACTTATGTGAAAAGTATCAACGAGCTGGCTTTACACACCAAAACAACACATATGTAACATAACAACTGGATAACAGAGCAAACTGTAGTCACAATTGCCAAAATTAAACAAAAAAATACAGTATTCAATAAATTGACTTACGTAGGTTTTTTGGTTTTTTTTAAACTATTTTTGTTGATTTGTCATGGCCAATGTTGGGAACATAAACTGCTATCTTTGCCCCTAAGTATAACTGAGTTTGACATCTCTGTTCTAGACTGAGCTCTAAGAAATTACTAAATATGAATTTCTAGCCAGAAGTCAAAACAAACCAAAAAAAGATATTGCATATGACAAAGTATTTGTTTTGGAAAAAAGAAAAGACCTATGAGAAATGATTTTGCCCTGCAGGAGTACACTTTATTGTTCACTGACATTTCTAAAAGTAGTTGTATTTCAAGACCTCCATATGCTTAAGCATGATAGGTACTGAATGTCCCACTATATTGTAATGATTGGTCCACTGGGTGTGTGGGAACTGTCCTAGGACAGCAATGCATTTCTACATAAATGAGCCCTGAAAACAGCAAAAGCCACTCAAGGGAAGGAGCACAAATAGCTTTTTGAAGTATACAATTCAAACACAAAACACTACATGAGCGGTATTGCCGCATGCAGGTCTACCACAACAGGATGTCTCTCCATTACTTTAGTAAACACACTCCAAACTCCCATAACTCTACATTTTCTTGGAAGTGGGAAATTTTGTCCTTGTCCTCTCAACTTCAAGCTGAGTGTTGCTTTGCACACACCACACTAGTAAATTTACCTTAATATCAGAAAAGGAAGTCATATCTTAATTTCTAAAATGAATCTTACTATCTGTGCCTTTGACCCAATCACAACAAAACTAGTGAAAAGCTCAGTAGCTGTTCTGGCAGCATGTATTGTCTTCTTAGCATTATCAATGGTCCATTGCTGAATATGGCAGAGTTCTTGTTGCATCAGAATTGTCAGTTATCACAGCGCCAGGTATGGAGTCTATGTTCTCTCCATGTATTTATGGACTGATTGGCTTCACTGTCTTTGAATTCTTTCTTTCAAAAACATTGTGCTTGGTTCTTTTATTACCTTAATGTCAGCAAGAGAGACTCATCATGCAAATAAAAAAATCAATAAGTGGTTTGTTGTGTTTCTGCTCAATCACACACTCTGCTTTTTTCTTTTGATTGTGTGTGTTTGGCTCTTTCAAAAATCTAAAGCTTTCATTAAAAATACAAAGCAGTGTAACCAGTTCAGTTCAGATGTGTGAATATCTATATTTCCAGAGTGAAGGACGCTGGTCAAATTAGAGTCTATGTAAGTCCTTCATCTTTTGGCAAGCAGGTGATCTGAGGCTGCCCTTTAATTTGTTGCTTTCAGAATTTTTCTACGGGCGACATTCCCACATGTATTGGCATTGAATTAGTATTGGTTTAGGTTTTATAATCTCATTGGACAGTCGTTGATGCATTATTTCAAGTTAACGTCAATGGTTCACAGTTCACACCCAACATTAATGAAACTACAGATGAGCGAGCGGGTCTTTACGGAGACAACAACTTCAAATGAAAATGACACTTCAGAAATGAAAGAAAATCCAGTTATTTCTTTAACGAAACACCCCTTCATAAATTGTTCACTTGAAGGAAAAAGATGATAAAGGAGGTTGGACTGGATGAGCGTACACACTTTTTCCAGCTCTTGCTATGACAAATGCAGTTGGCTAACTTGGTGTGCTGTAAATAATGCCGTTCTGTGCTTTCCACGTTCGCTGTTTCATAGTGTTGGTACCAAAGAGTTGTGGACAACGAAATGAAATCTAAAACATCTTTGTGAAAAATCCAAGCAGCATGAAAGTAGCCACAGTCATCTAGACAATAGCATGAGGCTACATTTTTTTTCAGGCTTAATATTGCTGAACAGCTAGATAAAGGCTACAAGATTGGCAGTTGAAGGCACAACTGTGAAGTGACCAAAAATCTACATATCCTGTCCAAAATAATAGATGAGGTATATATGTGTTTGTGGTTAGTAAAATAGTGGTGTACCTTGGGATGATTTTGGTTACAAAAAGTGTGTCACTACAGAAACAAAGGTTGGGAAACACTGATCTAGACAATAGTTTATGGCTAATTTTTTGGCAGGCTCAGAAAATAGCAGAAATTTTCAGGCCTAAAGGAAAGAAGGGCAAAAGTCAAGGAAATCTAGGTATCTTGATTATAAGGGCAGAATTTGATTTAGGTTGGGTTGTTCTACAGATGTAGTACAAGGCCAGTTGGGGGTCGAGTTATGTTTAAAAAAGAGGTCTGTGGATCTTACAATGTGAATTTGTGCCCAGGTGAGGTAAGCCTCGCACACTTGCATAGGACTGGGAAGACTGACAGCAAGTGTAGAATAAAATTAGGGTAGGAATGACTCTGTGGGTGAGGTAAATGATAAACTGGGATGCAAGACTTCAAAAAAAATCAGAGGATTAGTGATGTGAATTTATGGAATACAGTGGAAATGGCCAAGGACTGGGTGCTGTATTAGCAGAGGTAGATTAAGATTTGGATGGGGCTTATGTTATGGATGTGTTATAGGACAGACAAACGTCTGCGTTATTGGAAGATTACGGAGATGAGGGTGCAGACATTATGGTGTGGGTTTTGGCCGAATGGGGATCTGGGCATGTTGGCAGAGATTTGGGCAATTTAGAGACAGATGTAGAATACAATTAGGTGGCAGGCACACCTGTTCCTCTACACATTTATAGGGCAAGTTCTGGGAAGACTGTGTATGTCATTGACTAAGGTTTTGGAGCACAGTAGAAATGTAAAAGCTGGCATCAGATTGAGTAGCATGGAAGAAAGGGTAAAATACATTTTAGCCTGGATTTATCCTATGGGTCTGGTACTGGACAGGCCAAGATGTGCACTGACACTATGATGAGGACCATGAGAGCATGTGGAATGACCAGATACATAGATAGATATGAAAGGCATTACATACTAAACAGATGTGAAAGGCACTATATAAGAGATAGATAGATGTGAAAGGCACTGTATAAGTGCTGCTTCAGTTTGTTCCCCCAAAATCTGAACTCCCACTCAAATATTTTTCAGCAACCACTACTGTCTGCCATATAGGCAAACTAGCCAGTTGTCTAGGGTGTCAAATTACTTTGGTGGGCTGCATTTTGTTAAGTAAAGTAGACATCGTTGAAGGCATCCATCAAGAGGAGGAGGCTTAGGGTGATCTTCGGTACCCCAGCCCAATCATATGCATTGTAATTACCTTTAAGACTCCATGGGTTGGGCACAACATTTTTACTTTCGTCTTGGGCAGCAAAATAGCTAGATGTATATAAAATAGCATCAAAGAATGTAATTGTTGTGTGATCTCCGTTGGGTTGTCAAAGCTCCAAGCAGGCAAAACAAGCAAAAAACATATCCTTACTTTCTGGAATTCGTATTTAATATATAATCATTTTTTACAATCTATTAAAAGTATATATATTGTCATGCATGCGCACATGGGAAGCAGTTTAAGGACCGCACTGCGACAAGTCGTGCCAGGGGACAACGGCAGCGTACTAACCTCTCTCTCTTTATTCCTTCAGAAAGAACGAGGCTCCGCCGCCGTAATACCACCCGGACAATCCAAAGAGCCGCAGTACTTCCAGGTTCCTTTATTTCTTCTGGTCCCTCTGTGATGACATCAGCTACCCATCCAGCACCACGATTTTCCCAGCATCCCACTTTTTAATTTCCAGTCCGTCCCCATAAAATGTCCATCTACCCTTCCTTCTATGTCATTGAGTTATTTTAAACTACTGACCATAAGAATTTTTGTTACAGTACATGGGGCCACAAACCCCAAACCTTTACATGACTCTGTATTTATTACTATATATATATATATATATATATATATATATATATATATATATATATATATGAAACTATAACAGAATGAATTATTAGACATATGGAAAAGGATTAAATGTAACAAAAGGGTTAACTAAATATAACTTAAAGCTTAAGCACATGAAGTCTCTGCATCACCTTAGAGAAGCTACCAATGTAATTTTCCAAGGTTAGAATGAGGTAAATGAATAAGAAATACTCCTCCAGAAAGCAGGGATAAACTGATGGGAAAGCCCATACACTCCTCCTATGAAGCAGTCCCAAGATCAATAGGACAATCCACAAAATACTACTCTTAACAAAGTGGTGTTCAGAATAATGGGAGAAGTGACCTGAATTACTGGTGGCATTAGTTGATTGGAGGAGGTAATAAAGTTCTTCACATTAAGAGTCAGATGATGTGATGTATTAAATAAGGTGATGTAATCATAAAAAGTATAAAAGCAGATGAACTGTTTAATTGATTGCTCACTCCATGGACTGAGACATTTTTGCAAAACTCTGTGCAGAGCATTCTCATCTGTACTCCATGACTGCCTTATTTGAAGACAGAGAAGAGTTTTTTTTTTACACAAGAACCTCAAGGAAACAGACACATGTGCCTCTTCACACAGAATGCATGTTTTCTTGAATTGAAACCTTTGCTGCTTCAAAGTGGATGTATTTGCCCAGTTTCAAGGCCTTTTTTTCCACCTTTGCACCCTGGTATCCTAAAGTCACATTGTAAAATGCAATAACAGACAAGATATATTTTTAAACTCAGAAAAAAAATTTCAAGTGGCAAACTTATCCTTTAATAACTGCAGACCTTTCTTTCTAAGACACTTACAATAGTATTTGCCACACAGCTTAAGTCTCACTTACACATTATAATTTATTTGAGAAATTCTAGTCTGGCTTCCACACCATTCACATACAGAGATAGCGCTAACCTGTATTGTAAATGACATCCCAATATCCTCTGATAAGGAAATTCAATTCAATTATGTTGTTAGATTTAAGCGCAGCTTTGACATCATTGACCATTCTATTTTATTACATAATCTGGAAAAATTACATTGGGCTCTCAGGCACCATGCTGGCATGGTTTAGTTTGTACAGTATTCATCATATTGATTTCAGCATGTACAGAAATGCACTGACAGTACTCTGTCATTATACTCAGAAGGAAGCCACTGCTCAAGTTGTTCCATCGGCAGGACAAGTCAATTAAATGCAAAAATTTCAAAGTTTTTTCTATATGTTGCAATTAACCAACAAGTTAATTAAGTGCAGTAATGAGATCGTAGGTTTGCATCCCGGGCTCTCCCTGCGTGGAGAGCATTTTGAGTAGTGAGAAAAGCGTTAAATAAATGTAAAGACTTATTCTTATTATTCTTTCAAACAAACTTTCCAAGTTGTGTGCTCTCTTTCATTATTAAAATATGTGATTTGCACACGTATATGCCAAGGTGAGTAGCACATCAAAGCTGAGTGAATATGCTTTTTCAAATATCCAACTTACAGCGAACCACATACAGTGAACAGCTCATTACCATTGGATAGCTTAGGTTCACAGCATTCCAATGATAGTATAGCTAATGGTCACTTATATTACGTGTCACAGCTGTGCATAAAAGGCAGCAAATACATTGCATGTGACAGCTTATCTTTATGCACAATTATGTGTA
Source organism: Erpetoichthys calabaricus (assembly GCF_900747795.2). NCBI lineage: Eukaryota > Metazoa > Chordata > Cladistia > Polypteriformes > Polypteridae > Erpetoichthys > Erpetoichthys calabaricus. The sequence continues at coordinate 298,902,919 of NC_041394.2, forward strand.
AAGGTCAAGTCAGATTCTGACTCTGTTGAAAATGATGCATTTGCTGAAGGACTCTGTGCTATGCCTGATGTGTAAGTATTGCTCATAGTATAACTTTGAAGCACCCCACACTGAAGAGATAGATGGCCATGTGATATTTTTATTCCATTTCTAATTGTGTTTGCTTCACTCCAAAGCAGAAACTAGCACGATTACAAAAGGGAAATAAAATCAATGAAGTAAGGAAGGTTTAAGCGAGCGCTTGCCTTGTGTGGGAGGTGGACTATACTGTGAACAAATTTCATATGCTTGCAACGCCATGAAAGCTTCCTGTGATCCAACGTGGCTGAGAAACACTACTTTAGGTGTACTGTATGTGTGGTATATGTGACTAGCTCTAGGTGTTCCTGTTTACGGCTCTTTCCTGACCTGCATCCAGGGCTGCCAGCAAAGGCATTATCCCCACCCCTGTAAACCAGTGCTGGAAGAAGCACAAAAACCCAATATATTGCACAAAATGTAATGTTTCACTGGGTCTAGGTTTGGATGAGTATGTAATTATATGTACATAGTTACAAATTGTTAACTTGTAGCTGCAGAATGATATATAGTGCGCGTGTGTATACTATATATATGTGTGTGTGTGTGTGTGTGTTTAACAAATGTGAATACAACTGCAGTACTTGTTCTGTGAGACATTTTAGGTGCCAAATGTTTCCATAAAGTGGGATGCCTTGTGCCAGACATTATAACTTTGTAATGCCGTATGACATCTATACTTGGTACAATAAGAGCTGACATATTGGGGCACAAAAGAAACTTGATTCCAAGGTTGTGAATCATAACATGGCATAGTTATTTACTGTAAACTCCAGTTTTTTAGAGATCTTGCCTGAAGAAGGGGCCTGAGTTGCCTTGAAAGCTTGCATATTGTAATCTTTTTAGTTAGCCAATAAAAGGTGTCATTTTGCTTGGCTTCTCACTACATTCATAATGGCTAACACGGTACAACTCCCTAGTACTATTGAGATAATACCTAAAGTGCCCAGTTTTTTGTTTTATTTGTTGATATTGATTTAAACAAGATTTTTAATTATATAAATACTTTGTTTTAAAAATATGGAGTGTTATACTCACTACTTTTCAGCCATTTGCAGCTCCTTTACTACATAAGCAGAATATCATTTATTTTTGGTTTATTATTCTTCTCTATGTGTGGAAAGACATTTTAACTTTAAGGCCTGGTATTCACTGCACTAACACCTTTCCTAATGCTAGCCATTTTTGTCATGTAACCTCTTAATCTTTGGTGTAAAATAAAAATACCGGGTCCTTTTACTTTACCTTTTAGCTTTAATCCTTCAGTCCTCTACTCAAAATAGTTGTTCATCTCTGCAATTTCTCTAGCGTTGTAACATCTTTTTTGTAGAATGGAGACAAAAATAGCAAATAGTAATCTAAATATGGTCCCACAAATTCATATGCTACTGAGGCATTCCAAAATGAAATAAAATTACACATACCAGTAATTGTCAAAGTTATGTGAGGCCTTTAACAACCTTTTGCAGAAAGTTACTGCATAGACTTTAATTGATACATTTTTTAAACATACTTTTAAGTATCCATCCATCCATCCATTTTCCAACCCGCTGAATCCGAACACAGGGTCACGGGGGTCTGCTGGAGCCAATCCCAGCCAACACAGGGCACAAGGCAGGAAACAATCCTGGGCAGGGTGCCAACCCACCGCAGGACACACACAAACACACCAAGCACACACTAGGGCCAATTTAGAATCACCAATCCACCTAACCTGCATGTCTTTGGAATGTGGGAGGAAACCGGAGGAAACCCACGCAGACACGGGGAGAACATGCAAACTCCATGCAGGGAGGACCCGGGAATCGAACCCAGGTCCCCAGATCTCCCAACTGCGAGGCAGCAGCGCTACCCACTGCGCCACCGTGCCGCCACTTTTAAGTATAGCTATGGTAAATCTCTTTATTGCACAGGTTTTTCTGTTTAATGATAGTGCAAATAGAGGTGGCATTCTTTTTTTTGTTATGAAAAAATATGAGTGTCTTTCTTTGCCCTTTGCATTATCTCCTTAATACTGTTAACACCCTATGCACATCCAGTCCATTCTGGAAGAAAGAGCAGAACAGGCAGACTCTAAGAACATCTAAAGTTATCTACTTTTCCTTCATCGTGTCCCCATTTGCTCCTAGCGCAGTTTGCACAAGCAGACAGAGTCAACTGTAACAGTATTTTAAGAATGTAAATTGTGTTTATTAAAATCAATGCATATAAAAGCGTTGAAGTAAAACACCTGTTTTAAGAACAGAAGATATGTTTTGACAAGCAAGAAAGTCTAATTGAGATCTGGAGGTCCCAAAAGTGCTACTGTCTATTACACTGCCAGGCAACTTATTTCATAAATCTATTATTGTCTGTATGAATAAATATTAAGTATTGTGAAGATTACTCTTAGCTAGCTTCCGGGAAGGCAGTTCTCAGAAATGATACAAACTAAATATATAAATTATCAGTCAAATAAAAATGTTAGTTAAAATTATCCACAAGTATCAAGAATTGTACTTAATTCATTAAGCAACACAGAAGCACACAGAAAATGTTTTTTTAACTAATTCATGGGCCCCTTCACAATTACCTCTGTAAATACAGCATTTTCCTCAATTCCTATCAATTGCTGGTAATTGGGAGTCCCTACAACTCTACTTCCTCAACATTCCACTGACCTCCCTCTCATTTACACACATGTATTCTGTCTTGTTCCTACTGACCTTCATTCCTCTCCTCTAGAGCATATCTCCACCTCTCCAGGATCTCCTCAACCTGCTCCCTACTATTGCTACAGATCACAATGTCATCAGCAAACATCATAGTCCACGAGGATTCCTGTCTAATCTCGTCTGTCAACCTGTCCATCACCATTACAAATAAGAAAGGGCTCAGAGCCGATCCCTGATGTAATCCCACCTCCACCTTGAATGCATCCATCACTCCTACTGCAGACCTCACCACTGTCACACTTCCCTTGTACATATCCTGTACAACTCTTACATACTTCTCTGCCACTCCCAACTTCCTCATACAATACCACAACTCTTCTCTATGTACCCTGTCATAGGAGTTTAAATACTTGGGATCAACAGTACAGAGTAACAGGCAGTGTGGAAGAGAGGTGAAAAAGAAAGTGCAGACAGGGTGGAATAATGGGTGGAGAAGACTACGTCAGGAGTGATTTGTGACAGACGGATATCAGCAAGAATTAAAGGGAAGGTCTACAGAACAGTAGCGAGACCAGCCATGTTATATGGGCTGGAGAGAGTGGCATTGATCAAAAGGAAACAGAGCTGGAGGATGCAGAGTTAAAGATGTTAAGATTTGCATTGGGTGTGATGATGATGGATTAGAAATGAGTACATTAGAGGGTCAGCTCAGGTTGGACAGTTTGGAGAGTCAGAGAGGCAAGATTGCATTGGTTCAGACATATGCAGATTAGAGATGCTGGGTATATTAGGAAAAGGTTGCTAAGGATAGAGCTACCAGTTAAGAAGAAGACAAAGGCCTAAACGTTTATGGATGTGCCGAGAGAGGATATGCAGGTGGTAGGTGTAACAGCAAGATGCAGAGGACAGGAAGTTATGGAAAAAAATGATCCGTTGATGACCCCTAACAGGAACAGTCGATAGAAGAAGAAGAAAAATATGAGGGTGCTGGAGTATCAGCTGTGTGCATCTGTGCATTTACTGTCTGGAACTTATGGTAGCCTTATATCACTTTGGCATACTTGCGCATGGAGAAGAATAACTAATGGAATTCTAATCATACCAGGCACAAAAGAAACGTGATGGTTAAATTGTGTAATGTGTTACTGTGACTGTATCTGGAGAGTGGTGTGGTGGCTCAGGCACTGAACTTTGGTTCAAGCTGGCTGGTTTGTTTCCTGCCTCTGACCCATTGTGTGACCCTGTGTAAGTCACGTAAACAGAGTGTGCTCAAACTGTAAAAAATGTTTGAAAACAAGCTGAATGGATAATGGCATCAGCCAAAAATACAAAATAATAATTAAAAACCACACAGCACCTCTAGAGGCTTTATAGACCAGTGCAATTAAAAGCATCCTAAAATGCCATGCCTTATTCTGACAAGTAAAATTAATTAAACGTCTTTAGCTCCTAACAAATATTGCTACATAGGGATCTAATCCAGAACTACAAAACTGTCTGATCAATAAAGACAATACGACAGAATTCTTTCAATTAAACAGTGAATCACATGCTTAAAGACACTTGTGGAAATTGAAGTGCATTTAAGACTGAAGACATCTTTACACAAAGGGTCATGGGAATGTGGAACAAACTACAAGTCATGTATCCAAAGGAGGGGCCTTGACGAATAAAAGTACCTGAGTAAGATACAGGGGCAGCTCAGCTCAACAAATGAGTTTGATGGCCTCAATAAATTCCTGTCATCTGTCAGACTTCCTTCTTAAATATTTGAACAAAAAATTAGGAGTGTCTTTACGTCACTTTTATGATCTACATTGCAGCCCTGTTTTGTCAGATAGTGGCTGCTGTTCCCTTTCCACATTTTGGAAGGATGGTTGATTTTAATGTTTTTATTTCCCCAGAATGAAACACAATGGTGGCAAACTGCAATAAAAATTGAATGGACTTAAGGGTAAATCTTTAAAAAGTGATTAAAAAAATGTATGTCACACACATTCTTTAGTTGTTTAGGCAGACTAATCTTTGAGATATTAAAGTTTTCTGGATGCTTAGAATTGTATAAAGAGCATTATGCGCTTGCAGTGATGGTGTGCAGGGTCATATTGTGATATCCATACATATTTATTCAATAAGCCTTGTTTAATACAGTACTTTAACTGAAAATGGAACACTGGAATTGTTTGATGCTCTTTTCAACCTTGTCAAAATATATTATTTAATCTGTAGAATGTCCTGACAAAACAGGGCTGTCGGGTTATTCCATTAATAGACTGTGCCTTTCCCTTTGAACAAATGAGAACAATGAAATGAAAAACATTACTTCACAGACCTCCGCTTTGCCATACTGTTCATGTGCCACTTGTACAGTTCTCTGTCTACTGAAGTTTATGCAGTGTGCTTTCACAGGTTCCTGTATATAATGCAGCTTGTGGCCATTTCGGTTTCTGATTCTATTCTCTTTATTTCCCTTCAGACGCAATGGAAAGACCGATCAGTAAACTACAAACCTTTCATGGTGAATCTGAGCCATTCGGGTGCAATTTTCTACATGTTAGATAGAAGTCCCGACTGTTACAAATGAGTGGCCTCTCATTATTTTTCACTGAAATAAAACCAGGTTTAATTCAGTAAAAATAAGTGTACTATGACTTTGATTTGCAAACAAATCCCATCAAGCTGTGAGTAGACAGAGAATTTCACAGTGTACTTAGAGCAGCTCTCAGTATTTCCTGTGTACATTATCTCCTGTCACATGCAGCTGCCAAAAGGATTCTTTACATTTTTATAAACTTGAAGAGACTGCTCTGTCTTTCTTTACGTTTCTCATAATTGTACACCATACAGTGGTGTGAAAAACTATTTGCCCCCTTCCTGATTTCTTATTCTTTTGCATGTTTGTCACACAAAATGTTTCTGATCATCAAACACATTTAACCATTAGTCAAATATAACACAAGTAAACACAAAATGCAGTTTGTAAATGGTGGTTTTTATTATTTAGGGAGAAAAAAAATCCAAACCTACATGGCCCTGTGTGAAAAAGTAATTGCCCCCTGAACCTAATAACTGGTTGGGCCACCCTTAGCAGCAATAACTGCAATCTAGCGTTTGCGATAACTTGCAATGAGTCTTTTACAGCACTCTGGAGGAATTTTGGCCCACTCATCTTTGCAAAATTGTTGTAATTCAGCATTATTTGAGGGTTTTCTAGCATGAACCGCCTTTTTAAGGTCATGCCATAGCATCTCAATTGGATTCAGGTCAGGACTTTGACTAGGCCACTCCAAAGTCTTCATTTTGTTTTTCTTCAGCCATTCAGAGGTGGATTTGCTGGTGTGTTTTGGGTCATTGTCCTGTTGCAGCACCCAAGATCGCTTCAGCTTGAGTTGACGAACAGATGGCCGGACATTCTCCTTCAGGATTTTTTGGTAGACAGTAGAATTCATGGTTCCATCTATCACAGCAAGCCTTCCAGGTCCTGAAGCAGCAAAACAACCCCAGACCATCACACTACCACCACCATATTTTACTGTTGGTATGATGTTCTTTTTCTGAAATGCTGTGTTCCTTTTACGCCAGATGTAACGGGACATTTGCCTTCCAAAAAGGTCAACTTTTGACTCATCAGTCCACAAGGTATTTTCCCAAAAGTCTTGGCAATCATTGAGATGTTTCTTAGCAAAATTGAGACGAGCCCTAATGTTCTTTTTGCTTAACAGTGGTTTGCGTCTTGGAAATCTGCCATGCAGGCCGTTTTTGCCCAGTCTCTTTCCTATGGTGGAGTCGTGAACACTGACCTTAATTGAGGCAAGTGAGGCCTGCAGTTCTTTAGACGTTGTCCTGGGGTCTTTTGTGACCTCTCGGATGAGTCGTCTCTGCGCTCTTGGGGTAATTTTGGTCGGCCGGCCACTCCTGGGAAGGTTCACCACTGTTCCATGTTTTTGCCATTTGTGGATAATGGCTCTCACTGTGGTTCGCTGGAGTCCCAAAGCTTTAGAAATGGCTTTATAACCTTTACCAGACTGATAGATCTCAATTACTTCTGTTCTCATTTGTTCCTGAATTTCTTTGGATCTTGGCATGATGTCTAGCTTTTGAGGTGCTTTTGGTCTACTTCTCTGTGTCAGGCAGCTCCTATTTAAGTGATTTCTTGATTGAAACAGGTGTGGCAGTAATCAGGCCTGGGGGTGGCTACGGAAATTGAACTCAGGTGTGATACACCACAGTTAGGTTATTTTTTAACAAGGGGGCAATTACTTTATCACACAGGGCCATGTAGGTTTGGATTTTTTTTCTCCCTAAATAATAAACACCATCATTTAAAAACTGCATTTTGTGTTTACTTGTGTTATATTTGACTAATGGTTAAATGTGTTTGATGATCAGAAACATTTTGTGTGACAAACATGCAAAAGAATAAGAAATCAGGAAGGGGGCAAATAGTTTTTCACACCACTGTATATATATATATATTATATACATATATATATATATATACACACACACATATATAGTAACTGTGTTTACAAGTTTGCATTTTCATAGAGGTTTATTGTAATAAAACATGTTCATTGCCATAATTTCCAATATTCTAACATGGGGCATTCAGAGTAGCACTGTTTCAGAATTATGTCATTCAGTACTGTATGATTTTTGTTTTCTATTAATTAAAATAAAGTTCTGTATTTTTATACATTCTTTTTTATTATGGTGCTAGATAGTGGTGAAGTGCTCCATGTTGGTCAGACATGCAAGTAAGAATTTCACTATACTCTGTACAAGTGACAATACTGTTACTACCACTACTACTTCTAGTAAAACTCTCCTTCTCAGCTTATGAGGAAATAACACAATTGAACAATACCAAGGGTGTCATGTCTTCATTTCAAGTATATTAACTGCATTTCTACTGCTTGCTATTGGTAATAGATGACAATTACCTGGCAGTAATCTGGGGGTGGCTTTAACCTTGGCATCTTGTTTAAAAAGACTTTAGAAAAAACAATCTACAGTATGTCCTTTGGATTTTCTATCCCAACTGTTGAATTATGTTTATAGGATGTTTTATCTTTGTTGTTCAAACTTTCACATTCGTGTTTTTTAATCATTTTATTTGGCTTATTCCTACTGATTTTCCAAGTCCTGCTTTACTCTAACAAGTTTCAAGACATTTTACTTTGCTCTTGTGTGGCCTTAACCTCAATTTCCATGAATGACCTTCCCAGAAATATGGTTAATAGCAAAGTAAGGGAGGGAATTGAGGAATGGCCTATGTGTGAAGTAGTCTGGCACTATGTGCTTCAAAAGGTCTAACTGTGGAATGTACTGTGGTGTTGCGTGTCCACACCTCGCATCAGGAAGGCCACTTTTAAATAAATAATCACCGCAATCGCGGCTTAGCGAGGGGGCGTGGTGGTTGTGTGGCTGAAGCGGTTTCTCAGAGTGATTCGTAATGTGGCCGTTTCTCACGTAAGTGCACAGGTGAGAAGCGGTCTGCATCCGTGATTGTTCCGGGGCTGCTGATTTGCCACAGCTACCACGTCCTCTTCATAAATAGAAGCGCGAGGCAGCTATGGGAAGAAAAAAAAAGGAGTAAAAAGGAAGAGAAAGAAAAAGAGAGAGACGGAGGTTGCAGGAGAACAGGAAGCAGCAAGCAGCGTGGAGAGAGATAGCCAGTGCAAGTGAAGGCTCACAGGCAGGCAGCTGGACAGTGAGCCCTAGCAGGGGGGTTTGGCCAACACCTAGGGTAGTTGGTAGTGGTCGCTCCCGCTGAGCATACTGAGGAGCAGGAGTGACTGGTAGTAGGACAGCTGCCGCGTAAGGCCAAGAAGGCATCGGGAGTCAGGAGGCTTGGGCGGTGAATTCCCTGACATGGGCATCCTGGTCGCCAGGGAAGCCAAGTCTCAGTCTGGAGAGTGTGTGACCGAAGCCAGGGATCGGGAGGCCTCCAGACCAGTGGAGCAGAAAGAAGGTCAGCTGCAGAAAGGGCGACTCTCCTGTTGTGTGGCCCAGATGGGATAAGCAGCAGAGCCGCCAGGAAAAAGAAGCACCAGGCATTGTGTTGTATTTAAGGGACTGCTTCAGGCATTGTTTTACCCTCGTTTTAAAGGATTGTTTTTTCTATGGTGTTTTTAACCTCCACTTCAGCATTTGTTTTATGGATTATCTATTTAAAGATTTAATGCACTGCACTTTTATTTGAACACTTGTTTTTGTTGATGTTTTTAATAAAAGCACTTGGTACTCTTTTACACCATCCCCTTGCTCCATTTGTTGTGCCTCACTGCCGAGCTAATCGGTAACATTATCGACGGTGCAGGGTTAAAGGGCTCCCGGATGGACGAAGGGAATATGCAGCGAACCCGCATCGTCACATGTACATGGACAGCCTTATCCATTTGGCAACTTTACTGTATCTGGGGGCACTAGGAAGGATATCTTCTACATGCCTCCTGGTCAACCTGTGGAGCTCCGATCGATCGATAGATAGATCGATAGATTTTATTAATCCCCAAGGGGAAATTCACATACTCCAGCAGCAGCATACTGATAAAAAACAATATTAAAGAGTGATACAAATGCAGGTATAACAGACAGTAACTTTGTATAATGTTAACTTTTACTTCTAGCATGGTGCTCCGGAGACACCTCCTGGAGGTCCAACCTGCATTAAATATTACAACATTTCAGACTATTTTCTTCTGCCATTTTAATGTTTATTTTAATTATTCTAGACATATTTATCTATCTTAAGCATGCATCACATTACATGACTTCTAGTCGGAGGTGATGTCATTGCCTGAGGATGTTAGATTACATGACAACAATTCATAGGGGATGACCAATAAAGACCTTGTGTTTTTCAGTTGTATACTTTATTTACATAATCTTAGTGAGTTGGAAGCAATCACAGTACACCACTACAGAGTATTCTTATAGCACTGATTGTTTTGCGTCACTGGGAATATCACCCTACATCACTTTGTAGTCATGGCGCATGCTGCAACTGTTCCTGACTCACTAAAATCATGTAAATGAAGTCTGAAACTGAAAATCACTGGAAAAAACTGTATAATGTTACAAGGCCTTTACTCTTTCATCTTGCATGTATTCAGTGAAGTTTTTGAGTGTCAGCTTCTGTAAAACTGACATTTCGCCTTTGGGATCAGTAAAGTATCACTCTGCTTTAATGTAGCATCACTCATTACTATCTTATTCATAAAATTAAGTGCAAACTTTAAAAGATGATTTACACCAGACTATGTTTGTTTTTCACAGCACCATATAAAAATGGTCCCCTTGTGTTGTATTTCCACTGGTTTTAGCACTTCAGTACTTGTTTACAGTCTACTTCATGATCAATTTAGTTCTATAATGTAGCTGAAGACAGCAAAGTATCTATTCCATAATTTCAATGTAACAAATCTTAACACGAATACACAGTCATTTTTGCTCACCTTTTAGGTCAGTACTTTTCAGGTTCAGTCCTGCACGCCCACTGTGGTTGCAGTTTTTGATTGAACCAGTTTCCATTATGTAGTGATTTTACTTGTAATTGACATAATTGTTTAATTAATTGGTCTTTCTTCCCCCTTTCATCTATTCTGCATTCAGAAAAACACAACAGTGTAATATTTGTATTTGTATGAACTTAGAAATATTTGTATTTCTTCATAGCTATAAATCTTATCTTTCTTTTTATCATTTTCCAGTCAGTACAGAAATCATCAGGTGGACTTGCCATGTATTACCCCCATTTAATCCATCATTCCATTGTGGCATCCCGGCCGGCTAAGGATTTCACCTTCATCCTGGGCAGTATGCCCATCCATCTTCTGGGGCATCCACAACATGTGTCACCTGGAGCAATAATCTGATATTCACACACCTGGCTTGCAGCACTAAGGCAATCACACTTGTAACATCTATGGTTATATGTTCCATATATGGTTATATGTTGTAACCTCCACATTCTGGTAATTATCTTCATGCACATCTTATAATATCTCCTACTCTTTTAAAGGAACAATCCCTCAGTGACATGAGTCTGTGAACCTACTGGATTCTTGCTGCATTGTTATCACCGCTCATTTGCGCCACCGCACCCTGCCCATCTCACCTTCTTCGCTACGCTGCTTATGTGCTGTACTACTGTCTTGGCTTTTTACTATGCTAAAATACTCTCATGATAAATGACATATTAAACATTTTGTCCAGAGCAATTGGTCAGACTGGAATGTTTTAAAAGACACCAGTATTGTGCAGCGCCCAAAATACTTACATCGTATGTCAGGTTGTCGCCATCGCCAGGCTGCAAATGGAAAATTCATTGGCACTTTATGTTAAATAATATGCCGTCTTACTCATGGCTTTGGAAATAAGAGTGTCAGTGAGTAAAAATTTGCAATATGCTAAAATAAACTCTTTTAGGTCTGTGCACAACTAATCTTCACTAGCTAATATTACATTGTTTAACATAAGATCTGTTAATAGCAAAGCATTGGTGCTATCAGAATTCATTATAGGCTCCAACATTGATATGCTATGCCTAACAGAAACTTGGCAAAAAAACAAATTTATGTCTCTTATGAAGGCATTAAATTCTCCTGTCCAGAATGCAGAACATGCTGGGTATCTCTGGCACTGCCCTCCAGTGGTTCAAGTCCTATCTGACTGACAGGCAAGAGTTTGTTAGTCTTGGCCACAGCAGAACCAGCTCAGTGCCAGTCACTCAAGGAGTTCCTCAGGGTTCTGTACTCGGCCCTCTGCACTTCTATATCTATATGCTTCCTCTTAGCCATATTATTCATGGCTTTGGATTGGGTTATCATTTATATACAGATGATACTCAAGTCTATTTCAATGTTAAAAGTGAAACTTTATCAGAGCTTTCTAAGCTTACAACTTGCCTCAGTGAAATGAAATCCTGAGCGGAGCAGAACACTTTAAAATTAAATTGCCACAAAACTGAACCCCTGCAAACTGGCACTAAAAGGCAACTTAAGAAAATGAGCTCCTTTTCAATCACTTTTGACTATGATCTAGTCAGACCTTCTGCTAAAGCAAGGAATCTCAGTGTCCTACATCGATTATTCTAACTCTGTACAGGCACGTGCCCTTTCTAATCTTATATGATAGCTCCAGTTGATTCAAAACCCTGCTGCAAGAGTCTTTACATGAACCAGCAACAGCGAGCACATAACACCTACCCTGCTTGTCCTCCACTGGCTTCCTGTGTTTTACAGGACTGAGTATAAAGTTCTATTAATAATCTACAAAGGTTTAAATGACCTTGCACCAGACTACATCAGTGACCTTCTCCATGTCTATGCTCTTATTTGCTCACTAAGGTCCACTGATTCTGTTAATGTTGTTGTGCCCCACATTAACCTGCTTTCTATACTGTAGGTGACAGAGCTTAAAGCTGTATAGCTCCCTCACTTTGGAATGACCTCCCTAAATTAAATTAAACCAGCTGACTCAATTCATTCTTTTAATTAAAAAACAACTTAAAACTCATCTGTTCAAGAAGGCATTTAACTTAACCTAACATTCTGTCCCTTCTTTCAGTTTACTTCTCTGTCCAGATGCTCCAGATAATTTGTGTGCGTGTGTGTTATATCACAAATTATTTGATTTTTCAGGCTTTTCTTCTAGTATTGAATTCAGTATTTTACTTGTGTTTATTTAATGTTTTATACATCTTGTATTTATCATTTTAAGTGTTCTATGCAGAAAATATTTGCATCGTGTTACATATACTCAAAAAATAAAACTCATCACTGAAAGTCAATTCCACAGACACTGACAAACACCTGTACCCAGTTCCAAATTGTATTATTAATTGTTCTCAGTTTTTTCTGATGAATATGGAAATGCCTCGTTAGCAGGCCAGCTAAGTGGTAAGTGCTGGTAAAAGACTTAGAGCCCAGTACCTCTCTGCACACTTTACTACCTGTTGAATTTGCTCAATAAATTCACTGCCTGCATAAAACCTTTTGTTGGTTGTCCTGGAGACCTATTTGTACACTCCAAAAGGATGTTATATGCCATTATAGGCTTCATTACTTGGCAAAGATGCCATTTTCATCTGAAGGAGCGCCCTCCCAATCATCTCACATACTTCACTCACAAAACCTCTTCAGCTGGGGGCTTAATTGACCAATTACATTTACAGAGCTCCCCTGCTGTAGTATATTTAAGTATCTTGAAGAAATTTTCAGTTATGTTCTTAGAGTGGGAAAGACTTAACAGGAAATGTTTTTCTGGAAATAACTAATGGTCAAACAAACATTTTAAAATCATGAAATTAGAGCTATCCCCCTTTCCAATACTGTATAAAATAAGTGGAAGGTTAAGGAATATTCTAACCTTAGGAAACACTATTCAGAAAGTCCATCAGGGACAAGACTGCATGCAAGTCTTATTGAAAAGAATGTGTTATCAAGACAGAAGGTGCATTTATCACTCAAACTGCATGAAAACTGCTGAGAGATATGGACACAGTTATTCTGTTTAGATGTAAATGGTCTAAGTGCAGACATAATTATCATGTCATAAACTGCTATATCCATCTCTGTGTCTGTCTAACAGCAGGTAAGAGACACATACAGGATTCTGTCTTTAAAGAGAAAAACATGTAAAAGATGATTATACTAATCTATGAATTTAGAAACAATTACAGTATATAAATTTATATTTATAAATGAGAACAGTTCAAGACAGATGCAGACATCTCTCCAAGCCGGTGAGACATACTGTATATATGTCAGTCTAGATGTAAAAGTGTGAAAGGCAGAGCTATAAGAACTTTTCAAGTTACTTACAGCTGCATTAACCTCTGTATCCATCTTAGAATTGGTTACAGACATACAGAATCATATCTGTACTTATTAAGATTTCAAAATCAACAAGAGATAGCTATCAAGTTATAAAACAGCAACATAAGCATTTAAATCTGATTTACTGGTTTAAAAAATACTTCTACAGGTAATATAAAACTTTTGGAAGATACTAATATAATAAGCAAGTTATGGTTACTTACACCCTCATAGAACAAAGGTTGATATGTTGCATGGGTTTAACATGGTATATTAGTCCTGAGATACATTACAGCTACCGTGTATGTTTATTGTTCTAGTTCTTAGCTACTTGCTAAAGGAGTTCCCATTTATTAACTGCAGTTGAAAATAGACTGAAATACAGAAAAAGAAACCAATCTAAAGAAAAACTCTGAACACATGTAATGTGGCAGGGAAACTGGGATTGTAAGATCACTGAAATACCACTCTTCTGCTGTACGTGTCGACCAAAAGGCCTAAACTGTGTTGCTTAAAGATGACATTTTGACAACATTTTATCTTGAACTCTGATTTATCCCATTAATTGTGGGTGACCTTACATTAATCTAAAGGGAAGGCTTACATCTCTTTTTCTTGTTTACACCTTTCAGAACTGTAAACACTTATTAGTTTGTTTTTCGTATAATTTGTTTCAAGTCATCCATCTTAATTTAAACCAAGAATCAGATGTGCTGTTCACCTCTGCCCTTTTAAAAGGGCTCCTGGGAGTTGATCAGTTTCTAAGAATTTAATAACAACAGTGCACCTGCACAAGAGGAGTAAATACAGAGTGCTTCAAACAATTGAAGCAGTTGCTCTTTTCTCTCTGACTTTTCAAACCTATTCACCCCATTTCACATTAGACATAGGGTTGGGTGTGGGTTGGAGACCAACCCTGCAGCATTGGATGCAAGTCAAGAACCCGCCCTGGACACAGTGATAGCCCATCCAAATTTAGATTAACTTGAACACTCACACCCATGCATATGAGTCCAATTAGAGTTGACATGTAAGTCACTCCCCTCCTCAAGCCACCACCTTATCGTGGTGGAGGGGTTTGTGTGTCCCAATGATCCTAGGAGCTCTGTTGTCGGGGGCTTTATGCCCCTGGTAGGGTCACCCAAGGCAAACTGGTCCTAGGCGAGGGACTTGGCAAAGAGCAGTTCAGAAAACCTCCTATGATGCATACAAACATTGGATGGCGTTTTCCCTCGCCCGGATGCGGGTCACTGGGGCCCACCTCTGGAGCCAGGCCTGGAGGTCGGCCTCGATGGCAAGCGCCTGGTGGCCGAGCCTGCACCCATGGGGCCCGGTCGGGCACAGCCCAAAGAGGCAATGTGAGTCCCCTTCCCATGGGCTCACCACCTGTAGGAGGGGTCAAGGAGGTTGGGTGCAGTGTGAGTCGGGTGGTGGCTGAAGGCGGGGACCTTGGCAGTCCGATCTTCAGCTACAGAAGCTGGCACTTGGGACGTGGAATGTCACCTCTCTGAAGGGGAAGGAGCCTGAGCTAGTACGCGAGGTCGAGAGGTTCCGGCTAGATATAGTCAGGGTCACCTTGACGCACAACGTGGATTCTGAAACCAATCTCCTTGAGGGGGCTGGACTCTCTACCACTCTGGAGTTGTCCCCGGTGAGAGGCACCGAGTGGGTGTGGGCATACTTAATGCCCCCCGACTTGGAGCCTGTTCATTGGGGTTCACCCTGGTAGACGAGAGGTTAGCCTCCCTCCGCCTTCGGGGGGGGTGGGGGGCAGGACGGGTCCTAACTGTTGTTTGCGCGTATGCGCCAAAAAGCAGTCAGGAGTACCCACCTTTTTTGGAGTCCCTGGAGGGGGTGCTAGAAGGCGCACCTTCTGGGGACTCCGTTGTTCTGCTGGGACACTTCAATGCTCACGTGGGCAATGAAGGTGAGACCTGGAAGGGTGTGACTGGGAGGAATAGCTGCCCGGATCTGAACCCGAGTGGTGTTTTGTTATTGGACTTCTGTGCTCGTCACGGATTGTCCATAACGAACATCATGTTCAGGCATAGGGGTGTCCATATGTGCACCTGGCACCAGGACACCCTAGGCCTCAGTTCAATGATCGATTTCGTGGTCGTGTCATCGGACTTTCAGCCACATGTCCTGGACACTCGGGTAAAGAGAGGGGCAGAGCTGTCAACTGATCACCACCTGGTGGTGAGTTGGCTTCGTTGGTGGGGGAGGATGCCGGTCAGGCCTGGTAGACCCAAATGTATTGTGAGGGTCTTCTGGGATCGTCTGGCAGAGT
Source organism: Erpetoichthys calabaricus (assembly GCF_900747795.2). NCBI lineage: Eukaryota > Metazoa > Chordata > Cladistia > Polypteriformes > Polypteridae > Erpetoichthys > Erpetoichthys calabaricus. The sequence goes on from NC_041394.2 coordinate 298,918,764, forward strand.
CCCCTGTCAGAAGAAGCTTCAACTCCCACCTCCGGCAGAACTTCGACCACGTCCTGAGGGAGGTGGGGGACATTGAGTCCGAATGGGCCATGTTCCGTGCCTCTATTGTTGAGGCGGCTGACCAGAGCTGCGGCCGTAAGGTGGTCGGTGCCTGTCGTGGCAGCAATCCCAGAACCCATTGGTGGACACCAGCAGTGAGGGATGCCGCCAAGCTGAAAAAGGAGTACTACAGAACCCTTTTGTCCTGTGGGACTCTGGAGGCAGCTAATAGGTACTGGCAGGCCAAGCGTAATGCGGCTTCGGTGGTTGCTGAGGCAAAAACTCGTGCGTGGGAGGAGTTTGGGGAGGCCGTGGAGAAAGACTTTGAGGAGATTCTGGTCCACCGTCTGGCGTCTCATGAGAGGGAAGTAGTGCAGTGTCACCACTGTATATGGTGGGGATGGTGCGCTGCTGACCTCGACTCGGGACGTTGTGGGTCGGTGGGGGGAGTACTTCGAAGACCTCCTCAATCCCACTAACATGCCTTCCAATGAGGAAGCAGAGCCTGGGGACTCGGAGGTGGGCTCCCCCATCTCTGGGACTGAGGTCACCGAGGTGGTCAAAAAACTCCTTGGTGGCAGGGCCCCGGGGGTGGATGAGATACGCCCAGAGTTCCTCAAGGCTCTGGATGTTGTAGGACTATCTTGGTTGACACACCTCTGCAACATCGCATGGACATTGGGGACAGTGCCTCTGGATTGGCAGACCAGGGTGGTGGTCCCCCTCTTCATGAAGGGGAACCGGAGGGTGTGTTCCAACTACAGAGGGATCACACTCCTCAGCCTCACTGGAAAAGTCTATTCGGGAGTCCTGGAGAGGAGGGTCCGTCAGATAGTCGAACCTCGGATTCAGGAGAAACAGTGTGGTTTTCATCTTGGCAGAGTCCTGGAGGGTGCATGGGAGTTCGCCCAACCAGTCTACATGTGTTTTGTGGACTTGGAAAAGGCGTTCGATCGTGTCCCTCGGGGAATCCTGTGGGGGGTGCTCCGGGAGTATGGGGTACCGGACCCCCTGATAAGGGCTGTTCGGTCCCTGTACAACCGGTGTCAGAGCTTGGTCCGCATTGCCGGCAGTAAGTTGAACCCATTTCCAGTGAGAGTTGGACTCTGCCAGGGCTGCCCTTTGTCACCGATTCTGTTCCTAACTTTTATGGACAGAAATTCTAGGTGCAGCCAGGGTGTTGAGGGGGTCCGGTTTGGTGGACTCAGGATTGGTCACTGCTTTTTGTAGATGATGTTGTCCTGTTTGCTTCATCAGGGCGTGATCTTCAGCTCTCTCTGGATCGGTTCACAGCTGAGTGTGAAGCGGCTGGGATGGGAATCAGCACCTCCAAATCCGAGACCATGGTCCTCAGCTGGAAAAGGGTGGAGTGCCCTCTCAGGGTTGGGAGCGAGATCCTGCCTCAAGTGGAGGAGTTCAAGTATCTTGGGGTCTTGTTCATGAGTGAGGGAAGAATGGAGCGTGAAATCGACAGGCGGATTGGTGCGGCGTCCGCAGTGATGCAGGCTCTGCATCGGTCTGTCGTGGTGAAAAAGGAGCTGAGCCGTAAGGCAAAGCTCTCAATTTACCAGTCGATTTATGTTCCTACCCTCACCTATGGTCATGAGCTATGGGTAGTGACCGAAAGAACAAGATCGTGAATATAAGCTTCCTCCGCAGGGTGTCTGGGCTCTCCCTTAAAGATAGGGTGAGAAGCTCAGTCATCCGGGAGGGGCTCAGAGTAGAGCCGCTGCTCCTCCGCATCAAGAGGAGTCAGATGAGGTGGCTCGGGCATCTGATCAGGATGCCTCCTGGACGCCTCCCTGGTGAGATGTTCCGGGCACATCCAACCGGGAGGAGGCCCGGGGGAAGACCCAGGACACACTGGAGGGACTATGTCTCTCGGCTGGCCTGGGAATGCCTCGGGATTCTCCCGGAAGAGCTAGAAGAAGTGGCCAGGGAGAGGGAAGTCTGGGCATCTCTGCTCAAGCTGCTGCCCCCGCGACCCGAATTCGGATAAGCGGAAGAGGATGGATGGATGGATGGTCTGAAAAAGCATAAAACACTGTGTGTACTAAAGACTGCCAAAATATACTGCTCAAAAAAATTAAAGAAACACTTTTTAATTAGAGTATAGCATCAAGTCAATGAAACTTCTGGGCTATTGATCTGGTCAGTTAAGTACCAGAGGGGGTTGTTAATCAGTTTCAGCTGCATTGGTGTTAATGAAATTAACAACAGGTGTACTAGAGGGGCAACAATGAGACAAACCCCAAAACAGGAATGGTTTAACAGGTGGAGGCCACTGACATTTTTCCCTCCTCATCTTTCCTGACTGTTTTTTCACTAATTATGCATTTGGCTACGGTCAGTGTCACTACTGGTAGCATGAGGCGATACCTGGACCCTACAGAGGTTGCACAGGTAGTCCAAGTTCTCCAGGATGGCACATCAATATGTGGCATTGCCAGAAGGTTTGCTGTCTCCCAGCACAGTCTCAAGGGCATGAAGAAGATTCCAGGAGACAGGTAGTTACTCTAGGAGAGCTGGACAGGGCTGTAGAAGGTTCTTAACCCATCAGCAGGACCGATATCTGCTCCTTTGAGAAAGGAGGAACAGGATGAGTACTGCCAGAGCCCTACAAAATGACCTCCAGCAGGCTACTGGTGTGAATGTCTCTGACCAAACAATCAGAAACAGACTTCATGAGGATGGTCCGAGGACCTTACGTCCTCTAGTGGGCCCTGTGCTCACTGCCTGGACCGTGGAGCTCGATTGGCATTTGTTATAGAATACCAGAATTGGCAGGTCCACCACTAACACCCTGTGCTTTTCACAGATGACAGCTGGTTCACCCGGAGCACATGTGACAAATGTGAGAGGGTCTGGAGAAGCCGTGGAGAACGTTATACAATACAATACAATACAGTTTATTTTTGTATAGCCCAAAATCACACAGGAAGTGCCGCAATGGGCTTTAACAGGCCCTGCCTCTTGACAGACCCCCAGCCTTGACTCTCTAAGAAGACAAGGAAAAACTCCCAAAAAAACCTAGTAGGGAAAAATGGAAGAAACCTTGGGAAAGGCAGTTCAAAGAGAGACCCCTTTCCAGGTAGGTTGGGCATGCAGTGGGTGTCAAAAGAAGGGGGTCAATACAATACAATGCAGTACACAGAACAGAACAATTTCTCAATATAGTAAGAAATAAAAAATATAACTAATGCTGCCTGTAACATCGTTCAGCATGACCGGTTTGGTGGTGGGTCATTGGTGGTCTGGGGAGGCATATCCATGGAAGGACACACAGACCTCTACAGGCTAGACAACGGCACCTTGACTGCCATTAGGTATCGGGATGAAATCCTTGGACCCATTGTCGGACCCTGTGGTGGTGCAGTGTGTTCTGGGTTCCTCCTGGTGCACAACAATGCCCGCCCTCATGTGGCGAGAGTATGGAGGCAGTTCCTGGAGGATGAAGGAATTGATACCATTGACTGGCCCCCACATTCACCTGACCTAAATCCAATAGAACGCCTCTGGGACATTATGTTACGGTCCATCCGACACTGCCAGGTTGCACATCAGACTGTCCAGGAGCCCAGTGATGCCCTGGTCCAGATCTGGGAGGAGATCCCCCAGGACACCAACCGTCGTCTCATTAGCAGCATGCCCCGATGTTGTCAGATACAGTATGCATACAAGCATGTGGGGGCCATACAAAATACTGAGTATGATTTGGAGTTGCTACAATGAAATTTCAGCAAAATGGACTAGCCTGCCGCATCATTTTTTCACTTTGATTTTCGGGGTGTTTTTGAATTCAGCCCTCTGTAGGTTGACAATTTTCATTTCTATCAAACAATGTGGCATCCTTTTGTTTCTAACACATTACCCAGTCCACGTCAGTATAGATATCCAGCAGGATTTTTTTCCCCCCATTGAAATCTGATGTGTTTTCAAAGTGCTCCTTTAATTTTTTTGATCAGTTTATTTATATGGTGTGTTGCTTCAGTAAACACCATCACAATTACAAAGCCATCCTGAATATAGTATAGTAGAAGCACAGGTAAGTGTGAGTCACAAATTGACTATGAATTGTTCCTTTTGTGCTTTAAAATCCAATGTCTTAACCTCTAGGTCTGTCCGCTAATGTTAAGACCTCAAATCTTGTCTACAGGGTAACCCTAGTAAATGAAAACTGCACAAAATAATTTTAAAAACTTAACAGGAAGTTGGGTTACATAGTGCCAAGGCTGCATGGAGGTTATATTTATCCTGTATTAAAAAACTGCCTAACATGGAAGTTGCTATATGAAAACAGATAATTGCCAAGATAATTATGCAATGAAACTAACAGTGAGTACTTCAAATTAAAACATATTCAATTTGGACCTAAATGGCAAGCATTGGCATCGCCATCTGGAACCTCAGTCCTTATAAGGCTACAGAATGATCTCTTTAGCAATGTGGTTTATACTTAATGTAGATGTCAAAAAGAAAGATTCATGCACATGAGCCTTCATCCTCCAAAATGGCAGGCCTGTATGAAAATATGTTGTTTCCAATCATTTGGGAGAGCGAGCTGTGCTTCTGTGATCCTCAGGCCATCTGCTTTGTCAAACTCCTTACCTAGGCTCCCCAAACTATACATTATTGACTGCTCACGACTCAATCATATTCATCCTGCCTGCTCTTCTAAAAGCACTGTTGCCAAGTAATGTTCAACACCACAAATATGTAGGTCCCAAACTCTGTTAAATCCAGGGATATTCCCTACACCTGCCTGAGGGAAGCCACAGCAGATCTCAAGCACAACCGGCAAAAAATAGAAAGTGGCCATTACAGGGATCTAACACAAAGATATCCACATTCTCACTGTCAGCATGTAACATCAAATGGCTTTGGAATGTTAGAGATAAGCCTGCAAGCGTCATACAAACCTTAGTCAGGAATGCAGGCGAGGTCCCAAGTTAGCTACTGGTCAGTTGTGCTTCCCCTCTCCCGAACGTAAGCCAGCATGTCATATCATGAAGCTCATAACAAGTAAAAAAAAAAAAAAAAAAAAAAAAAAAAGTTTAACCGAGGGCCTCTGGTTGATACGGAAGTCCAGACATACTGAGCTCTTTTTAGTAAAGGAGGGAGGGAAAAAATCTATGGTGGTGTGCAAGCTGTAAAACTGAGGATCACTAGTGGGAAAACTGAAAGAAAAACAAGAAAAAGGCAATCTGAATTTCAGGGTTTGACTCAAAGCCAAATAAATAATGAGCGGAAATCATTCCCCTCTTGAGAAATGCTAATGATATGCTTCTCTATAACCTCTCTTTTTTTTCCATCCTCTTTGCAAAACTAATTCACTTTAGCTGGCATCATCCCACTGTCTCTGCCTGACTCCACTGAGGATACACCTAAAGGCCCTTAAGCCCCATTACTCAGTTGCTGGACTCGTCCACACCAGACCCTACCAAACCTCATAAGCTCTTGAGCGATATGAGGAAGGCTGGAAATAACACGGCCAATGTGTAGCTCATTTGGGCTGCTTCACACAGGTCTGTCACCGAAAAGGTATCCTGCCTGCACTACTTGCAGGAAGTGACCTCTCACAGCTTATCTGGGATAGTCCACAATGTTCCATAATTCACAATCCACAGTTCCACAATGTGTACCTGAGAAAAATGTAACTCCTAAGCCTAAACCCAAAAACAGCTCCCTACATCCCTGTCTTGGAGTGGTTTGAAAACCATCATAGTATTAAATAATGGATCACTCTTTGATACATTCCTAAAGCATACTAGGAGAACTGTGGTCCAAACAACCCCAGGAAAACACAAGCTACTGCACCATGCCACTAAGGGCAGTCAAAATAATGGATTAGACTATCAGTGGTCAAGGGTGTTTTTATCAAGTCAAGTCAAATTACAAACCTGGGCAGCCAGACCTGGGAAGGCACAGATAAGAATATGATGACTGCAGAATGAGGAACATCTTCAAGCCTTTGCGGCCAGTCAAACATTTTGTATTTTCAAAGGAAAATGTAATTGTTATACAAAACTTTAATATATTCGAAATAGTGAACATAATTGTATTTGGAGCTTACGATCTTAACAAGCTTGTGTGATGTATCCTGCAAGGTTTTGTATGAAATGAAGAGCCATGGGGCCCTACCACTGCTTGAAACTAATGAGACACTTTTCACCAAGGCTGACTTTTATTATACATTTTTCTATTTTCTTATGAGTGTCTTGCTGTGACAACAGACCTCAGTGTCACATGAGCCAAGTTACACCTCCTTCTGACTATGCAAAGCCACATCATGGTGGACTGGAGAAAACAGCAAAGGCAGTGACTGGTTCCTGCCTAAAACCATTACGTAATAAAATAGACTAGACCCAAGGATGGCACTGGCAGACTAGATTTGACTTGTTTCAAGCTATTTTGTATCTCCAGAGTTTATTTTTTCTTCTTCCTTGAGAAAGCAAAAGAGACAAGCATTCAAAAATTATAAATCTAATTAAAAGTGTACAGATACAAAATGACACAGTAGCTCAGTGGTCAGCAGAGCTGCAATTACCTGGTTTCAAATCCTGAACCAGTCCTTGCCTGTATTAAGTGTGCATATTCTCTGGGGGTCTGCTTCATGTTTTTTTCGAGGTACTCCAGTTTTTCCTTCCACATTACAGAGATGTACTGTATGTGACAGGTTAATTACAGACTCCAAACTGGCCTGGTATTAGGTCCAACTGAGTTAATTTCAGCCTTGTCCCAGTGCTGCCAGAGCAGGCTTCAGCCACTGCAACACTGAATCAGAATAAGTGGGTGTGCAAGACTGAGGGATAGGCATAGAAAGACTCATTATATATATATATATATATATATATATATATATATATATATATATATATATATATATATATATATATGTGTGTGTGCCATAGACAACATGTAAAAAAGATATCTAATGGGATTTAAAAATACACTAGATTATTTAAAGAAATCGCTAAGTTGTTTATGGGTCACTCCTTTATTGCAGTGCATAACTGTGCGTGCATCAACTGATGACTCAGACGCGGCCTATTTAATAGTCAGAGGTTGTAGGACAGGCTTTGTCTGTAATTTGCCTAAAAAAGGAATGTCTCTCTTCAAAAAGAGTTAAACAGAAAGGCTTCTCGTTTTACAATTTACAATATCCCAACTAAACACTAACGACTAGGACTTCTGGTTTACCCCTTTTAACAAAGCTTAACTTGATCTTATGATGACAAGATGCACCGTATTTACTCAGCATTGTCAAATCTCTGCCATTCAAATAACAAATAACTGTCAATTTGCTTTTTGTTTTCCATTCTTATAAAATGTAATCCTACAAAGCTGCCAGCATAAAAAACATGGATATATTAAAACAAAACTGCAAACATTTGAACCACAAAATGTAACTAAGGTATAAACATGTCTACAAATGAGGTTCTGGCTGACGTAATCAGATAATAGTTGTACTGGATTTGCATTTAGCAGGCTTTTACAAGTAATGTCAGAATTTCTGCTTTAATCCCCTGACTTGACAGCTTAATTCTGAACCACTCCTGGCCTCGGTTTCCTTCTAGAATAGAATTCCCCTAAACGTCCACTGAGGGTGTGCTTTACTAGTTAAATAAATTAATTAAAATTTGGTCAATTTAAGGTCTTAAGAATTTTGAAAGTCAAATTACCACAAAGTACCTTTTTAGCGAAGAAGTGCCTGTTTGTTACTGTTTTAAGCCGTTGCTAATCAAAATATTTCTGAAATGAACAACTTCAAAGGAAAAAGCAAAGCTGTGGTAGATCAGACTTTAGAGATGCAACACTGACACCATGTGGCATATCGCAAACTTACAGGTCCGCGTTTCACATTTTCATAATGCCTTTTTAATTTTTTCCATGGATAAGAGCAGTCTACTCTACACACCCTCAAGAACATTTAAATATTTTACTTGCAGTCAAACCTTAGACAGATGCTGCAGTCAACTTAATCAAAAACTGCCCTCTATCAGGCTCTGTTTGTGTTCCTGTTCAAAGCGTATAAAGAGCGCAATGGCCGTGTGTGTGCGTGCGCCTTATACCGGAGCTTCGGGATGCCGTTAGACGTAAAATGAGCCACTTAGTTTTATCTGACAGAAACGGGCGATGATACCGTTACTCGAAGTATCTGAATTAAAAGTATCTAAACTGATAAAGGCTGGGTGAAGCCAACAGTAAATACACACAGTAAACAGCACCATATTAGAGAGAAAAAAAACTCACCTGTGATCAGACAGCTGTGAAATCACAAAGTGTCCCCTTTCCACGGGCTTTGTAGGCTTCTCCATTGAAGAGTTTAATATTCTTTGCAAAATATGAGCACAGCCATTTTAACAGGTGAATTTCATTTCCCTCGATTCATTTTTGCTGCTATTCTAAAATGTTTAAAGTTCGGATATTCTCGATTGTAATAGAAATTTGTCGTTTATCGCCCTCTAATAGATGCCCATAGAGGGCGAGATCTTTAGTAAAGGATCAAAAACAACATCGTATTCGTAATCAATGACTTTGAAATAGTCTAAAACGATACCCCACGTGTTTAACTTTGAATTTTGTCATTTTTTAACCTTCTGTGAGTGAATCTTTAGAGGGCTAGGAACATCGGTAAAGCGCCATGTGATCATATTAATGATCCACAACCTCGAAATAGCGTTCCACGTGTCGGCATATTAATAATTATAATAATAATAATAAATTTTATTTATATAGCGCCTTTCCCATGCTCAAGGCACTTATCGATTTGTTAAAAGGAATAACTTTGGGACCACACGACGGTAACACTGACCTCTCGTATCCTCTTAGAAGATGAAACCCTGGAGTCGGTTGATGTGGCATAATAATAATAATAATTTTTTGCATTTATATAGCGCTTTTTCTCACTACTCAAAGCGCTTTTGTGCAACTTTAAGTCCATTTTTGCTAAAGACACGTATTAGTTTACTCTTTATCGCAATGGTATTGTTTCTTGCAGACAATATTGTCCAAAACGGACTAAAACGAGGTCTCTGGGGTGTAGAGGACCAAAAATGGGGGAAACGCCTACAAATGATCAACACTTTGCATAACCAGACATTACCTCGAGTCGGACGGTGTATCATATATGGCGATTTTCTCGTACCTGTGAGTCGGGAGGTGCCAGTCCTAAAAAGAAAACCTAACAATGATTTTAAAGCATTCATAAATTATTAAACAAAGTAAAGTTGCCAATGTCAACAGAAAATTGAACGTCCTTAAGTAAATGAATACCTTAAGTAAATAGGCCTACACTACATATGTTAATAAGTAAATTAGGAAGTTAAGTAAATTTATAATTTCCTCGGATCAGGATTTTTAAAATCCATTACCTAATTACTGTAATGATTATATTAAATGTCCGTCGGGAATATTTGTGGACTTACCCACAGAAGAGATAAATTACAGGTTTGTTAATTGTTTTTCTCTCTCTCTCTCTCACTACGCAGTGCTTTAAGGTGTTCAGCTAACTTCTTGTTCGTTAGTGGAAGTGCTAACTGTGGTTTTTCTGCAGTCCGTTAAGTCGTGTAGAGTCAACGTAAGTGTCGATCCAATACTGACTGTATGTTTAAAGGCGAGTGCTTAGAAAAAACGGCGCGAAAACTCCCAAGGCTTCATGGGGAGCCACTTGTAAACCAATCATTGACAAGAACGTCATTGGAGAAGTGTCGACGTGTGCTCCTCTCGCGACGTTTACGTGCGGAGCGGGAAAGCAACAGACTTATGTGCACACTCTTTTCCGGATTCCGCGTAAGCCCACTACCTCACTTCCAGACTAGCTAATAGCTATGGCGTTTTTCACCCGATCACTTCAAGACGTGTCCGCTGTAAATGACGTAAGTCACATCTTTCAGACATAGTAGCAAACGTCAGGAGCTCAAAAGGAGAATGGCTTCAAACTATATATTTCAAGTTATATCTTCAATTACGAACTTAAGATTCTGACGTATTAACATGTTTGTGTACAAGCCAATAATTAACATAGTGATATCACTAACATGTGTCGATCCTTGTTACAATTTTCCTGTCATCTTTGTCAAAATGAATTTCAAACAAGGATCCAGAGAAAAGAGGGCTTAGTGGTACATATCAATGAGGAAAAGCTTCATACTTTGTGCATAACTTATCCTGCACGATCAGGTTCTCCTTACTGTGAGGCATCAGCACTACCATTGTGCCGCCCTACATTCATTAAACTTTATTCAGGGACAGGTGAATATATATATATGTCAGCTTAATGCATAATAAAATGAATCAGCTGGACATTGTATCTTGTAAAAAACAAATGTCTCTGACTGAGCCAGCAAAATGGCGAATGCCAAACCGCTACTTCATTGTGAGTGTCTCAATTTGTTTCCTCAGCTGGAGGATCTGCTCTCCGAGAGACGTGTTTTCATCAAGCACCAAGTTGACAACTGCTGGATCCGGAGCCAAAGTGTATTTGTGGTCCTGGAGGATTTTATCATTCTTCTCCTCCTCATCCGGTGTGTCATCCCACCATCTGTCGCTTTCTCCTGTCCCAAAACCCTGGTCTTGAAAGTGGAACGGAGAAATTGTTCCACTCAAACAACACAGGATGATGACCAACTGTAAAGATGTCTCTCCTAATAGTGACGATCCATTTAGCTCGGGTTTCTGCATAGGACGACAATGTATGAAAACTAAGTACCTTGTTGTACTTACTGGAAACTGAAGTTAAAGGTACACAAACAACAATGTTAAGCTGTACCGCTCTCTGTACACTGAAACTTCTTTTCCGCTGACATTCTTGCTACTAAACAAAAGTCACAGCTGCAGTATGGAGAAAGGAAGTGAATGAGCATGCTGAGATTTCACCGGAAGTACATCAGCACTACCCTGTCATTGGGAAATTTCACAGTCGTGGAGCCTTCAAAAATGAATATGTGCTAAAAACTTAAAAGAAGAACATCTTGTGTATTCCTGATTGAGAGTGATAGTTTTGTGGTAGGTGTCCTCCATAGTAAAGTTTTTACGTTTTTGCATTAGTAATGTAGATATCGGTTCTTTGTTTAAACTTGTGAATTTATAGGTTGTGACAAGAGTGGGTTAAATGTAATTTTGTAGTGGCTGGGGACTGTTTTATTTGCAGAAGTGACAAGAACAGTTTGATTATCTACAGCACGAAGAGTCTGGTCTTCAAACATGGTGAGACCTAAGAATCAACAGCAACATTTATTTAAATAGCACATTTTCATAAACTGTAGCTCAAAGTGCTTTACAAGATGACAAGAGAAAGTTACAAGAAAAGAAAAACAAATAAGTTTAGGCAAGAAAGTTAATGAATAAGTAACAAAGTAAAAACAAATGCATCTATACAATAATAAAAAACATACATATAAGAGTAGCATCCTTGAATATAATGTTATCATGTAAGTCTCTAAAGATGAGCCCAGTGGTAAGGTCAGGTGGCCAGGAGGACAAAAAAAAAATCCAGTTAAGATGGAGAAAAAAACAAAATCTGCAGGGGTTCCAAAGGCAAAAGACCACCTAGCCCCTACTGGGCATTCTACCTACCATAAATATTCTTGGGGGTATTCTCCATACACCGCTTACTGTAAATCATCTTGGATCAGCTAATGGGGTTAAACTAATCTGGTTATGTCGGTTCTTCAAGCGCAACTGAGAATTAAATTAGTGTAGCCAGATTCAGTCATCGAAGATGATTGCATGGTCCCGTGCTGCTTAAAAATCCCACATATATCAAGACTAGAAAACATGACCAGCAAGTCACTTATTGGTGGACAGAGATAGCAAAAGAAAGCGTTCAAATTTTTTCCCAGGTTGAGCAATAAGTTTTACTAGTGGGGTATGATGTATGAATTAATATGTACAAATGGAAACACCACAAAAACAGTCAAAACTGGAAAAAAGTGGCAGATAAATGAAATGTGTATTTGTTTAATTATTTGTATACAATGTTAAACTTCCACAGTGTTACATCATGAATTATTATTTATTCATTATAATGCAGATCAAATATAAGTACAGTCACAACCTGAGAACAGGTTAAAGTGAAGTACAAAAATATAATGCAGACTGGTAAATCTTACATATCATAGCATAAAGAGTTTCAAGAACATTTGTTTTATTTATATATCATTATTATTACATTATATTATTCATTTAAAAGCTAATAAGAAGAAGGCGGACAAAAAAAAACTGGTAGAGGTTCACCTGGTCCAGACCTCACCCCTCTGGCAAAATGCCTGTCGCCCTGTTTCTGAGGGCAATGAAGGGGGAAGCTACCCCTCAGTGGCAGGATGTAGCAGTGATCACTTCATTGCAGGTAGAGGACCAGCATTGCACATATTTGTGATTTGTGTGTGCCATGGGTGTTTTTTCAGAGGCCTTGTGGTTCAATATCCACTTATTCCTTTTTTGATGGGTCAGTTGCAGGGAATGTCATAACACTTTCACCTCTGCCTGAGCAACAGGAGGCTGACCCGTGTGATGTGTCGGATGAGGACACAGTGTCTGACCACTTGTCAGTAGAAGAGGTAATTATGCAAATACTTTAAATAAATATTTAATAATATATAAACTCCACTATAAGCATTCTTGTACTGATAATGATATATAAGTGTTGCACAGGAGCCCACTGGCAGCACATATGCCCCTTCTGGTATACAGTCCACATTGGTCAAGTGTCCAGTACAGGTGCAACTCCCTAAAAATACTGGAGTCATGATCTGACCCTGGCCATCAAGCCTCCACATTTGAAATGATGCAAGATGCAGCGCAGATCATCTGAGAATGTGTTCATAGCATGTACATTAGACAAATTGATCCACATTGTCAACAGGCCTATTGGCTCTTTTCAGCTATAATGTAATAGTTTACACTACCTGTACATTAATACTGTGGCAGCCTTTTATATTTATGTAATCCCCTTCATTTGCACCTGATGGGGCATTGATTTGGATCTGAGTACAGTTCAATGCTCCTATCACCTTAGGGAATCCTGGGAAATGAGAATATTAGTCTGCTTTTAAAGTTCTTTAAAGAAATGTAGGCTTTTGACTATATTATATATATATATATATATATATATATATATATATATATATATATATATATAGGCCTCTTTAATTGTCTGCAAATGCATGTCTCCAGGAAAAACAACCAAAACTCTGAGGAAGTGTTTCGGGGTCAAGTAGATCTTGCAAAATGCTGGACAAACAGCCCTTTTTGACAAATTTTCCGCATTGCCTACCGTATATAAGATAGTGCCACTTGCAAAAAACCTCAGAGCAATGCACACACTCTTCATGGTTGAGAGACCACACCTTCTCCGAGTTTGGTTCCTACTATAAACAGCTTATAAATTTCTGATGCATATAATTCCCTCTCAGCTGAAACGATATCTCTCGAAAAGGTGGTCTTCTGGACAGGATAAAGAATCTTGATGATCATGCAAAGCTCTCATGACTTGAAATTCTCTTCTTATTATCTGTGCACGGATTGCAATCGGTTGCTCATCTATGAATGGCGAGGCCATGGCTGAACAGATTTCCATGTACGGAAACTAGTTAAATATGAAAGCGAATCCTTGTTTACACAGAACAAACCTTCTCCCGAGAAGGTTTAAGGTTTATGATTTGTTGTTATGATGAAACATCCAACAAGAAGAACCGACAGATATACAGCGCATCACTTTATCCACATTTTGTTATGTTACAGCCTTATTCCAAAATGGATTAATTTCTTTTTTTTCCTCAGAATTCTACACACAACACCCCATAATGACAACTTGGAAAAAGTTTACTTGAGGTTTTTGCAAATTTATTAAAAATAAAAAAAACTGAGAAAGCACATGTACATAAGTATTCACAGCCTTTGCCATGAAGCTCAAAATTGAGCTCAGGTACATCCTGTTTCCCCTGATCGTCCTTGAGATGTTTCTGCAGCTACATTGGAGTCCACCTGTGGTAAATTCAGTTGATTGGACATGATTTGGAAAGGCACACACCTGTCTATATAAGGTCCCACAGTTGACAGTTCATGTCAGAGCACAAACCAAGCATGAAGTCAAAGGAATTGTCTGTAGACCTCCGAGAGAGGATTGTCTCGAGGCACATATCTGGGGAAGGTTACAGAAAACTTTCTGCTGCTTTGAAGGTCCCAATGAGCACAGTGGCCTCCATCATCCGCAAGTGGAAGAAGTTCGAAACCACCAGGACTCTTCCTAGAGCTGGCCGGCCATCTAAACTGAGCGATCGGGGGAGAAGGGCCTTAGTCAGGGTGGTGACCAAGAACCCGATGGTCACTCTGTCAGAGCTCCAGAGGTCCTCTGTGGAGAGAGGAGAACCTTCCAGAAGGAAGGAATCATCTCTGCAGCAATCCACCAATCAGGCCTGTATGGTAGAGTGGCCAGACGGAAGCCACTCCTTAGTAAAAGGCACATGGCAGCCCGCCTGGAGTTTGCCAAAAGGTACCTGAAGGACTCTCAGACCATGAGAAAGAAAATTCTCTCGTCTGATGAGACAAACATTGAACTCTTTGGTGTGAATGCCAGGCGTCACATTTGGAGGAAACCAGGCACCACTCATCACCAGGCCAATACCATCCCTACAGTGAAGCATGGTGGTGGCAGCATCCTGCTGTGGGGATGTTTTTCAGTGGCAGGGACTGGGAGACTAGTCAGGATGAAGGGAAAGATGACTGCAGCAATGTACAGAGACATCCTGGATGAAAACCTGCTCCAGAGCGCTCTTGACCTCAGACTGGGGCGACGGTTCATCTTTCAGCAGGACAACGACCCTAAGCACAAAGCCAAGATATCAAAGGAGTGGCTTCAGGACAACTCTGTGAATGTCCTTGAGTGGCCCAGCCAGAGCCCAGACTTGAATCCGATTGAACATCTCTGGAGAGATCTTAAAATGGCTGTGCACAGACGCTTCCCATCCAACCTGATGGAGCTTGAGAGGTGCTGCAAAGAGGAATGGGCGAAACTGGCCAAGGATAGGTGTGCCAAGCTTGTGGCATCATATTCAAAAAGACTTGAGGCTGTAATTGCTGCCAAAGGTGCATCGACAAAGTATTGAGCAAAGGCTGTGAATACTTATGTACATGTGATTTCTCAGTTTTTTTATTTTTAATAAATTTGCAAAAACCTCAAGTAAACTTTTTTCACGTTGTCATTATGGGGTGTTGTGTGTAGAATTGTGAGGAAAAAAATGAATTTAATCCATTTTGGAATAAGGCTGTAACGTAACATAATGTGGAAAAAGTGATGCGCTGTGAATACTTTCTGGATGCACTGTAGGATCATGTTGTTATCATCAACAATTTAATCCTGCTAAACCAGCATACGGAGAATACCCCCCTGCCCAATTCATGCCTCTTTGTTTCAGAGCTTCATCTGAGAGGATTCGTTGAAGTCGGTGTCATGGACAGCTGTGGCACCCACCTTCATTCGATCATCGCAGGCAGGTGCATGGAGCCTTGATCAGGTGGTGGTGCAAAAAGCCACCACAGAAGAACCGGAAAAGACAGCAGAGAAAATAGAGATTAGTAAAGATTGCAAATCCCAGAAGAATATGATAATTCTGTGCTTATATAGGAGGGCGGCACGGTGGCGCAATGGTAGCGCTGCTGCCTCGCAGTTAGGAGACCTGGGTTCGCTTCCCGGGTCCTCCCTGCGTGGAGTTTGCATGTTCTCCCCGTGTCTGCGTGGGTTTCCTCCGGGCGCTCCGATTTCCTCCCACAGTCCAAAGACATGCAGGTTAGGTGGATTGGCGATTCTAAATTGGCCCTAGTGTGTGCTTGGTGTGTGGGTGTGTTTGTGTGTGTCCTGCGGTGGGTTGGCACCCTGCCCGGGATTGGCTCCTGCCTTGTGCCCTGTGTTGGCTGGGATTGGCTCCAGCAGATCCCTCTGTTCAGATTCAGCGGGTTGGAAAATGGATGGATGGATGTGCTTGTATAATTTATTAAGAGTACAACTAAAATGTAGCTACGAAAAAGCCAAGTTAAAATAATGTTTTTTTAGCAGTTTTTAAAAATGGTCCACAGTATTACCCTGGTGCATTTCTATTGGTAAAATATTCTAGATATTAACAATAAAAGGCCACCTCACCTCTTCTTTTAAGCTTGGCTCCTCAAATTATAAGCAGACCACCATTAGAAGATCCAAGGTTACAACATGGAGTGTTGGGGGCAGGCATTTCAAACTATAGGACGAGCCAGATTACTGTATTTATGAAGCAATTCTGACTGACACAGGTAGCCACACTAAAACTGGAGAGATGTGCTCAGATTTTCTTTTCCTACCTGCTGTATTCTGCACCAAACGCAAACAATTGCATTAAAGTAATCTAGCCATCTTGTAATGTTGTAAGAGGTCTAATGTTTGCTACATTCCTGAAGTGAAAAAATGCAGTCCTATTAATCTGGTTAATATGTGATTTAAATTTCGGGTCAGAGTTAATGATTACCCTAAATTTTTTTTTTGACTTTTAAGCCTAAAGGATTCAGATTATTTCTAATGCCCTCACTATATCTATGATTGCGAAGATTTCTGTTTTCTCTTTATTTAGTTTGAGAAAGTTACTACTCATCCAGTCAGAAATACTGCTAAGATAGTGAATCAGAGAGTCAAGAGCATCAGGGTCATCAGGTGTTGTTGAAAAATAAAGCTGTGTGTCGTCTGTGTAGCTGTGGTAACTCACCTTGTGCTTTGAGACAATCTGACTTAATGGAAATATGATGAGTGTAAAAACAGTGGATCCAGAATAGATTGGTACACCATATACAATATCATGGATCTCCAATGTACAATCACCACAACTAACAAAGAATGTTCTAACTGTTAAGTAAGACTGAAACTAAAAAGCCCACCCATTGTCTAAGGTGATTTATAAGAATCCTGTGGTCAGTGGTGTCAAATGTTACACTCAAGTCTAACAGAACAAGAACAGATAAACTTCTTCTGCCTGCATTAACCTGCAAATCATTTACTACTTTAATCGGTGCAATTTCTGTAGTATGATTTAGGAAAACATTAGGAAGCAGTGGAGTTCACATTCAGCACGGGCAAACATAGAGTAAGGCTTTGTAACAAATGGACTTGGCAAAATTAGAGCCAAGATGCCTAAACAGGCTCTAGTTTCTATATATTTATCTATACTAATAAAATAATAAGTGTCTGTGTGTCCATATTGCTATGTCTCTGTCATTCCAACAAGTGGCACATCACAAACATTGACACTACTTTTACAAATCCTATACAAAACGGCATATAACAGAGGCATGTGCATTGCAAACCTTAACACTGAGGTCTACGTTGATTATTTCAACCCGTAGTTAATAATAAAATAATACAACAAATTAATTTCAAGCATAAAGTCTTAAATAAAATTCATTTTATACATTACTAATTATGTTAATAACCCCAATAGCCAAGACGTCCAAACTCAGCCCATGTTAATTACAGGCCAGTCCCTCTCCTCTCCTCTCCTTTCCTTTCTATCCAAAATGGGAACACGTTGCCTCTACCAAGTCTCTTCCTTTCTTGTATTGATCCTAATCAGTCAGGCTTCGAGGCGGGTCATTTCACCAAAATGTCTGTACTTGCTGTTGTTGACACTTTACAGCTGACTCGAGCTACCAGTCCTGCTAGATCGTTCTTCTGCCTTCGACACAGTCAACCATCAGATCCTCCTTGCCACCATCTCTGACCTTGGCATCACTGAGGCCGCTCTCAGGTAGTTTGGCCGCTCCTACTGTGTGTCCCGGTGAAGAGAGATGTCAAGGGTACACCAAGCAATCACGGGGCTGCCCCAGTTATCTGTGCTTGGCCTTCTCTTCTGATGTTTACTTGGGTGTGTTGACCTCTTTCATAAGTTGCTTTGGATAAAAGTGTCTGATAAGTAAATAAATGTAGTTGTAAACAGCAGATTCTGTTGATGAAGATATTTTGTCTAATCAGAGACATTTATTGATTAATAAATTTACCCCAATATTGTGATGTCATTGAGAGAGCGAGTATCTTTCAATGAATATTGTGTTGTGCTTTTATCGCTTTGCTAGACAAAGAGCCCGTTTCGACAACGTAAGATGAAACAGGCACGAGTTTATGTCAGTAGTGTATGAAAAACAAATGATAAGTAATGAAGAAGTTTTTTTGTAATGATTGTAGTCCGCTTTACTCATTACTGTACAGGCTTGTACTGTTAGTTGATGAATTTTCCAGGCCTATAGTCTAATATTGAATGATGAATGTTCCAGTACAATATGGAATAGTAATAAGTATAAGCACCACAAACCTGATATAGGTGTATTGAATGAATGCGTAATTGAATCAGAATGCGTAATTAGGCCTCGAGCTGTAGTCGAAATCGCCTTTCAGGCCTCTAGAGCTTTAATCGAAGTCACCTTTCTCTTTGAATTTTTGCGGCCGTAAATCTGCCGCCTGCCGTGATGTTGGGGTTGGATGTCGGCCTCGTAAGGTTTTTTGGGCAGCTGCACAGAAGGTGACTGCACATTCGGCTTCGGACGGACGTGAGTGAGTGAGTGAGTGAGTGAGGAGGCAGACGAATTATGTATTAAGATTTGCACAGACAACTTCATTAATGTCTCATGTTTGGTTAAAGTTTTTCCGAGATGTTGTGTGCACTGCAGGTATTTCTTTGAACCGAAGGTGTGAATGCTTGCAGAAACAAAGCGTATCTTAGTCAGACCTTTAATGAGGGTCTTAAGAGCCTCCCAGGAGGGGGTAATTTGACATTTTCATATAAGAATTTATAATACATCCATAACAAATGAAAACATTGTGAGAGGTTTATCGGGCTCGACGTTGTAGCTGGTTTAGCTTATGTCTAAATGCGGCCTGGTGTGTATAGTAGTTAGATCTAATGTACTGTATGATGAAGACAGTCTTTTGAATCTTTTATAACCTGATAAAACCATGGTGAGCAGCAGTGAAGCTCTGTGTGAAATGGAACATTCTCGAACATGCTTAACGCACGCCGTGCTCCTGGTTTACAACAAACCCTGGGTGGAGTGCCAGTCCATTGCAGGGCACACTTTCATTCGGGACAGTTAGTTAAACTAACCTGCACCTCTTTAGGACGTGGGAGAAACACAGGCAGAAACAAGGCTTGAGCTTTGAACCCAGGATGCCAATCAAAATCAGGGGCTGTTCCTGCCTGCACCCAGTGCCTGCTGGGATTGGCTCCGACACCCCCACAGCCCTGCTCAGGACTAGGCGGCTTAAAACAAGGTGCTGGAATTTAGCTCTGTTTTCCAAGAAATGGCAGATTTAAACTAAGAACACATTTTGATTATGCCGATTTAACTTAATGTATTAAAATTACAGCTGTAACAAATATTCTATTCAAATTCATATTCAGCCAAGTAATGACAAAATTAGAATATTCATATTCAAAGAAATATTTTGTACACTTAAACTTGAAAAATACTGTTTTACAATACTGGGGGAAGGAGGAGACCGAAGGAGTGGAATTGTCCTCTTTATGCCGCGTGCTGTTCAGATGATGGGCCATGACACATGCTCCCAGCTGCTCTGCACCTTTGTCTACTCACAGCCACCACCCAGGACCACCAGACTCCTCTCAACCTGTACAGTATATCACTGTGTGGAGCAGCCATTGAGGAACACCAGCTACAAGTGGAGCCATTTAAAGATTATTCAGCATTGCTAGTAGCATTTGTTCAGCAAGAAGATGGAGTCTTCTTCCAGATCGAGCTTAACAGTTGATGCAGTACTTCTGAAGTGGAACATGGACTCTTCACATTGGTAAAGGCTAGAAACAATGGTACCTCCAAACTTAACATGCATGACGGTTGAGTTACGATAAATGTTTTGGAGAAGAAAACAAACACGTTTTTGTAATCTTTAAGTTTTCAATTTAGTGAATACAAAATTTTTAATTTAGTTTTAACCTGCTGTTATTAGGAATAGGTCTCTTTATTATAAAAAAAAATCTTGGAAGGAGACGAGACGTGATGGTCTCAGAGACACTTTCACGTCCCACAAGACGAGTCTTCAGTCCAAGAGATGTAACCACGCATGGGGCTGGAAGCAAAGAGAAGTCCTGCGTGGTTATGTCAGACACATTTCTTGTAGAGAGAAAAACGATATTCACTCACGGGCAGTTATGCGTTACGTTGTCACGATGTAATTCCAAACACGGAATCAAAATTCAATGTGATATTGATGAAAAGGTAAAAGCAAAAAGAGATCGAACATATGGACATTGGTGATATGACACAAGTGCGCCGTGTGAGATGCAGATCACGCGGTATGGCAGCAGCAGATCGAGCAAAGAGGAGGTTAAACAACAAAAACTGTATGTGTCTCCCATTGTGTCACCGTTTAAGAGGGGGTGTCAGAGGGGCGATTGTGTCTCCTTGGGGTGCATTCTGCCGCCCTCTTCACAACGTGAGTGGCAGAGATGCAAAGCACTTGGCGTATAGCGCAGGCAGGGTTGGGGTTTGGCCGAACGAAGCCCCTTCCTTAGTAGAATTTAATAAAAATTACATTAAATACATAATACTGACAGCAATTGTTCAGTTGTATTTGTATTCTTATTCAGCGTCTCTGGAAAACAAATATTTGTATTTAGCCAAATTTTGAAAGCCTGGGATTCAGTAGACTCCAAATTATATTTTCCTCAATTTTATTTTGAGTGACTGGTGCAAGTCTGAATTATTTTATTTCTCAGTTCTCATCCTGCATGTCACAGATTTAGTTGTCACAAGAGACCAGACGCAGTGACTGTATCATCTTGTCTGCATCAGCCTTAGAACTCTGCCATATGTATGTCTCGTCTCCCTGACCACCTGTGGAACTGCGATGTTATTCTGACCCATTAACAGCTCTTCTCAGACACTTAAGGTCTGCACATTTATTATAAGTTAGCTGTGTAAGCGTCCTAGAAACTATTGAAATCTCAGAAAAAAAAAAAAACCTGAAATGTAGAGATGTCAGGTAATTGGAAGGACTACTCTGGCCATCTCTCTCCTAGACGGATTCGTTTTGCCAACGTGCTCGCATCGCTTGTGCATTAGTGGTGGGAGGAAAAGTTAAAGGGATACCGTTTAGCTGATGTTAGCGGCTAAGCGACTTTGTCTTTCTTCTGAGGCCTCGCTGGTGTTATTAGCGGCTAAGCGAGTTTTCTGTTTGCTCAGAGACGGAGCCCTTACCCAGACTCCACCGCTCACTTCTGGGCCGGACAGACACACACACCTCCACACGTAGACGTTTATAGATAAGATTTGCATTTTTTATATTCTTTAATATCACATTGTATTTTAGAACTTTTGCTTTCAGAGGCATATTGTGAAAGATGCCATTTATGGAAAAAATGATTTGTTGAATTGCACTTTATGGACGGTTTCTGTTTTTCCCAGTGATACAAACTCTTGAAGTTCAAACTGGAAGAAAAATGACAGAAGCTGGGAGCAGCTATTAAAAAAGCCTTGGCTCCAAACTGGCGTCTCCTCAGGGACTTTGTGTTCATGTTCTGTGGCTCCAACCCAAAAACCACAGCTTCCGCTACTCGCATGGCTGCCTGGATGAGCAGAGTGGGATTTGAGGTCTCATGTTTAGCGATTTGTTTATTTTCTATCAGAGTTCATCTTGGGTGGGGTGCTTGAACTCTCAGCATGCTCTGGGTTTAGTTGAGGTCTCTGTTTTCTAAAAGAGAAAAAGATTATGGGAATTGAAATAAAAACTAAAATTAACCTGAAAAATAATTGAATATTTTTTCCACATGTATGTACGGATCCAAAAATGAAAAGTGTTCCTCCTTTAATGTAAAGAGTGCCCGCTTAGTTCCCATGGATGGACATCGTTAAACATCCCACTACCCTCCAGCGTCAAACACCATCACCTTTACATTTGAATCAAAATTTCAGTTCTTGAAAGAGACCGCAGGGGTCTGAAGAGTGTCTTAACAGGAATGCAGTTTCATTGATGTGGCGCCTTTCAACGTAAAATGTTTAACTGAACACATCATGTGAAGGCTTGGAGAGCCACAGTGTGAGCAGCTGCAAACTCAAAATGAAGGAATTCTAAATTCAGCTTCTTGACAGAATGACTTCAACTGCTCCGATTTGATTGTGAAAAAAAATAACCGACTTTGAAAATAAATTCCTAACTTACTGTTTAAAACTTTGCTTTAATGTACACAGCGTTATGCTTCTAAGTTATGACAAATGGATTTGAGCTTTTTAGGTGAGGTAGCACAAGTTGAGGTAAGGCCGTTATATTTACTAATTATGGTGCCAGAGAATAGTTACATGTTATTAGCTGGTTAGCAAATGCAAAATGGTAAGAATTGACTACTCGGTTTATACGACGGTAATAACTCCATGAACAGGGAGCCACAGCATATCCCATAATAACACCGAATGAGGGCACCTTTGAGCAATACTCTATTGAAAACGACTCCGACACAGGACCACTTGTACTTGGCTGGCGCGCACACACACACACACACACACAACAGTGTCTCCCTGGACATGAAGGGGAAGCGCATTTCTTTACTCAGAGTTGTGGGAGTCTGGAACAAACTACCAAGACATGGAGGTGAAGCAGAGGCCTTGACAACCTTTAAGAAGGACCTGCATGAGATATTAGGACAGCTTGGCTATTAGCTAGACAAGTGGGCTTAATGGTCACCTCTCATTTGTCAAATGATTTATGTTCTTATGTATTCATAGTCCAAATGGCCCTACCTTTGTCCCATCTAAATAAAGTCTTAGCTTTGTTTTACTTTAGAACTCTGATCCAACAAGTAACTCAGCCTAGTGTTTTAATAACTCTTTACAAATTATTATGGTATCTACTTAAATGAAGTTGTAGCAATCAAGTATTAAAACATAAGAAAAAGGACTGACTGTAACTAAAGGGTTATCTAAATGTGGCTTAAAGCTTGAGCATGTGAGGTCTGCCTTATCTTTGAGAAACCACCAGTTTGATTTTCCCAGGTTAGAAAGTGAGGATAAACTAAAGGTAAAGCCCAAAGACCCCTCCTAGGAAGCAGCACTAAGTCAATAGTAAAGTTCACAGGATTCCCCTTTAATGAGATGGCATTCAGGTAAATGTAAGAGTCAAAAGGATTTAAAAAATACTGGTGGCACTAGATGATTGGATGAAATAATAAAGGTATGCATATTAAGAGTCACATGATATGATGTGATGTGTTAAATAAGGTAATGGTAGCATAAAAGTAAATGAATTATACCATTGATTGCTCTCTTCATGGAGACATTTGTGCATATCTATGTGAAAATAAAGAATTGTTCTGCATTCTCATCTGGTCACTGTGAATGACATCTATAATAATGATTGTCATAATGTAAGAGTATTCATGCCTGAAATTTGGCAGAAAATTAAAAGACTCTTCTATTACATTTGCAATTTTGCCATTTTTACAGCTTTCATCAAATATCCAGTCACTCCTAGTTTCAGCATGGCCACTTGTAGTTCTGCTTTGTGTATTTCAGATTAATGAGGAATTTATCTGTCTTCATGCCAAACACCGTGATGCCAAGTTGGAGGCAAGCATGCTGTAGCTGGAGAAGTTGTGCCGACATCAGCACTTGACCTTCTCATTTTAATTATTGGCGTGTGGATACCTTGGAAGATATTCTGTTATTAAAGTATCATTTACTAGATGGCCCCCCCGTGGCTCCACCTGCATAGTAGTGAAACAGGACAAACTTTAAAAATCAATTCAAAAATTTTCAAAAAATGTAATTCTGGTCAAGCAGAAGGTAAATATATCTATAAACATATACCTCTCCATTATAATAAAAAAAATCTTGGGAGACGAGACTTTTTATCCTGCGACGAGATGTGATCTTTTGAAGAGAGACACTTTCACGTCCCACGAGACAAGACTTTGTGCCAAGAGATTTAACCACGCCCAGGGCCAGAAATAAAAGACAGTAGATAAAGTAGAATGTCGTAAAGAATTCAAAAACGTTGGTGCGATAAACATGCAGAGCAGGTTAGAAATAATGAAAGTACGAAAATTCGAAAGTCTCAGAAAAATTATAGTAAACATCACATTAGCGCAAACAAACGGAAATTATTACTCTGTGAAATAACAGAACAGCGAAAATATATAAAATATATTGTTCGGATTTAAACTTTAAGTAGGAGACTTGTAGATTGTCTAATTCGTGTTGCCATTGGGGGAGGCGGGCAGTAGTGTTTCTTCCCAATGAAGAGGCATATCCGTGAGAATGAAAAGATTTCCTATTTGGTGAAAGTGAAATCACACAAGAGAAAATTTCAAGCCCAGCAAGACAAGACATTATACAAAGAGTCCTGCCCACATCTAGAACATTTACAACCACGCACACGCTTCAATCATTTCTCATTGGTATGAATGCTATTGTCAGACCCAGTTCATGTAGAGAGAAAGAAACGATATTCACTCACGGGCAGTTATAAGTTGTATTGCCACGATGTAATTCCAAACATAGAATCAAAATTCAATGCAATACTGACAAAAAGGTAAAAGCGAAAAGAGATCAAATATATGGGCATAGGTGATATGACAGAAGTATGTAGATATTGTTTGGCTTTAGATTTGTGGATTGTCTAATTTGTGTTGCCATTAGGAAAAATGAAGAGGCCTATCCACAAGAATTAAAAGTTTTGTTGTTTGCGAGAGGCAGAGACACGAATTTGCTGGTGTGTAGCGCAGGCTCAGAACCCCTCTCAGCCTGCATAATAATCTACTTTCAATAAAAAAGATAACAGTGGTATGTCTTTCATTTCCTAGGAACATCTGAGTACTGGGGTGTTTTCCGAACAAAGATTTTTAGTGAAGCACTATTTAGTTGTTTGAAATTAAATCAAATGTGAAAAACTGGCTGTGCAAAAATTTGGGTCCCCTTGTAATGTTGCTGATTTGAATGCATGTAACTGCTCAATTCTGATTACTTGCAACACCAAATTGGTTGGATTAGCTCATTAAGCCTTGAACTTCATAGACAGGTGTGTCCAATCATGAGATATAAAGGTATTTAAGGTGGTCAATTGCAAGTTGTGCTTCCCTTTGACTCTCCTCTGAAGAGTGACAACATGGGATCCTCAAAGCAACTCTTAAAAGATCTGAAAACAAAGATTGTTCAGCATCATGGTTCAGGGGAAGGCTACAAAAAGCTATCTCAGAGGTTTAAACTGTCAGTTTCAACTGTAAGGAATGTAATCAGGAAATGGAAGGTCACAGGCACAGTTGCTGTTAAACCCAGGTCTGGCAGGCCACGAAAAATACAGGAGCGGCATTGTGAGAATGGTTACAGACAACCCACAGATCACCTCCAAAGACCTGCAAGAACATCTTGCTGCAGATGGTGTATCTGTACATTGTTCTACAATTCAGCACAATTTGTACAAAGAACATCTGTATGGCAGGGTGATGAGAAAGAAGCCCTTTCTGCACTCACACCACAAACAGAGTCACTTGTTGTATGTAAATGCTCATTTAGACAAGACAAATTCATTTTGGAATAAAGTGCTTTGGACTAATGAGACAAAAATTGAGTTATTTGGTCATCATAAAACGTGTTTTGCATGGTGGAAGAAGAACACCGCATTCCTAGAAAAATACCTGTTACCTACTGTCAAATTTAGTGTAGGTTCCATCATGCTGTGGGGCTGTTTGGCTAGTTCAGGGACTGAGGCCCTTGTTAAAGTTGAGGGTCGGATGAATTCAACCCAACATCAACAAATTCTTCAGGATAATGTTCAAGTATCAGTCACAAAGTTGAAGTTACACAGGGGTTGGATATTCCAACAAGAGAATGACCCAAAACACAGTTTGAAATCTACAAAGGCATTCATGCAGAGGGAGAAGTACAATGTTCTGGAATGGCCGTCACAGTCCCGACTTGAATATCATCGAAAATCTATGGGATGATTTGAAGCAGGCTGTCCATGCTAGGCAGCTGTCAAATTTAACTGGAGAGATTGTGTATGGAAGAATTGTCAAAAATACCTCCATCCAGAATCCAGACACTCATCAAAGGCTATAAGAGGCGTCTAGAGGCTGTTATATTTGCAAAAGGAGGCTCAACTAAGATAAACAAAAATCCAAAGAATTAAGAGGGGTTCCCAAACTTTTTCATATGACTGTGGATGGATGGATGGAGAGAGTAAATAATTTCTTAATACTACCTCATGGCAATGAGGGCCAAAGATAAACCTGGCAATATTGAGTCAAGGTGGCAGTCCACCTCGGGGCACAGACATAGGACCACATCAGTGTCTCAATTAATCCAACATTTTTTGTGATAAAAAAAGAAAACTGGTGCATCCACCCAAAAAATAAATGTAGCTGACAAAAGGAGATAGCAATAGCACATATTATCTGCCATTTTTCTTTGCTGCTCTAAATTATACCCAGGCAGTATCCCTTGGTTTAAAATGCCTGTCCCCCATCACATATCCTACTAGCTACACGTCAGTAGAAGGCTGGCAGTGAAGAAATGGTGCATGAAGCAATGCCAACAACAATCTGGGGACAAAAGGGGTCTCACTTAGTCACTCTGGGGCCAAAAAAAACAAGTAGTGGTCCAAGTTGTTAAAACACAAACATCCACGTGTGTGTGTGTTCTCAGACATTTTTAACTGTCAGTTCTCCTCTAACTTTTTTTCATAATGCTGTGCAGTCATGTAGTTGATGACAGCCATAAGGTAAGGTCACCATTGCCAAGCATGCAAATAGCATTAAATGGGACCTTTTTTGTTTTTACCTAGCCAGTTCAAATTTAAACATTAGTTTTTAGAAGCATCTGCCTACATTTCCTTTGCCATAAGATGAAATCAAATGTATACAGCAACTATAAAGAGATTAAAGACATTAAAAGGGATTTGTCCTAATTCCTGATTTCATCCATTACTGTAATTCTTCAGCCAGATTCTACTTTTTGATGAAGGGCACTGAAGTTAACAAATAGCATACATATTAAAACCCACTTCTTTTACTTGATGAATGAAGTATTCTGCACCAACTTTCACTGTGTGAAAAAGTTAAGTGTCTACTAGATGGGTCACCACACATGGATATCAAGAGCCAGCTAACTGAACATGGCCAGTCCTTCTTGTTATAAACCTCACTTATTTTCACCTTTATAGCCAAAACAACAAGACCAAAATGCCACAAAGGAAATTGTGAAGAGATCAGAAGGTAGGTAAGTTCATCTCCTCAGGAGTGGTTGACCAGCAGAAAATCACACAAAGTCACAAAATACCCTAAAAATTGTCCAAATAACTGAAGGCTTTTTTACCTGAATGCTGAAGGTCAGCATTCCTGACTCCTCCATAAGGGGCTTCATTGAAGAAATACAAGACATAAGACACTGCTGTTCAAGATTAACAACTACTCATTTTCTAAGTGTTTTCCAAGTTCATCTTTTTGGGTGACATGGATGTCTGTCTGTCCATCATAAAACAAAAACATCATTCCATAGAAATAACATCCTATACTCAGATATGGTGGTAATAGTGTGGTGATGCTTTGCTGCTTCAGGAGGAGGATGATTTGCTGTAAATTAAAAAAAATAAAAACAGGTAGTTTTCTCTGTACCAGTAAATTGTTAACAGAATGTTCAACGAGACAAAGTTCTAAAATGCAAAAGTCAATCCGCATTGTTTGGCTGCAGTCATTATCGGCTGAAAGCGACTAAAGCAGTTATTAAGAGTAAGGAGGACAATTCTTTTTTTTTTTTTTTTTTTTTTACACAGTCCTGGTTGTTGTTGGAAAGTTTTGTTCATTCAACAAATTAAGTTTATAATAATAAAAAAAAAACCCCAAAGTGTTCACTCCAGTGCCCATTACCTGATATTAGACTGGCTGTGCCACCTAAGATGGGTTAAACCCAAGTAATCGACGCAGCCCTCTGCATATTAAGCGATTAACGTTTGCACTGCAACCTCTATTGGAATGTATTTATCCTTTTATGAAGGTGGAAGACCTGGAAACATTCTGTGTGAGAAATCAGGACGACGGCAAACCCTCTGTCACAGCAGTGCACGGCCACTGGGGATGACTACTTTTATGGAGAGCTAAAACAAAAGTGCCTTCATCTATAAACATTTTTATTTCAACTGCATTACAATGTCATAAGCCCTACAGATATTTGAAGTGGAATTGCATACTGACACTCTATGTTGGGAAAAGGAGGCCAGCTCTCTACACCATTCATGTGTGTGGAAGTAAAAGCAAAGTTTAAGTAACACTAATATGAATGGTGTAGAGAGCTGGCCTCCTTTTCCCAACAGAGTGTCAGTATGCAATTCCACTTCAAATAATATCTGTAGAGCTTATGACATTGTAATGCAGTTTGATTATTGTCAAAGTCGATTATTGGCTCAATACAAAGAAGATTCTGAAATATGTGGTGAATTACTGAAATTACAAGCTTGTTTTTATTTAAATACCTTTTACTTAAGTACACTTAGTTGGAATATAAACACAAAAATGTAATGATTTTCTGCATATACTGTAACTGCATTTTAGTTGTTTCATTTAATGTGCAATTCTAACTGCGTGGGACCAGCCTAAAACACAATCATCTGTACTCTGGTGTGTAGGTGACAACTTACTACATATGGGACCACATACTGAGAAAATGATTTTTATTTGAAGACTTGTATTTTAAGAAAATAACCTTTAAAGGACAACTTAGGTTTTTGGATACCTAAAATTAGCTTGGAATCCCACCGAATGACAACTCAATTGTAATACAGGATAAGACATTGCAAGAAATAGAAAATATGCGGTGCTATTAGAAAGGCACCAAGATAAGTACAGAAGGCAAGTGCTAGTCGACTAAACCTCAGTCTTTAGCCCTGGAATGATGTGGTCACAACTGATTGAAAAATGCAGCACGAGATTCCACATCTGGATCTGGCCAGGACCTCTAGTGTGAAAAACAATGGCGTCACTACAGTAGTGGAGATTCTGGTTTTGTTTTTTTTTTCCTGCTTTTGAACACTTGGCAGTTTCAAATGTATCTAATGCCTACAAATCATATTTTGACAGTATAATGCAATGTGATTAGTCCTACACCACTGCGTCAAGTTTACACATGTATTATTTGCTAGCTATTTTGGATACAAGTCAAAAGATAATCTAGGCTGCATTTCAGTTAAATCAATTAATTGTGAATGGATTTAGTATCAAGTCATCTGTTATAGACAGAGAAGTTAAAATGTGGATGAAGACAGGGGTGCTTGTTTCTGCTATTTATGAATTAGAAAGCTTCTTTTTGAATTATGGTGGACAGACTTGAGGCGACATTCTTTAATCAGAGTGTGTAAACCGATGTGCTCACGGGCAGACACAGATTGAGTGTTTCTCTGAAACTGAACCCTACTGATTGTTGAGGAGTCAACTGCATGGGTACACTAAAGAGAAATGTGTTCGACTGTTGCATACTGTATGTAACTGAACACTACTGTTATCAACCATAAGACATTATTACTATATTTAACTAATGACAAAGTAGTAGAATGTGTATTTTATTATTTGTGAATGTTTTCAAACTTAAAAGGAGAACTAGAAAAAATGAGAATCATCACTGAATAAGCTTGGGTGTCAAAAGCAGCATACATTATTATATGTACTCACCTGAAAATACAAGGCTAGAACACTTTAAATACATTTCACTCCTATTTCTGTAAGCAGGATGATAGCCACCCAAACAAAAAAAAACAGCCACACACAAAAGAAATACACCACATGAGCCAGACTGTGAAACACTGTATAATGATCATTCTGATGTTTCACCAATAAGAACATAGAATTAAAATGCAAAATTCTTACTGGTTCAAAGTGCATCAATGTACAAAAAAAAGTTATAATATTAAAATATACCTTCTTTTCAAAGACAAACACAACATTGTTTTATTCATTTTTATTTGAGTATGTCAAAATACATTTTTTTCCCAAAATATCAGAGTTTCAGTAACTAGTTTTATGATGATACAAGGTCAGCTCAGTACAACCAATAAAATTATAGCACTGCAGCCATTTTTTCTTTTTTCAGATATAAAGAATAAATAACCTAAATATAAAACACTAAAATACTAGAAACAAGTATCTATGTTAGATCTGCACATGCACCCAACACTAAAAACACTCTTTAAGGTTTTCAATTATCAGTTTCACAGTGTGACTAACCAGTAAACCCACTGTTCACTGCCACTCAAACGTCTACTCTTCAGTGCTACATTCTTAAATTTACCCAACATTCATACAGTATCAGTCCTCAGTTAATGATCAGATTCTCCTTGTACCTTTTTTAAAATAAATATATATACTCTGTATATACACCTTTTATATATATATAGATTTATATTAAAAAAGGTAAGACACCTGAGCTTGATAGTATGAGCATGACCTCACATCCACAGAAAACCAATTACCAAAATATTGAGGGGAGACGGGCATTAGCCCAGTTGTTAAAATAAAAATAAGTGACAGAACACAATGACTTTGCTGTTCTGCATGAAGGGGTATAAACTCACATTTAATATAGTATACAATATAGTCAATGATAATACAACAGTTACCGCAAGCTTTACAATGTACAATCTGTATAAGCAGAATTCTTCAGTGGTTTTAGGTCTCAGCACAATGTGTGCCAGTAGGAAATCACACTTGTTGACAGGGTGTTACCAGGGCAAAGGAGGTTAGGGAAAGATGAGGAACAAAATCTGACAATCTCATCTATAGCAACATTCACTACAGTAAAAGTTAAAAGGCCACTGAAATGAATAAAATATGGTCTGAATTCTGATCTTTGACAAAATGAATAGTCTCCAACTATAAATGACTTCACATGGCATTAAACAGTGCATGTAGACTATGATTGAAAAACCAACTTAAGTTTCAATATACTTCACACTTTTAGTTGATAACACTTTGGCTAATAATATTTTGAAAATTGTATGGTTCCAAACATTTACAATATGTGAAATGTAGTGAAAAAAATTAAACTGTATTATCAAATGTTTTACTGAACAGACAAAAACAAAACAGCATATCTGTTTTCACATTTTGTCACACTATGATTCTTGGGTTTCATAATAAAGCACAAATGAAACCCACTTATTTAATAATAATAAAAAAAAACCCTAAAAAAAAAAAAAAAAAAAAAAAAAAAACTATTCTGGAGTCCTTTATTTTAACAGTAACAGGCTTTCATAATAGGGAAGCAAAAACACATGCCATGTGGTGGTTTGAAAATCAAACAGTACATATATACAGCATCACTCAGTACCGGCTAAAATGAAGTGAAAATTACAGTATAATGAATTGTTACACTACAAACTAAAAACAGAATGCACAAAAGAAAAAAGCACAAACAAAAAAGCAATGGTGAACAAAGGCAGACAAGACGTCGTCTACCAATTTGTTTTTAAAGAATAGAATAGATGCATATTGCACATATAGTGAAAGCTAATGTTCCACATAGTCCACCGGTTCAAAATGGGGAGAAAACGGTTTTAATTTTGCATTGTCTGGGTCTACTCCAGAAAAAACAGCTGTCAGCACCTAGGGAATTACATCTGGAATAAGGAGATGTCAGGAGTTAAACAGCATAGCACACACCACTTCTAAGCTGATGACGAATAAAACAAAATAGCAGATAAGTTTCTGTGGCACAAGTCCTGTGTTGAAGAACTGTTCTTCAGTGAAAGTGGAGCGCTCTTGATGCAAGTGTTTATGTACATACTAAGGCTTACTGGTTAATATAGCAGATGATCCCTGGCTTTAATGTTTCTGGCAGAGTTTTCTCTGCCAACTCAGTCAAGCCCATTTTGCCAACGACTGCAGGTTTATTTAAAAAAAAAAAAAAAAAAAAGCCCTGTTACGGGGTGGTAAACACGGGGCAAGGGAATTCTGCAGATGGAGGGCAAATTTTTGCCTCAAAGCTGATGTCTGTTGCAATTAATATTAATGTGCAATAAAATTAGTTGCTTCAACAGGAAAAAAAAACATTATTTTGAAAGTTTGCTTATGACTCTAATCAAGGCTCCATTTTCATCCTTTAGCCTCTGGTTGTCTGCTTTCAAGTCTGGTAGCATCTAAAAAACAATGAAAGAGAACAAAAACATGTTAAAAAAATGAATTTTTAGACTACACAGATGTGATGTATACTACTAAAAATAAGAACACATTATTAAAGCTTCACTAATTTCCTTACAATGGTATTTTTGAAAAACTGACTAATTTTCAAACACACACACAACTTTGTTTATAGCACTGTAAAGTACTCAAAAAGCTGTGTGTTATTCATATGAACCATTGAATAAAGATGGACATAAGCGTCCCTCACACAGTAGGCTTTTTTCTTCGCACGGAATGTAAAGGCAGCTTTGTTTGGGATAAGTGTAGCATTGTAGTTCAATGTTGTCAAAAGTGGGGGGGGGCAGACTTAAATACAATAATTAAAGCAGCTCTTACTATTCATACAAGAAGAATTGCATTTCATTTAAACGTTACAAAATGGAATACATCTGCAAAACTAAACCACGCACCATATATTTTGCTAATCTCGCTCCAATGATGGAATTTTCATTATTTTTGTGATGTAAAGTAAGCAATTGTTTAATACTTTTAACAAAGGTCATTTCACAATACTGTATTATTAAAGAATCAATTCTGCAGAATATTACAATTTATTATTCCCTGCTGTTAAAACTAGAAACATACCCTAAAGGCAAAAATGTGTTAAAAAAAAAAAAAAAAAAAATCAGATCACTCTAAATAATTTTCAGCATCTCTAAAGTCTAGGGACACCCGGTCACAATAGATAACACACACTGGTACACTGTCCAACATAAGCTTCTGGTAATTTCTTGGAAGGTACACTGGTAAATTAGCAAGGTATTAGCTAGTAACAGAAAATACAATGCTCCAAATTTAAATATTATCATTTGAATGTATACATATACACACTTATAATTCTCCACAAAAATACATTCCCATAAGAGGAACAGAGTAGACCTTGTAGTTTTCACAGTAAATTACTTTTTTTTTTTTTTTTTAACAACCAAAATGGGTTCTCAAATACTGATGTGTATTAACTACTGGAAGGAAAGTAAAATCCTCTGATCATCTGTATTTTTTTCTTTTTAATTTCTGCAACTTGGGCCCAATTAACCTTTTATGTACCTGAGACTTTTGGCCAATCAGCACATAACCTGTGTCTGACTACACTGTAGCTAAATGTGAGAAGCAATTTAGTTGAAATTTCTCCTACAAAAAATTCCTGTAATCCTCCATGCACTACAGTTTTGAATATTTGAATGTTTGTAATGAAACAGTGTACTTGATTTCCCTAAGAAAATGCAAGTAAACTGTACGTTTCTTATTAAGCTCTTTCTTCCCTGTAGCATGATGAAGGCCAAAACAGGTCCAAATGTTCGACTTTTGTAAGGAGAGGGTGGTTTTTTTTGTTTTTTTTTTTTAACCTGGCAACTACACAGCATTGCCAACAAAGTGGGATATGTCTATGGAACTTTAATTCCTGTACTTTATATAATACTAAAAAAAAAAAAAAAAAAAAAAAAAAAAAAAAGCGCCTGATACCCGTGCTCCACTTATCAATGATATACAGGGTGTCCACAAAAAGTCTCTCTACAATTTCAAAAAATTACTAAAAAGGCAATTGATGAGATATGTTAATCAAATTTGTCTCGTGTACTCAGTCGCTATCAAAGTTTGTAATCACATTGCATTTGGGTATTTCAGGTACCCTGTTGATGAAAAAGAGGCTGTTGAATAAACCCCTAAAAAAATGGCTACTCCTCAAGAAAAGGCACAATGTGTATCGTGGTTTATTGAAACAAAATCGGATACACAGACTCAGCGAAACTACAGGACTAAGTATGGAAAAACATCCACTGTCATGTCCGTCAATTCGTGCATGGCACAAGAAATTTATGGAGACAGGGACAGTATTGGACAAAGAAAGGAGTGGACAACAAAGAATACTGGAGGAAAACGTTGATTGTGTAAGACAATCCTTTGCTCGTTCTCCTACAAAATCCATCCATACTGCTGCCACACAGTTACAGCTACCATGTTCAACAGTGCTCAAGGTCCTACACAAGAACTTGCCATTGTACGCTTATAAAGTGCAACTCTTACAGGCACTCAAGCCAAATGATAAACCAAGACGAAAAGAGTTTGCAGTTAACATGCTGGAATGAATGTCTCAGGATGCAACATCCCTCACCCGAGTTTGTTTTAGTGATGAGGCAACCTTCCATGTTTCAGGGAAACTGAACACACATAATGTGAGAATCTGGGGCTCAGAAAACCCCCATGTGATATCATGTATCGAACAAACATATGGGACATTAATGACCTGAAGCAAAAGATCACTGATGCCATTGCCACCATTGATGATGCTATGCTACAGAGAACATGACAAGAAATCAAGCACCGTTTTGATGTGCTTCGTGCAACTAATGGTGTCCATATAGAGGTATATTAAATGAGGCAAGAAAAACTTCAATATCTACTCCTCATTTTGAAATAATTTCCACAGATTTTGTCTATTCATTTGTTTTTTTAATAAAATTTTGAAACAGTAAAAAGAGACTTTTTGGACACCCTGTACTATGACAAAAACACCGTTAGTCTTTACCGTATCAATTTATCCCCACCACTAATATACTATCACGTATGCTGACTTCACAGGACTGTTTAATTGAGTTTAAACATAGTAGTGGGATGGTTTTGCCAGTTTGGAGGAGTAAACACATTACTCTTAAAAAAATTCTATAAACACAAGATGCTTTTACAGTGTAAAATACTTGAATCTAATATAAAGAACACAATGCATTCACATGCAAAGAAAGTGCCCGTAGTAAGTCTGCACACTTTTTAAAAAAGCAAGTCAAATTTTATAATCTAAAAGCCAAAACTCCAGCCCCACTAAATGCATTTTCTTTTTAATTTGCTTTTTTATTTAATCATTGTATAACAACATTTACAAAGGAAATGAAATGCTCACATGTTTTGGTTAAATCAATTTAAAACTAAAATAAGTACCAGTTTGACTATAGTTGTAACAGAATGTTTGTGAACCCTTTGAAATGCTTTAATAATTTGTACAAGTTTCACTGTAATAAAATAAGCAGACTGATTAAATAAAAAGCATATATAAATTGTGCATTGTCATAAATGTATTAAATATATTGTTTTAAACACTCATGATCAAGGCTAGATGCCACCTTCCTACAATGCCAGAATCAAGGAGACCATGAAATATGGTGAGATGTACACAAGGATTGGACTCGAACATGAAAGACTGTGGTTCTACAGAGTTTATAGAAGTGACCTTTTCTAGGCAAGACTGTGATCCTGGCATATATTGTCTGTTCCTTAAAGATTTTTGAGAGTATTGTAAGGGATACTTGATGTCTTAAAAATGATTTAAATTTCATTTCCAAGTTTCTGTTTTCCATCAAATATATTCCAATGTTTTTTTTTTTTTTTTTTTTTAAACTTATAATTGCCCAGGTGAGGAAGTAAGCACACCCAACTGCTTTCCTTTTTTTAACATGTATGCAAATCAAGATTTGATCTCCATTTAAAGAATATCTATAGGTTAAACATTATGTAATACGCATCATGCCACATTCTCAACCCACTGTATAATTTAAGCATGAAAACTTATTCTAAATGTGAAATTTCTAAGTCACCCCTACATTTACCACTGCTTCAAGTACCTAAAATTATAACTGGGTGTAAAGGATTAGATCATCATTAGAAAGGATCTGGTTTACACCGGTTTCTTTGAAACCTCAGACATGGTTGGCTGCTTGTTGCTTAAGTGTGTGCATTATCATCATGCCTAAATGAAAAGAGCTCTCTGAGGGCTTCAGAAAGACGTTTATACTGTTTCCTTCACAACTACAGGCACTCCTGGGAAAAATCAGTAAAAAGGGTTATAAAAAATCTTTTGGTGAATTACCTTAACCTCAAAATAGAAAGAGTGAGAGAAATCTAGAAAAAAATCCCTCATCAAGAAAGTATCTTTAACAAAACAACATGTGCCAAAATTAATCAGCATCCCTAGAAAATCTTATGAACCAAACAAACATTTTTTGTCTATATCTTACTTTTTTTAAGTTAATTAGAGTGTGTTGAAAAACTCTGGAGTAGTAATCCATGACTTTCTGTTTCACTATGGTATAAATATGAGGTGGCACCGAGGCCAAATGTTCCCTTACTCAATTACTGACAAGGGTAAGATAAGAGAACACACAGTGCAAATGAGGAAAAAAAAGTGTGTCAGGAAAAGGCTATAAAAAAGGGGAAAAAAAAAACTACTTGGCCGAAAATGCTCATATCTACTGTTAGTACAATAGTTAAATGGTTTAAATCAACTGAAACTGCTACCAACTTGGCTGGAAGAGGACCCAACTTTACTCCCACCACCCACGCACAGTAAGCAGGATAGAAAGAATGGGGAAAAAAAACCCTAAGAATGACTATTGGAGAAATATAGAAAAAAGTAGCACCTTAGGGTTCACTAAATCTTCAAAACTACAACCAGACACCCCCCTAAATGCCAACGGATTATTTGGAAGCTATTCCTGTATAAAACTGTGCTTATACCAAGTTTCACTCAATTCCCCTTTATAAATCCCAACAAATGTGAAATTTAACACACATGCACGTGCCTACAGCCTACCCCAAACTCCTCACAGAATTTTGCATATTTTAATATGCAAATCAATATAAAGAGCCCCTTTGTTAAAAGACAATGGCAAAGGCACATGGGGGGAAAAAAGAATTTCAGTGAATACAAAGAGGAAGCAAGGAAAAATGTACTATTTTTGTTAGCTTAAGCAGGGGTATAAACAAAAATCGATGGAGTGATACAGCATAGCGGAGACACTTGAAAGTTCAAGTTCAGAAAGTCGCTCAGTGCCTGAATAAAAAAAAAAAAAAAAAAAAAAAAAGAAGTGGTCAGATATCAAAGTTGACGTGAAAAGCGAGTCGCAGTCCACGGTCTGTTTATTCCATTTCCGACAATATTACAAAAGCTGACACCCATGTTAAGGGTGCGAATCCACTCAGTCATGGTGCTACTGTGCATACACCTCTGTTTTGGAAACTGTCAGACGACCTTTTGGCTGTGTGCTGAAAGACATTCTGGAGTCATAAAATGCAGCAGTGGATGCTGTAAGAGATGTGACCAATTATCTTAGGAATATAAGGTATATGATACTGAACACAAATTAAATAAATTGGTTAAAAAATACTGAATCTGAATCCCTGTTTTTACATTCTGTTAATTACATTCAAACGCAGTTGTAACGCTGTCCAATGCACAATTCGACACACTTTCTGTGGACTATAGAGCAGCACATTAATAGACTGGAAATGCTTTCAATTTACACCACCAGATTCTCTGAAGGCGCCATTTATAGTGTAGCGTTGGGGCTGAGCGCCACAACGGATCGATTCTCTGCTCTTTACATGGCTCTTTTCTATTGACTCACTATCCTTATTATAGATACTGCTTGCCTTTTGCCGCACTAATTGGAAAAAGCACTTATGACTGTGTTGAGCTGCTGATTTTATAGGTTTTCTAGCTATATATCATGCAAGGCCAGCTCACTCTTTCGGTGATTCATCCTTGGCTAATGTAACTTGTCCAGTCCCGTTGCAATAGCAATGTGCATGGAGTTGAACATTTCAATCACATTTGGAAAACCAGAAGATGCTACAAATTGCGCTTTCATATTTCCTAGTTCAATGGCAGTGTAATGAAATTTTACATATCTGGGTGACAAGTGGATAATACCATCCTATACAGCTGGTATACAGCTGACTTGCAGTCAGCAAGTTCACACTTAAAAAGCTCCTGTGGCTAAAAACCCGATAGTGGGCAAAACTTGCAAAGGAGCAGGTAGAGCACAATTCCTCAAAGTCTGCCTCTGTAAAGACGGCGTGGCACCCGTTCAGCACACAGCTCCAAGGGGACAGCTCTTGGAAATTGAAATTGACTTAGAAGCCAGTCATCACCATCATCTCTAAATATGCACTCTCTTGTAATTCTTCCATTTTGCGATGTCTTCTAATAATGCTAAACCAGCTAAGGTAGTTGGAATAGTGTGGCCATTCTGTGCACCATTATATTGTTACAGAATGGTTACAATCAAGTGAGCTAAATTTGTAAATGACAAGCAATTAATGTGTTTATTTGATAAAAACCCGCATCATAGATGTGATTCTAAAAATGAAAAGCAGACCACAGAAACAGTAGCAGTGCTTTGACGCTGGGTGCCACCAGTTTGCAAAACTGAGCAGAAAAGTGAGTACGCAAGGTAGGGGGGCTACTGTGAAAATAAGCGTGCCTTTACGACAAGTTTAGTTTTTATATATCTCAAAACATGCGACGAAATGGGTGAATACAATATCTTTGTGCATACGCACCATTTATAGATGAAGCCCCTGGAGTTTGCTAAACAATACTGGAATTCTGATTGGAACTATGATCAGACAAAATGAAAATTTAGCTTTATAACAATAAATACTCCATGTCTGATTGGCATAAAAAGGATGGACTATACCAAAAAGAACCTGATCCCCACTGTCAAGTATAATGGATGTTCTGTGATGGTGTGGGGCTGTTTTCACCTAGAAAAGCCCTGAACCTTCTTAGGGAACATGGTATAATAAATTAGTTTCTTGGCAGAGGCAGCCAGATTTAAAGACTGGGTTGTCATGGGATCTTCCAGACAGACAATGATGTAAAATATATGTTCAAATCAACACACGAGTCAAGGAACACAAAATGAAACTTCTGCCACTGCTCACTGCTATCTCAGCCCCCAGGCCTAAACCCCATTGAAAATTTGTGGGGTGAGCCGAAGAGGAGCGTGCACAAGAGAGAATCTAGGACACTGGATGATCTCGAGAGATTCTGTAAAAAGGAATGGTCTCAGGATCCCTGCTCTATTTTCCCCAACCTTATAAGATTTTATAGGAGAAGACTGTTTAATAGCGGTTTAATTAGCAAAGAGAAGTTGTACAATGTATAAAATGTGGAGGTGCCAAAAATTGTGGCACAAGTGCTTTTACTAAAAATAAGTATTTCTTGAAGAGGAATTATTTTTTCTCAGAATAAATTTACTTCAGTTAAAGGTTGCATTTAATTCATTTTGTCAGTTTGAGATTATGGTAATTACCATAAAGTTGATTTCTTTATAACCCTCTTTACTCATCTTTCACAGGGGTGCCAATAATTGTGGAGGAAACTATAGATGCCGATGCCTATGAGTCTGGAAGCTGATTTAAAAAAAATCATGTCACTGTTCAGAAGATCTACAAGTGGAAAAGATTTCAAACAAGTGACAACTTGTCCAGACCAGGCCGTCCCAGCAAGATCTGCCCTAAAACAAAACTCAAGATGCTGAAAAAAGTCTCTAAGAACCCCAGAATTTAATTGTGAGGCCTACGATAGCTCCTGGCACTGCTGGAGTCAAATTACACAAATCTATCATTGGTAAATGCCTGCACAAATTAGATCTACATGTTAACATTTGGCAGGAGAAAACCTTTATTGTTGAGAAAGAACCCCACAGCAAGACTAAAGGTTGCAATTGAACAACTAGGCAAGGACCAGGACTTCTGGAACAGTGCACTCTAGACAGGTGAGGCAAAGATAAAGTTACTTGGCCACAGTACCAGAAGACATGTTTGGCAAGGACCAAAAACATAATTTGATCAAAAGAATCTGACACTAACTGTAAAGCAAGGTAGTGGAAATGTTACAGTTTAGGGCTGCTTTTCTATAATAGGGCCTGGGCAGCTCACCATTACAGAATCTACTATGAAGTCTTTATTGTACCAGATGGTGGTTGAGGATAATGTGAGACCTTCTGTCAACAGCTCAATTGAAAGTGGACCTTGCAATATGATATTGACTCTGCACAGAACAGTAAATTCACCAAGGAATGACTGAAAAGAAAGAAATGCAGATTTATGGTTTGGCCAAGTCAAAGCCTGAATGGAGGAGTGTGAAAAAAATGTTCCAATGTCAGAGACTACTAAACAGTAACGGGAATCAAAGGAGGCAATACCTGCTGTTAGAGCCAAGGGTGCACTCACTTTTTCCACAAATTAAAATGGTGTATCCGTTAAATTTTTGGTTGAATACATTTTTGCTAAGTAAAATTTCCATTATTGTCATTCCACCCTCCTTTTATATGTACAAATTTTATGAAAAAAGAAAAAAAAATCTTTGTGGGGTGTTCTTACTTTTTCACATGATTACATTTGATGTTTTAAGATTCACTTCAGTACAGAATCTACAGAAGGAGATGATGTTATTCTCAAAAGATTAAATTGGGACTGTTGCGCATGGGCAGAAGGTAACTGACCTGTTATATGATAGAAAACTAATTTTTCTTTTTTCATTTATTTAGGGGAAAAAAAAAAACAGCATTTGTGTTTCACTTTGCAGTTTGTATCACAATGAGTAAATATTATCAAAAAAACTGTTTAATATGCCTTGTTCCAAGCTGGTTAAGGCAAAAAGTACCTATTTTGACAGTGTGTGTTGACCTTCTATAAGCACTGTATATTGTTTGCTTATTCTTACAAACAATATTTTTAAACATCCCAGCCATGCAGAAATACTGAATTTAGTGCAGTAACCAGTGAAAATGAATAGTGATAATCTGACTTGTCTTATCATGATAATCAACAATACAAAAATTCAAAGTATCAATATACATATTGAAAGGAATTATAATATCCCTTCATCTACTAATAATAAAGCAAGATTGTTGACTGCCAGGCGAGATATTGTCATGCAAAAAGCCAGGCGAAGCATTTTTGCTGCATTCGAGTAAACTTAAAGCACACAAAGAAAAACAAAACCAAATGAAGGCACACAGAAATCTACACCAGGAAGCCGACAGAAGGTTGGCACCTGCCTCTCTATGAAGGGGCACAGGATATGAAGAATGGGAAGGGACTACAAGTCCACAGAATGCAGATGACTACAGGACTCTGATAACTTAGCCACCACTCTGGTCAGAGCCCTGTTTTCAGCCATTAATCTCTCATTTAATTGCCTCAGAGTCTGAATCTGCTTTACTTGATGAAGGTTCTGCAGAAAATCAGAACACAAGAAGTGGGGAGAAA
This sequence comes from Erpetoichthys calabaricus, assembly GCF_900747795.2. Lineage (NCBI taxonomy): Eukaryota > Metazoa > Chordata > Cladistia > Polypteriformes > Polypteridae > Erpetoichthys > Erpetoichthys calabaricus. The sequence goes on from NC_041394.2 coordinate 298,960,037, forward strand.
AGAAAAAGAATGAATGTGGGACAGAGGGAAGAGAGAAGAGTACATTAGAAGATCTGAAGGAAGTATTGACAGGATGGTACAAATCAAAGAATTACACCGATGTGTTAAATGATAGAACTGAGAAAACTCTAAAAGGAGCCAAGTTATTATTACTGTATTCTTTTGCATAATTAAGCATCAGTTTAGGGAAACAATCCTTAACAATGATTTCACATTTAAAGTAGTTTTAATTAAACACTGTGGAAAAGCAATATAAATTACCAAGTGTAAAAGACTTCCAGTGTTATAACAAATCATATGGGTGAAAGCCTAGTTATTTATGTTAAAGGTTACTGGAAATATAAAGTCACAAAACTTTTACCAAGAAATACATGGTTAAAAAGTTAAGCAAGTTATTGCTACATTATAATATTTATAAAAGTAGTAGAAACTGAACTGCTTTTTAATCAAGTCAGTAATTCAGATAATTTTGCAGTAAAAATCGATGCCTCTTATGTGCAATTGCATGCTCCACGTTCATGATGGTATAACAGTTACTGCTGCTGCCATCAGGCTGATCCAAACAATGGCATTTGATTCTTTGCCAAGTCACTGTCTGGATGTCACATGCACTTACTTTGTCCCTGTGCCTGTACAATATGGAAAATAAGCAATTCAGTCACATTCTAAAGGATTTTTGTTCTTTTTTTAGAATTCCATACAACACTAAATTTGGCCAGTATGGGTTTAGAATGGCAGTGTGTGTATACACAGTAAAGGAATGCCATCACATTCAGAATCTGATTTGAGCCCAATTCTATCTTGTATATGGATTTAGCTTCCCTATATTCTTTAATGTATTGTTTTTCTACTTTTACGATATTTTTTTGTGTTAACTTTATTTTTTATTTTGACTTTAATATTTATTTAGGGTTTTCAGCAATTGTTAGTTTTCATCCCATCTTATTAGTATTGTTTTACTCACCAAAAATGTCCATATGGACACAGTTTTGCAAGTAAACAGTTTTCTTTATAACAGTTAAATTTATAATTTAGTATAATTTTCATGCTGTGCACCTAGTAACTTAATAAATTCAATTTTACTGTCTGTAATAGAACTTAACTTTCTCATTATAATATGACAGTAGAAGGCTTTCAACATAAGCAAAAAAATGCAAGAATCAAATGACATCAGATCATACTAGTTATTTGTTACATACATATACATATATTCTTATTGTATATTTATTTTTGATATTTCCTGATGCTGACTGCATGTCATCTGCCCATTTCCAAAACGCGGGAAGTGTGCTCTTTTATTGGAATTCTTACTTTTGTGAGTATTTAGACTGTGTGAATAACAGTAAAAGAATAAATAGAGATTAAAGTTTTTTCATGAAATATAGTGCATTTTGACAAGCATATTATTTACATCAAATATTGAACATTTGTTATACCGACATCTCAGATCATTCCCTTAATAAGTAACATGAGAAACCTGAGGAGCTTCCTGTGAGCCTAAACTGGGTGGAAGTAACAACATACGTAGAAACACACATGTTGGCAACTGATAGTGTTTAATAACTACTTCTAAAATTGAGCTGTCAAACTACGTCTGCACATACACACACTCAGTCCACAAACACAATGGGGAGATCATGCAAAAACCATACAAACACTGCCAAGGTTATCAATCAAACCTTAACTCATGGTTCTCTGCAATACACAGAACACATTTATTTATGTAGCACATTTCCCATGCTCAAAGAGCTTCACAAAAACATTTAAAAGAACATAACAGAAATAAAAGCACAGATGACATTAACACAGGATACAAACTAATATAAAACATTAAACACCAAATAGATAAACACATGAAAGTCAAAGTTCTGAATTAGATTAAGAAACAGAAAAAAGAAAGCCATTATGAAATTACAGAATTTTTGCCAACTATATATAGGAATGAATAGTAAATGTGGATGTACATAATTGTAAAATCACGATGAAAAGGAATAATGAATAGGGCAGGCACAGATTTTGTTATACATTTTAGAGCCTACGCTGGAAGAACATTCATGATTTAATGGCTATTTGCTTGATTTTCAATTCAGATCTAACAATTGCAGCAAGACGGCCACTCTGACCTAGGGGGTATTTTTCGTACGTCGCTTAAATCATCCGAGATCAGACGCCTGATCTTGGATGAGTTAATGCCAGTGAAACTCATCCGGGATAAGTCGGTTTTTCAAATGCAGCCACGTAGTAGATTAGTCGAGCTGGATCTAATCATCCGAGATGAATGCGCGCGCCCGCGCTGAGTAAAAAGCCCATATATATTTTTGAGTCTAGAAAACATGATCAGCAAGTCTTTGATAGGCTGCAACAAAATGACAAATGAACGGGTGCATTTTTTTCCCCACACAAGCTGTGTGTGTGTGGGTGTTAGTTAGTTAGTTAGTTGAAGAATTTCAAGATTTAATATGCACAAGGGGTAACACTGCAAAAGCAGCCCAAACCAGAAAAGACGGTTGGCAAAAAGTGGCCGACAAATTAAACACATGTGCATTGTACTTACTGAAAGCAGCGTTTCATTTCCTATGTGTCAGATTAATTATTATTTAATATGTCATAATTCCAGATCAAACGTGAGCACAAGGAGAACGCGGGAACAGGTTAAAGTGAAGTACAAGAATATACTTCAAACTGGTAAATATTGGTATATAACTATTTAAAGAATTGTTAACATAAAGAATCATATATAATGTAAAGAACATTAATTTTAAAGCTAATAAGAAGGCAGACAAGCAAAAAACAGGTGGAGGTCCACGCGGTCCAGACCTAACCCCTGCAGAAAAGTTGGCTTCTCCAGCAAAATGCCCATCGCCCTGTTTCTGAGGGCATTCCAGGGGGAAGCTCCTCCTCAGACCCTGTGGCAAGATGCAGTGGTCACTTCATTTCAGGTAAAGGATGGTCATTGCATATATTTGTCCTCAATGTGTGCCATAGGTATGTTCCATATAGCCCTCTTTTTTTTGTTGGGTCAGTTGCAGGGAATGTCATATCCCTAGAACCTGACCAACGAGATATTGACAAAGATCAAATATTTGATGAAGACACTGTGTTTGATTATTCATAAGGAGGAGAGGTACATTTTCCAAATCAAACTCCATTCTGATCAGTCCCATGTGCCCCAATCACATTTGGAAATCCTGGGTAATGACAATGTTAGGCTGATTGTGAGATTCTTTATGGAACTGTGGGTGTTTTTGCCTGTGTTTTACCTACCTGCAATGGCATGAAATGCCTCTTTTATTGTCTGCACACGCAGGTGTCCAGGAAACACTATGAAAACCCGAAGGAAATATTTCAGAGCCAAACAGACTTTACGAATTGCCTGGCAAACTGCACTTTTAGATAGATTTTCCACATCGCCTACAGTATATAAAAAAAGTGCCGCTTGCAAAAAATCTCAAAGCATTGTATACTGTCTTTGTGGTTGTGAGAGTTTGACTTCGAATATAAGGTCCTAAAATTTTTGAGGTACAATATTCCCCCTCGGCTAAAGCGGTATCTTTCAAAAAGAATTTCCTCCGGGAGCAATAAAGGATCTTGCCGATCGTGCAAAACCCTATCTATATGAAATTCTCTTCTTATAATTTGCATACCGATATCAATTGGTCGCTCATTCATGTATGGCGAAGTCATGACTGAATGAATTCCACGCACGGACACTGATTAAGTGTGTGAGCTAATCCTTGTTTACATAGAACTAACCTGCTCTGAGCAGGTTTGAGGATTTGGATGTATTGCTATGACAACACATCCAGCAAGAGTTTAGAAAAACCGACTGGATCCAGGATCATGCAAAATCGTTAATAATTACATCTGGCTAAACGAGTAATCCACGTACGAAAAATACCCCCTGATCTGTGCACTGCTGCGATGTAAATACACCAGATGGAGTCGCCTCATTTAGAGATGCAAACTCCTCAGGTTTTTTTTTTGGTAGTTGTTTCTGTGTGACACATCAAGACTGCAGTCAGCAATGAATCAGATAGTTCTGTGGTTTACAAATCATGAGCCATATGTTAAGCATAGTACAGTTAGATGAAGAAGTTGTTGCACACAGATCCATTGCCGGAGTTTATCTCAATGTGGAGCATATTTGATACATTACTCTTGTGATCATAAACCCTGAGCCATGATCCCCTATTAAACACTTTGCAGTACTGTTGCATTCTAAGTATATTAAGACTCTTCCAGTTTGACCATTTACTATTGATGGGGTGTTTAAACATTCAGAAGTTCATCACGATAGTGAAACAGAAACTTTTTCTGCAACACTGCACCACCCATGTTAAAACATCAGTACGAGTAACCTGATTAAAAAAAAATGTGTATGAGTAATGTCAACTTGGTTGATAACATTGATTGCATTCTGTGTGTCTGTTTAATTTGTTACTTCAATGGTTCCATCAGCCAACAAGCAAGCAATATCAGTACAAAATAAGCCCCCCTCAGTGGCATGAGCAAATATCTGTAGCTGGCTGCTGAGCTCAGATCCACACACAAGATTTCACGGATCCTTTTATTCGATCAGTTTACACTGATTTGATTGCTAGACATTACTTTATAATAAATTACTATTATTTTAGGACATCAAAAACAGAATAGAGGTGCATCTCAATAAATTAGAATATTATCAAAAAGTTAATTTCAGTAATTCAATTCAAAATGTGAAACTCATTATACGGATTCATTACACACAGAGTGATATATTTCAAGTGTTTTCTCTTTTCATTTTGCTGATTATGGCTTACAGCTAATGAAAACTCAAAATTCAGTATCTTAGAAAATTAGAATATTACATAAGACTAATTAAAAAAAAAAAAGATTTTTAATACAGTAATGTTGGCCTACTGAAAAGTATGTCCATGTACGGACTCAATACTTGGTCGGGGCTCCTTTTGCATGAATTACTGCATCAATGTGGTGTGACATGGAGGCAATCAGCCTCTATATAATATATGAGTTTCACTTTTTGAATTGAATTACTGAAATAAATTAACTTTTCAATGATATTCTAATTTATTGAGATGGCCCTGTAGTGTACTTCAACTTCAAAAGTATGTTCTTCTACAGGTGCAACTGACAACAGTATCTTTGCCTAAGGCCACTATATATATGCATTTAGTGAGTTCTGAACCAATGGAGTATTACCTTGTGTGCAGTAGCCTAAGAATATAGGTATATAAAGTATAAAATTTAATGACAGAGATGCTGAAGTCCCTTCCTATGGCATGACACACTAGTAACGAGTGCCATTTGATTTACTGTACAATACCAAACCAGAAGCATACACAATTTACTATAAAAATTTCAAACAGGAATGGCTAGACTTTCCCCCATCTTTCTTTTGACTGTAACAACTGATAACATTCAGCCATATCAGAAGTAGGCCAATGACATGACTGGAATGCAAATGTGGTGTATGTGAGCTCCATAAATAATTTTAATTCCCACCCACCCTTATTTCCACTAAAATGAGACAGAGATACAGGCATTTCCTAAAAGAAAGCTTCTTTAGTCACTTTACAATAAAAAGAAACTGAAAACCTATTGTGATGCCAAGATACCCAAAGCAATGAATTGTTGAGAAGGTAACAAAAAGTAGTGTAATCGTTCTACTGTAAAGAGAAACAAAAAAAAAAAGGGTTTTCACTGATATGAGCCTTACTGAGAAATAACTTATGGGGTATATCAAAACATAGATGAATGTGAAAAGAACCACAAATAAAAGTAAATTCAGTAAATAGAGTTATTTCTGTTTATTGGCAAGTTTAAAAAAAACAAAACAAAAAACTAAATCATTAAAAAAAAAGTATGGGTTGACCAGAAAAAAAGCAGGATTATACATTTTTATATCTTAAAATTGCATCTGAAAAGCAATAAAAAGTCAAAAGGAAAGCACTGCAAAAGTGTGAATAAATAAGACTGCAAAAATGACATGAACAATGGCCAGGAGAGCAGGTGAAGATAATGAACATTTTGCTGGAATTCTTTGAGGAAGCAGCAAAGATATATGATCAAAGAAGTGCACAGAGCATTATTTATCTTCATTTTTGGTCTAAACACAAGAAGTATATGTCTGGTTAGAATAACTATCAGAATTAGGTGATGTCAAAAGGTACCCTTCAGGATCTGGGCCAGGGATGTTTCTGTTTCTAATATACAGTATAGAAATTACAAGGTTTAAAATAAAAATTACAAGTTGGTACAAGTCTACAAATGTAAGAGATCCAGTTTAATAGAAGATATACTAGTAATAGCAAAATTATTACAGATGAACCGGACTAGAATTCAGAGTTTAGCAGATTAAATTTAGTATGAATAAGTAAGCATTACATGTGGGAAGTAAGAATATGAATTTGAATGCACAACGGGTGATCTGAAAATTCGAAGTATACCACATGAGAAGGACCTAGGAGTCATAGTGGACTCTTTACTTCTGTACACTGTCTGCATGTGGATAGCAATCAAGAGGGCTAACAGAATCAAAACTGATACATCACCATGTGTGGAGTACAAAAGTCAAGGGTGTTTTTTGTGTTTTTCAGAGAGTCTGAGAATATTAGATTATTGCAATTCTGCTGTTTCAGTACTTTACCACCATGTTGCACTGTTTTTTTTCTTCTGCTGCAAATATGTCATTTAAAGTTTTACATTACTTCATGGATTCAGTTCTACACAAAAAAAAATTAGCATGTTCTGCATTAGTAATCCTCCCACATCCCCCAATACATGCATATTAGGTCTACTAGCAATTCAAAAATTGATCCTGTGTCAGTTTGCCCTGTGATGAAAGTCTGTTTAAGATTATATGTTTACATGTATGTATGTATTAAACTAAAAGTTTATTGATGCTATAGTGGATGACCACTCAAAAATAAATAAATTAGATAATTTTGGATTAATTGTAGCTTAACTGTGGTTTCAGTGAAAGTGGGCCCATAAGACTATACAGTATATGCCATGCAAAGGACTGGAGTCAGTTATTGCTTTGTAGTACCTGGAAAGGATTTTGCTCATTACAACATTGTACTGGACTTAACTGGCTCCGGAAAATGTATGTTTGAATGGGAAAAAAACCTAGTCAATTCATAAGGTGCAATAGTTAACTATACTGAAATTACCAAAAGTAGGGGCAACTGTGGATAGTGTGCTAATTCATCATAAAGTAGTCTCTGTGTTCTTCTAAAACCTGCTTTCTTGTGCTCATTTCAGCACAATGAAAATGCACCTTTAGAATAATAGAGTTACATTAATACAGTATGTTCCCCACAGAGGGGGAAAAAATTATATTTTATTTATATAGCACCTTTCCCATGCTCAAGGCATTTAAATAGGGAGACAGGGCATATAAGGAAGAGAGGGAAATGTAAAATATGGACAGTAGTAGCAAACTCATTTATGGATGTTTGGTTTTATTCAACTTAGTGTGCATTCATGAGGATACGCAAGTTATTTAATTATAACTCACCCTTATTGTAATGTTTGAAAGAGGTTAGCATTGCCTTTTTCACTATGCACTGTGCACATGGTAATGATGACCCTTTAAGCCCTATCTGTAGGGTAATTGTTCAGGACAATTTATAGCACATGTCAAACCATATACTGCAAGAAGCTCCCATTCAAAATTTAAATGTCTTATTCCAATTGCTGTATGGCTGTTTAGTAACTAGAAGTAACAAAATGAAAATGTCACGCCTGTGAAGCATTTGTACTGACAGCCCTATGCGAAAACAAACCAGGTAGCATGCACTTACTGCTGATATAGTTTGTAGGAATACAAAGATCAGAGCAGCTAAACTTCTCAAGTCTGGTTAATCAAATTAAGTAATAGGACATCAGAGCCTATCCTGGAAGTACTAGGCACTAGGGAGTAAGCAGAGCCCACTCACACATGCATCAACAAAACACTAATTTGCCAGTTAACTTCACATGCATTCTTTTGGTATATGTAAGATCCACCACAGTACTTGGAGTGAAACTCATTAAAACACAGAGAGAACCAAAACGTCCATGCAGACACTGAATGACCCAGGACTGGAACCTCAAGACACTAGTGCCATAAAGCAGCCAGCAGTGATAACCACTGCACGATCAGGCTTTCCATACTACAATTCAGCATTATCTGAAATGACGGTAATAGGACTTAAACTGTAACAAGATCATCAGTATTTTTAAAGATCTTTGTTTGCAAGTACACTGCCAAACACAAACAAATTTGTGCAAATAATCGCTATAAACAATGATACTAAATGGTTGGTTATGTTTTGCTTGGTTAAATAAATATTTGACACTGAAACTTTCCTGCTGAATACTTATATTAAATGTTTTATATGTAGTTTGCAGAACTTGCAGAGAAAGAATCCATAAAATCAACACTGAAAGATTAAGTGGCAGCTAATGTGAACTATGTAATTTCAACACCAATTGGAAAGTTCCTAAGTTGAGTAAATGGTCTATGAGACATCCTTTACATAATAATCAATAAGTATACAATTTTCCAGTTATTAAATCCCCATTTACTGCACTTAATAAAACTGTTAAATGGATATTTCAGCTTGTAGAATGAAAACATATCAGATATTTATCATACATGCTTTTTTCAAAATTTTTGTAAGATATACATTACAGAACCTCTTCTAGCAGTGCTTAGAGCTCCTTTAAATTAATTTAGTCTATCTGGTGATAAAGTGACCCATTTGTCCTACACTACATTGCTAGTGTTTTAACTAATTCTGTTTTACTGGAAGAATCCAAAAGCATCCTCTGTTACTTAATGGAAAATATTTTTTTTTTATCTAAAACCAGAAAAAAAATAACATTCTTTGCATGAAGCAGTGCAGAGCTTCTTTAGAATTTCACAAGATTTCATTATTATTTTAAAATAAGTATGCTGTGTTCCTGCTTTTATCTCTGCTAAACTCCTATTGTTGGAATTAACAAAACGTTGTGCAACATAGTGAGCTTCTTTTTTGTTACTAATTAGCTCTGGGATAGAAGACTTTAGTGTGGTCTATGACTACAAGCATAATTGTTTCCATGATATGGGGGATCTATTGGATTTCTGATTGAAATTTTTTTTTTTTAAATCTTAATTTTGTTTTACTGAAACTTTTGTTTAATTGTCATGTTATAAAACAAATTCTAAAAACTCTACAGATTCTTCATGAAAAATCTGGTATATTAAGTTAAACGTTTTCTAGTATTAATTATACTGTAATTGAAGACGTGCCTTGGGGTTTAATAGCCGGTCTTAAACTGAGAAAGTTCCCTCAGGGCACCATGAGCTCTTTGAAGGGGCACCACAAGGAGGAGAGATAAAATAATTCAAATATGTGAGGGGGGGGGGGGGTGAAAAAAATAAAATTATATATATATATATATATATATATATATATATATATATATATACACACACACATAAATACATTCAAATGTAGATTAGCTAGCTGTCTTGAAGGTTTATTCTAAGTAACATTTTTTCTCCTTTGATGGTAAAAATTGTTAGACTGCATACAAAAATTAGAGTATGTTCTCTCATGGATCACTTGGTGCCAATGGTTCTCCTACAGCTCCTCCTCTTGTCAGTCTTGGGTACCTCCATGGTGCCTCATGGAATCTCATGCATTGATTGCAAGATTTTTGTGACTGTTGTACATGCTCTTGTGCGGAGTAAGTCAGTATTATATTTGAGATAGCTGTGCATTTTGAAATTGTTGAGCAAGATCACGTTTATATTTGGTGAACATTGCCAATTAGTTTTACCCTTCCCATGATTTTCCACGGTAGACTTTTGGATGAAGTGGTTAAAGACAGCTAAGACATAACATTCTTATAAAAGAACACCCTTCTATAACTTCACTTGCAAAAAAGTGTTTTTTTTTCAGCATACGCTTCCATAAAGGTTAAAGTTGTCTAGTTGCGAACTCTGATATGAAAGACCAGCTTGCCTCAATTCAGTCCATCATCAAGGTCCACATCAGGAGCTATAAGCAGTTTCACACTTAGCATTATGACTTTTATATATATATATATATATATATATATATATATATATATATATATATATATATATATATATATATATAAATAAAAGGTGTGGTGTGTGTGTCTTTTTTTATTTTCTTATTCTTCTTTTGGCTGTCGAGCTATATCATGTTCCAAATATAAAATTATTATATATTTTGAAAATAGTATTTTATCTTATGTTTTTGTTTATTCATTTTGATTTTCTTTTATTCTGAAGTACTATCCTGATTCGAAGAATAATAAAGTTTGAGATTCTTTAAGAATCAAAAAAACTCATGTTCAACAAAAACTCTCAAGGGGTACTGCAGTCTGTTTTCCTTACTTGTAAGGGCATTGCAAATTAAAAATTTTGAGATCCACTGGTGTATATTATTGCAATCTAGCTGTGGGAGAAAGTAATATTTTACATTTTATTCGCTCTGTTTAATAATGTTTTAACTGCATAACTTGTTAGTATAACCTCCCTACTAAACATACACCGTGTGCATAATTACTAGGCAAGTGAGTATTTTGACCATATCATCATTTTTATTTATACCTTCCAACTCCAAGCTGTATAAATTATGCTTATTGGATTTAAGCATATCAGGTGATGTGTATTTATGTAATGAGGGAGGGTGTGGCCTAAGAAGATCAACACCCTATACCAAGGTGTGCATAATTATTAGGCAGCTTGTTTTCCTCAGGCAAAATGGGCCAAACATGAGGTTTAACCGACTCTGAAAAGTCAAAAATTGTAAAATGTCTTTCAGAGGGATGGAACACTCTTGAAATTACTAAGATATTGGGGAGAGATCATAGAACCATCAAATGTTTTGTTGAAAATCTTAAACAGGGTCACAAGAAACATGTTGAGAAAAAAAAGATCCAAATTAACTGCCAAAGATTTAAGAAGAATCAAATGTGAAGCTACCATGAACCCATTACTCTCCAGTACTATTATATTCCAGAACTGCAACCTGCCTGAAGTGCCCAGAAGTACAAGGTATTCAGTGCTCAGAGATATGGCCAAGGTAAGGAAGGCTGAAACCCGACCACCACTGAACAGGGCACATACGTTGAAAACATCAAGACTGATTTTTAAAGGTTTTATAAATTAATGCGATGAGAGTGAATCTTGACAGACCAGACGGATGGGCCTATGGCTGGATCAGTAACGGGAACACAGAGCTCCACTTTAACTCAGATGCCAGCAAGGTGGCGGTGGGGTACTGGTATGGGCTGGTATTATTAAAAAATTAGCTAGTTGGACCTTTTCAGGTTGAAGATTGACTCAAAATCAACCTCTAAACCTACAGCCAGTTTTTAGAAGACTTAAGACACTTTCGTCAAGCAGTGGTACAGGAAAAAGTCTGCATCTTTCAAGACTATGATTTTTATGCAGGACAATACTTCATTGCATGAACTGAAGTACTTTACTGTGTGGCTAGCCAGAGTGAAGGGCTTAAATATGAAAGAATAACGACATGGCCCCCTTCCTCATCTGACCTAAAGCCCTTCTTAAATGGGAGATTTATGGGGAAGGAAAACGGTACACCTCTCTGTTGTTGCTGCTACAAAAAAGATTTGATTGTCAACCAATGAAGAAACTGATAGACTTCATGAATGGAAGGCTTATGACTGTTATTGAAAAGAAGGGTGGCTATATTGGTCACTGATTTGTTTTGTTTTTTTGTCAGAAATGTTTATTTGTAAATTTTGAGTTGCTTATTTTTTATTCACACTTTAACAGATGAAAATAAACAAGTGTATTTTTGTTTTTTCTTTAGTTGAGTAATTATTCTGCACACTAATAGTTGCCTAATTGTGCACACATACAGTATGTATTCCCCTGAGAATGTTCACACTCTCATTTCTTTTGTAAAACATTCAGGTTTAACAACATTTTGGATTGAATGACAGCACTATATTTGTTCCATATTAAAATTAATCCTCAAAAATACAACTTGCCTAATAATCGTGCACACAGTATATACTGGACAAACACTTGCAATCAAGTTAACAAAAATTCTGAAGCCAGTGATGCTATAACTTTTTTTTATTTATTTTTCTCAAAAGTGTTCACTGTAGAGCAGAGAAATTCTGTAATACCTTGCATTATATTTTAAATTTGGAATAAGTGTGCTATCTGAAAAAGTACAAGTCACCAACATCCATCTACTATACTTATGTATCCAGTTTTACTTGGACATTTTGTATTCTAAGCAGTTTCACATTATACTGATGATAAGTGCAGATCTGATTTGATCTCTAAAAGTCACCCTCAAGTAAAAGGCCCTGAATTTACTTTGTTTTTGATTTTTAGCTTTTCATTATCTACTTGCCGATAAAAATCTTTTCATTAACTTACGCAATTTCTACTTTGACTACAGGTACAGTACATTTCACTCAAAGACCAAGTATTTTTATGACTAAGAATTTCATTCACCTCAGAGTAAATGATTTTGCCAACAATATTACTTTAGAAAGTTGCTTCCACCCTGTTTAGTCCATGCCAACGACACACATGCTACTCTATCCAATCTGCAATCCAGAAACAAGCTTCCCACCATCACTTTTGTTCAATTACATGAAGCTACTTCCATGTGATTTATTCTTTTAATGATACATCATAAACAGAAATATGTTTTATGGTGCTTGATGTAACAATTTATTTGAATGAAAATATGCTTACTGAAATATCCTCTATAAAATATTACAAATAATAAAACACCACCAAGTATTGTGTAGGAAAAAAAACAAGTATTATATAGGAAAAAGATATATATATACACACACAGTACTGTATATAAAAAAAAATACTACTAATAATAATTTGATCGCTTACCTTAAGTTCTTCCTCCATCTCTGATATCCTCCTTTCCAAGGCTCTCCTTTCCTAAATATCAAAGGACAAAAGAAACCAAAATAAAAATAAAATAAAAACTACTAGTTAATTTTATATATACACAACTAAGTAGTGCATAACCAAAGTGAAAAAAATGTGAAATGAAACACAGCATGAAATGAAAAAGATGTCCACAAAATCATACTACAAAATATCACATTACAGCAGTGAATTCAAAGCTCTGCACAAATGGTGTAGCATAAAATCAAAGCTTTTAGGGAGTGGTGTGGGTGTGATGAAAACAGCTCTCAACTAGATGAATTCAATTTAAGAAACCATGTTGCTATAAAATAATGAACTGCAGCTCTTCAGCAATTTAAAACATCCTGGAAATTCATTAATAATATTCTGTTTCTTCTTTTTTGAATCTCACATTTAGATGTCAAAATTACTTAATTTCCACCCCAATTTAGTTTGGTAACTGGATAAACCTGGTCTGACATGAAACATGAAAATACAGATGAAAATTCAGAAACTTTTTTTTTTTTTTTTTTTTTTTTTTTTAAATATTAACAAATTCATTCTACTTTTAGAAAGCAAAAGTGTTATCACCTTCATATACACCCATGCACATAATCAAGTGTGGCAGCAAATGTAACAAATAACATTCCAACTTAAATAGACTAGATTTAAAAAATAATTACTGTGAATACAATATTTTGTCATCACTGGGTTCAGATTCAAAGAAAAGATGGAGTGTACATTTTACAAACAGGCCATGCACAAATGATGATGTGCTTTCATAACCAATATCAATTTAATTTAGTAATGGTAAAATTGTTTGTACTGTCAAAATAAACTTAATTTTTAAATCTAAAGAAACATATATACACATCTTGATAGAACTTTACATGAACAAACTAAGTGAAACAAAGCAGCTCCAGCTGTGTGAACTTTTTAAAAAAACTGCAGTAGTTAGTAAAGTTAAGCAAGCAGTAGTAGTAGTTAAATAAAAAACACATTACTCCATACCACTAAGATGAGAACGAGTCTTGCGTGTTACCTTTAGACATAAATTGATTTCTTTCAGGCATAAGAAGTTAGTCAGTGTTTACTGAATATAACTAATAGTTTAAATATATCTAATATCTGTAAATCCTGTGTTATGAATCAAAATGCACATATGCTGCTTTTATTTACAACATGAAAACAGGCTAATTCAAATACAGAGAATATTAACTAAAAACTGTAAAAACAAATTATTTTACCAATTTAAATACATCTTGTTTCAATTTATACTTAGTAAACTTAGATCAAAGGATTACACAAAAATTTAAAATAACATGAAAATAGAAATGTAACACAGACACCAAACAATGCTAAAACAAGCAGAGGATAATTATGTAGTACAAACAAAATTCATACCTATTATTACATAGAATATGAATAGTTGAGTCTTAAGAGCACTATATAAACAATTCTCTGGATAATTGTTTAATACTATACAGTTATTTATATAAATGCCAAAACTTGTGGTCAGTGAGATGTATGAACAAATGTGTTATTGTTGGAACAACAACTATTACTGTTGCTACTTTACTTTAATTATAACCTTTGTTATATAAAGGGACTGCTGAAAAAAGGCAGAGAAACAGGACCAAAATTAAAAAGTTATACAGGTGCTGGTCATAAAATTAGAACATCATGACAAAGTTGATTAATTTCAGTAATTCCATTCAAAAAGTGAAACTTGTATATTAGATTCATTCATTACACACAGACTGATGTATTTCAAATGTTTATTTCTTTTAATGTTGATGATTATAACTGACAACTAATGAAAGTCCCAAATTCAGTATCTCGGAAAATTAGAATATCAATTAAGACCAATGCAAAAAAAGGATTTTTAGAAATGTTGGCCAACTGAAAGGTATGAACATGAAAAGTATGAGCATGTACAGCACTCAATATTTAGTTGGGGCTCCTTTGGCCTGGATTACTGCAGTAATGCGGCGTGGAATGGAGTCGATCAGTCTGTGGCACTGCTCAGGTGTTATGAGAGCCCATGTTGCTCTGATAGTGGCCTTCAGCTCTTCTGAATTGTTGGGTCTGGCATATTGCATCTTCCTCTTCACAATACTCCATAGATTTTCTATGGGGTTAAGGTCAGGTGAGTTTCCTGGCCAATCAAGAACAGGGATACTATGGTCCTTAAACGAGGTACTGGTAGCTTTGGCACTGTGTGCAGGTGCCAGGTCCTGTTGGAAAATGAAATCTGCATCTCCATAAAGTTCGTCAGCAGCAGGAAGCATGAAGTGCTCTAAAACTTCCTGGTAGACGGCTGCGTTGACCTTGGACCTCAGAAAACACAATGGACCAACACCAGCAGATGACATGGCATCCCAAACCATCACTGACTGTGGAAACTTTACACTGGACCTCACGCAACATGGATTCTGTGCCTCTTCTCTCTTCCTCCAGACTCTGGGACCTTGATTTCCAAATGAAATGCAAAATTTACTTTCATCAGAGAACATAACTTTGGACCACTCAGCAGCAGTCTGTCTCTTGTTCAAGAGTGGCTTGACACAAGGAATGCAACAGCTGAAACCCATGTCTTGCATACATCTGTGCATGGTGGTTCTTGAAGCACTGACTCCAGCTGCAGTCCACTCTTTGTGAATCTTCCCCACATTCAAAAATGGGTTTTGTTTCACAATCCTCTCCAGGGTGCGGTTATCCCTATTGCTTGTACACTTTTTTTCTACCACATCTTGTCCTTCCCTTCGCCTCTCTATTAATGTGCTTGGACACAGAGCTCTGTGAACAGTGAGCCTCTTTAGCAATGACCTTTTGTGTCTTGCCCTCCTTGTGCAAGGTGTCAATGGTCGTCTTTTGGACAACTGTCAAGTCAGCAGTCTTCCCCATGATTGTGTAGCCCACAGAACTAGACTGAGAGACCATTTAAAGGCTTTTGCAGGTGTTTTGAGTTAATTAGCTGATTAGAGTGTGGCACCAGGTGTCTTCAATATTGAACCTTTTCACAATATTCAACCTTTTCACAATATTCTAATTTTCTGAGATACTGAATTTGGGACTTTCATTAGTTGTCAGTTATAATCATCAAAATTAAAAGAAATAAACATTTGATTAAACATCAGTCTGTGTGTAATGAATGAATCTAATATACAAGTTTCAGTTTTTGAATGGAATTACTGAAATAAATCAACTTTGTCATGATATTCTAATTTTATGACCAGCACCTGTAGTTCAAAACTGCTGCTTTAGAATTTCTTAGACCATATATGTAATTATCTGCTTTGGATAATAAAAGAAGCAAATAACATGATTGTTTCCAGCAGTTGTAAATTATTTCAGAGAACAAAAAACATTAAACAGGTATCTGTTGTCTGGAAAGCTGAAGCACATACAAACTTTAGTACCCCTTTAGTATGCATTTAATTTTAACAATTATTCATTTACTCATTCCTTCATTTCCCTCTGTCTCAGAGATCTATTACTGTAATGTTAATATTCATCACAGAATCTCCATGTAATACTGTTGCCTTACTGTTCCCTTTGCTATATTTTTTTTTTTTTTTTTTAAATTTCTGTCTTAAATGGCCACAAACAAACTCTTGTCAGTATTGTGTTTTCCTTGCATTATTTTTTTTACTTCTTTACACATTATTTTCTTTCTTCCAGAAATCTACTACCAAACTTTGGTCTTTTCTTTTCCCACTGATAATTAAATTTGTTTCTGCTCAGGTTACAAAAATGTAAGATATTACTGGATTGGATTTCTAGCTGAGAGATTGAAAGTTGCTTTTAATAAACTGCCATGTTTCTATGTAGTCATTGGTCATAGTACAGCTTAATGCATGTAAGTGAGTGTACAGTAAAAGATACAGCAAAGTAATATGAATTTAGAGATGGAACTGATTATGCAATATTCTCCAGTGGCTAACTTTGCCTGAAGAACTGAGCAAAGTATGTTTCTATCCATCTTCACTGCTCAGCTAAAGTTAGATGCTGTTTGAAGCTTTTATGCTAGGCTAAAATGTTGTGCTACAAAGCCATACAGGGGTGAGGTAAAGCATGTATTACAGGTAGTCCCCAGGTTACGGTCATCCGACCTACGAACAGGGCCACAGCTGCAACGCATGTGCCTCAGTAACTGCCGCTCCGTCATCTTCGGCACGGGGACGCTGCAAGCGTTGGCTGGACAGAGGCTGGAGGGGGTCGATTTCGCTGCGTAGTGTCTGTCGGGCGACTCCCGGCAGCAAGCGGTTTAACTGCCCGCCCACCACACGTGGCTGCCCCGTTCATTCTAGGTGGGCGGCTGGTAATGCTGCAAGTCGTGACCCTGTTGTGACTGAACGGAGGTCATTGAGGGTTAACAGGGAGGCGGGGGGTAGCATTGTAGTGTGCCTCAGATGGCTGCGTGTTGAATGGGGGCGGTGGTGTGGCGGACACTGCAGGCAGCATACTGTAGTGGAGGTGACTGTGATGTGGGCTGGTGATGAACCTTCCCTCGCTGCCCCCATTCATTCTCAATAGCAAGCCTGCTTGTACTGTTACGCACATAGCAGGAAGTTGTTTCTTGTCAGTACAGGGTGGTCCAGATCTAATTCTGCAGATCCAGATCGTCTGGATGACTTTGATTTATGCGGGGACGATTCCAGTTCGGTGCAAAGACGATTCTTTGTGTCGTCAGTTCGCACACTTCTCAATGGTCCGGGATTTTTCGGGTGATTTTCTATGTACTAAACTGAATAAGTTATAGCGCAATGAAAATTGCATAATTAGATCTGGACCACCCTATACATCAGATGTGTTGACGACTGGTGCCTAATCTGCTGTGATAGCGTGTACAGTGCTGTAGAGAAGAGCTCATCTTAACCTTTTGTCTTCACCCTTCAAGAATGTCTCTGAAACACAAATCTGATGCAAGTGCTGGTGCTACAGTAAAGAAGAGAAAAAACATCACCATTGAAAATAAAGTCGAAATAATAAAAAGGTCAGAAAGAGGTGAAACTCCATCATTCACTGGCAGAGCACTTGGTTACAGTCGGTCAACAATAACATTTATTAAAGTAATGTACCTTTTCCGACTTACATACAAATTCAACTTAAGTACAAACCTATCTCGTACGTAACCCGGGGACTGCCTGTACAGACTTTTTTTTTTCTTTCATGTGCATGTGCTCAGTATTTTCAGGACTCAAATCTAAAGTGGATTTTAATGTGGTATGTGATTTTATCTCCAAGTAGCTAGAGATTATTTGGGTTCGTAATACATTTTATTTATATAGCAACTTTTCCATGCTCAAATCACTTCACAGGGATTCATAAAGAACAACAGGGTATATACAACATTGGATACACATAATATTGTCATTAAATACTAAACAAAGACTGTGACACTGAGAAAAAGAGCTGTCAGTCAGTTTTCTTTTTCCTAGAGGAAAGCAAGGCCAAAATGTGGAGACTATCAATCATTCTATCCATATTTATTGTGGCCAGACTAAACATGTTTTTCAAAATTCTTACATGTACATTCAGGCTGCAAGTTTAACATTTCAGCCCTCTTGCCATAAAATCTTGTGCCCTTTCAGGGATGTTACTTTTTATTACTATACATACGGCTATTGCTTTTATCCATAGCACATTAAGCAACTTGCTCAAGGTTGTACATTGAGTCAGAGGTGGGAGCTGGATCAGTAACTGGCATGTCAAGCCCACTGCCTTAACCACTACAACACACTGTCTGCATAAATGTTAAAGTGCTAAATGTTAATCAATACGGGGGAAACATTATTACTGGGGATAGGATAATGTGGTGCAGTTTGGACATTTCAACCTGCAAGAACTGTCCAATATCCTATGTAACCTGGAAAAAATCCTGCAGTGAAACTACTGTTACAGCAGCTGAGCAAGCACTGTTTACAGAAGAGCCTTATAAATAAAACATATTAGAGCGGGGTTGCTAACTTAAATTCCAAGGAAACCTTTTAATATTAAAAAGAAACCACTTACGTAAAAGTAAATATACTTATGTAAAATGTAAATATACTTGTTTTTAAGAAAGATAACTCTGAACAAGAATTTCCAAATTTACATTCAAATAGACTCATTTGATTTTCATTTGATTAACAATGCTGAGTTAAACATAAAAAAATATAAAATACCCTCTTCTTCACCTGTTAAGAATTTTTGCCAATAAATAGGGATACAGACTTATGGTAGGTTTTTATCAATGTTACTCGCTAAAAGACACAAAATGTGCAACAAATCAGTACATGTGTAATCTTAAAAAGGGCAAATGACAAACTCTGTTAATATTTACATTTATTTGCTGAGCAGACACTTATCTAAAGCATCTTATAAGAATGGTCATCATAACCAGGTAAAATAAGCTCGGGAACTGTTTGTGAACAACTGTTACAGGACAAAGGTACAAATTTGACTTCTACAAGTGAAAGGCTCAAAATGAAATATACAGTAAGCTAGTTACAATTCCCAAATTTACAAAACCTACACAAGCTATCAAATAGACAGAAATTCATCAAACTAAAGAGTCTTTAAACACAATAATGGAGTGAGAGTTTCAAACTGAGGTGGGCAGTTTGTTCTACCAGCTGAAAGCTACTCATGACAAGTCTAGACTAATGCTGTATTCCATTTGAACTGGAAAGATGGAAGTTCTGATTTCAAAGGAGGAAGATTAATCTGGAACACCACCACAAATCAGATTTCCTACTCAGAAAGTTGGGAGAGCCTCATCAACTCAACCTCAAAATCTAAGATACTGGACCGCACATCAAAATAACTGAAAGCTGGTATTACACTGTTTATTAGCAATATGTATATACTGGGTCTCATTAAATCAATTGTACTCAAAGTACTGGGGAAGTGGTGCTGGTGAGGCCAGCAGGGGGCACTTACCCTGTTGTCTGAATTTGGATCCCAGTGCCCCAAGGTTATTATAGTTAATGAAAACTAAAATCAAAACTGAAACTATTAAAAAAACATTTTTAAAACTTAAATAAAATTAACAAAAACGAAATTAAAAACTAAAACTAAACGAAACTATTAAAGTAGCTAGAAAGACTGAAACTGAAATAAAATTTACTGAAAATATTTTTAGTTTTCATTTTTGAATGAATATTCTTGCCATTAGTCTTTAACCCTTGTAACTTTTAACTCTAAAACAAAGTAATCCACCATGAGCCACCTACATATATTGATCCAGTGAATGGCGGCTGGTGAAGGAGGGTGGGTGTTCACACAGCATTTGCAGTGACGGAACAAGCTGAATACAGACATGTAAAGCGTATGTAATAGAAAGTGAGATTTACTGTGCCGCCTTTCTTTGCACTTGTTGTATATCAGAATGTAATTCAAATGCCTAAAACCACAATGTGCTGGAAAACAAAACCTTTACTGTATGGACAGAAAAATGATGAGTGACTAACGTTTCAGTCTATTTTCCAGGTGCCTGCTTTTTTTTTTTTTTAAATAATTCACCTGCCACTTTGCACAGAAGAAATCCTTTTTGAAAATATATAAAACTCTCTAGGTCTTCATACAAGATCAGTATATTGCTACTGACCAATCACTTTTGCTTAAAAAAAAAAAAAGTAATTTAACAATATAGTGATACAAACCCTTGTGAAATTTCTGAGTTGCCAATGTCTCTACTGAACTACAGGTAGGTAGGTGAAGACAGTCTGCCAACTGGTGAAAAACTAAACATACTAATGTTTTTTTTTTTTATTTATTCTACATTTATTATTTTTTAGTTGATAATCACAGCTCAAAATACCCAAATATATTGTGGAAATAATCAGTAGAAAATGATGTTTTAAAATATTTGTCCCACTTTTTTCAATTCTTTTCTCTCAAAATAGATAGCTGAAATATTATATTCTTATCATCAGCCATATCATCCATATTGCAAATCAGGGATTGTTCCTGCTTTGAATCCAAACCTGCTGGGATAGGCTCCAGGTTTAGATAATGTATATATTGTTCCTAACCTCAGATGCTGTCGCTTTGTGGCCATCCATACACCTATTGCCTACTCTTGCTCTGCTCATTAAGGGTTTAATGTTCTTATGCATGGGCTATTCAAGTCTCGCTGCCCCTAACCTTGACACTAAATGCTCGTTTTCCTTTGTTTCCCTCAATATAGCTAGCTAGCACACTGATTCAAGCTTAAGAGCCCTGTTCTTCCTATGCCCCCATGATTTTCATAATCACACCTGGCAGAACACAGTAGAACCTGTTTTCTTATTTTTTATATCTTTTCTGGCCTACAGGTGTCAAAATTCTGTCTATAAATTTTATGTGTATTGTTTGCATCTGAGATCAGAGATCAATATGGCTGGCAGAAAATAAAGCCCAGTACGGGAGATTTTTGAATGCAATATTGAAGGCATTCATTATAAGCACATTGTCTTGGAGCACAATATAGTGTGCGCCGTAGGCATTTAGAGTAAAAAACCCTCAAACCTTAAAATTCACATAAATTTCATTATAAATTGGCCCATTCTGGGCAATAAAAGGAAAAGATGAAAAGTGCCAACAGTCAGCGCATATTTGTTCAACACAAAATACTTTAAAAATGATAAAATTCTCTAAAATCGGTCAAATTCAGTTATCTGGTTTTGATTATGCTTGTTTTTATCAGATAAAAACAAAACCAGATAGTAAACCATCTACAGTAGTAAGCTTCCTCCAACATTAAATCCGTATTATATCCAGATCCGTTAAGTATACGGTTCTGTCTGATTGTTACACTAAACTCCATAATAGCTCCATGCCATAATAATTACTAAACCTAAAACTGAAAATAATAGAAATAAAAATAAAATAGAAATGTCTTTGTGAAATAAAAACTAATATAAAAATAAAAATACACGATTAAGGAAAACTAAAACTAAACTGAATTTCCAAGTAAGGTCAGAAAAAACATAGAAATAAAAACCAATATAAAAAGGCAAAACTATACTAACCTTGCAATGCCCCACTGCAGTGACAGGGACACTGTGCTGTAAAAATAATGGCTCTGTGGTCATAAAAGGTCCCTGGGTATTCTTTGCAAAGAACAGGGTTTATCCTAATGTCCTGGCTAACCTGTCTGTTACAGCCTCATCATCCTGGCCCAATAATCATCTCCTGTCTGTGACTGGACAACTGTCTCTCACCCCTTCACCATCTACCAGCTAATGTGTGGGGAGTATACTGATGCAGAATGACATCTGTTGCATCATCCAGATGGATACTGCACATTGGTGGTGGTTGAAGTGTCTCCCCACTCACTGAGTAAAGTGCTTTGAATACTGAGAAAAGCACAATGTATATGTAAAGATTATTATTATTACTTCTCCAAATGAATGCAAGAACAACAACGAAAAGTTTAAAGAAAATGCTTAATTTCTTTCAAAACAAAAAGGCAAATAACTGTGGCTTAGGCAAGATGTTAGAATAACAGAATTACCAACACTTCAACTATGGAAGGGTACATATTTGTCAAAAAACACTTTCCCCTGTGTGTTGCTTTCCAAGTTGAACTTACAATATCCAATCATGGAAAGTATGAGATGATCTGAAATTTTCACAGGTCCATTCAAATCACCCAGTAAACCTATTTTTTAGTTTACAGATTTTAGTTAAATTGGACTACTGTTAAAGAACAATTGCAGAATACCATACTGCCAGCTGGTTTAACATGTGCAAGCTGCCTGTAAATGTTGCACTTAGACGTAGAAAGGTAACAAGTGATTCTGAATGCTGTGAAGCATGGGTCAATTTTAAACATAGATAAAGAAGCTAGTACATCGTAAGACACACGCACACACCGTTCATTTAACTGTTAATGTCCTAAACCTGCTTTGACTAAGTATGTAGTAAGAAAGCAAATTCATTCAGTCAACAAGTTTAGATATTTTATATAAGGGTAGTACAAGACAACCTGGTTCCAGGAACTTTTCAGATACTTAATTTACTAAACTCTGTACAACGTCCATTTTGTCTAGCATCAATCTAATATTAATATATCATTCTTAAGCACAGTACAGCTCCATGTCTCATTGTAAACTGCAGTCAGTCTGAAAGGCATTAAGTGCTTAAAATTCAACTCTGGCAGAGTACACTTTTTTTTGCATATAAATCAAAGCCCAGTAAAATTTTGATTTAACAAGCTACAGGTGGGCAAGAGACTCAGTTAAATCCTACATATGTGTCAGTTTCATCAGTGGGGTTACATACTATTTGATTTTTAAGCAAATAAATAAATAAATACAAACCACTTCAATTATTGCATTCTCTATTTCCAAGCAGAATGTAACATTATCCATCCATCCATCCATTATCCAACCCGCTGAATCCGAACACAGGGTCACGGGGGTCTGCTGGAGCCAATCCCAGCCAACACAGGGCACAAGGCAGGAACCAATCCCGGGCAGGGTGCCAACCAACCGCAGATGTAACATTATTTGGTTACAAATATTTATTACTCAAAATGTGAGTTTTCCAGTTACCTTCCTTGGTACAGATAACGAATCAAAAAACACTTCCACTTATTACAGCTTTGTTGATGCACAGCAATCTTGCATGCTTTCATTCTTAATTCCATCTATTATCTAAACAAACACTTTCTTCTAAAATACCGCTGTTGCAAGGTTTACAGAGCATAAACTAAAGCCGGATTTATATTTCATGCGACGCATGCTGCAGCGGACACTCCTGCTACGCATGCGTTGTACCGTTTATGCTGGCACGCATACTTTACGTAAATCTGGAGGAATCCACCAGGTGGCAGTGTGAGATATTATCACGGGGAGAACAGGTTCGGCTTTGCTGTGTTGTGAATTGCCTGTAACACCCATTAAACTCCAATGACACCTTACCGCAATAGCTCTGAAAAGGATGTTTAATGATTACATCCATCAGTTCAGGGATTTGTCCATTTCAGCTAGTTTTGGGCACAAAGCTGAAACAATCCCTGGACGAGGCATCAGCTCATTGCAAGGTGAATACAAGCACTCGCATACACGCAGGCATCATTTTAGTGTAACAAAATCTGCATATTTTTGGAAGGAAACCGGAGCACACTGTGGAAACCCAGCAGGAAAACATGTAAACTCCAGGTAGGGAATATCAGCGACGTGACTCCCTGCAAGACAGCAGCGCTAATGCTCTGCCACCGTGTCACCCCCATGTGTGTCATTATTAACAGTATTCATTATTTAAACGAAATTACCGATTTATCTGTAAAATATAACATACATACTTCACTGCATTTCATCATGAAAGTGTTATCTATACTAATAAAAGGCAAAGCCCTGACTGACTGACTGACTGACTCATCACTAATTCTCCAACTTCCCGTGTAGGTAGAAGGCTGAAATTTGGCAGGCTCATTCCTTACAGCTTACTTACAAAAGTTAGGCAGGTTTCATTTCGAAATTCTACGCGTAATGGTCATAACTGGAACCTGTTTTTTGTCCATATACTCTAATGGAGGAGGCAGAGTCACGTATCGCGTCATCAC
This sequence comes from Erpetoichthys calabaricus, assembly GCF_900747795.2. NCBI lineage: Eukaryota > Metazoa > Chordata > Cladistia > Polypteriformes > Polypteridae > Erpetoichthys > Erpetoichthys calabaricus. Next base: position 298,984,501 of record NC_041394.2, read on the forward strand.
GTATTACGCCTCCTACGTAATCACGTAAAGTGAAAACAAGGAAGAGATTTACAGCACGAGTCAAACGCGGGAACGAAGGTAAATGACATTAATTGTTGAGTGTCTTTTAATACTTTGTAAGCATACATATTAACAGATGTGCAATTAAACGTGTGCATTTACGGGGTAAATGACATTAATTGTTGAGTGTCTTTTAATACTTTGTAAGCATACATATTAACAGATGTGCAATTAAACGTGTGCATTTACGGGGTGATTTCTCAGGCTTAAAGCTCGAAGTGATCACTCGAGTGAAGGCAGCTTCACAAAAAAAACAGATCCTTAAAAAAAACTGTTATTGGTATATTTTCCCTCAATTTTAAAAGGTTTTCTTTTCTTCTTAATAAAAATTTAAAAGCAGAACTTCGCCGGTGCAAACCGCGGGGATTTGAGCGACAGACGCATACAGACATATTCATGAGTGCAGGTACTTCGGAAAGAAAGCACCGTGTAAACCTAAAGTTTAAATTAAGTTCATAGACCTACAAAAGGTTGCCATTGATTTGAGGCAAGATTGCTTTTCTCCTGTACAACTATACGTTGCATTCTTAACAGTAAGCTTGCACGGCTTGGTCATATTACAACCGGAGTGCTAAACTGACAACGTGATATACAAACAGAACAATCATAAAAACAGGATTAAATAAAAAGGCTGCTTCCGTTGGCAAAGCAACGAAAAAGGAAGACCTTATATGACGTTCGTTTATAAAACAGCGGAGAGGCTGTGTGAAGTCAGCTTCACAAAAAAACAGATCCTTAACAAATTGTTATTAGTATATTTTCACTCAATTTAAAAAGGTTTTCTTCTTCATAAAAATTTAAAAGCAGTACTTCGCCGCTGCAAAGCACGGGGATGTACAGATATATAGAGATATATATAGATATATATATATAGAGATAGATAGAGAGATCCATATTACTAACCGAGAATGCTAAACCGGATGGACGCAGGGACATCCGGCCATGGGCCGTAGCCGCAAAAAGACGTACTGCGCAGGCGCCCCAAGAAATGAGGGGCCGCGAGAAGCGGATGAGGGGCCGCGACAGGCGGACAAGACCACAGAAAAAAGGAGTGAGCACAGAAAAAAGGAAAAGGCACAGAAAAAAGTAGTCAAACGCAGGCGCCGCACGAAACCCATTGCACACGAAACTAGCACACAAAAAAAAAGAAGACGCTCGCGCACAACAGCAAGGCACCCCCCTCCCTACAGGCACCGGACGGGACACACAGCAAGAGGGGGACTTAACAAGCCCCTGGAACACAAAAAAAAAGAACACAAAACCACCCCACACACCCTACAAGCAACGGACGGGACACACACAAAGAGGGGGATTCAACAAGCCCCTGGAACACAAAAAGAAAGAAGACGCTCGCGCAACAACAATCCTCACCCACCCACCCCCCTCCCCCCATCAATAAGAAGTGACACCCAAAGCCACATATCTAAAGGAAACGTCCATATTAAACATACGTCATCTCAACACCTTCACACTAGGCAGCATAGGTGGATCTCCTTATATGCAGCATAGGTAGATCTCATTACAATGAGGCACTATTAACCGTTCAACCGCAGAAAAGGATCCATATTAACAGTGAGTGCGATCCTCCTTATTACTTATCCATATTTCTCATGCTCAAGAACAAACAAGTCATGAATTCACGATCACAGGTACAAAACGATACCGCTCGGATAACGGGACCAAACACAATTCACACTATGCAGCATAGGTGGATCTCATTACAATAAGGCACTATTAACCGTTCAACCGCAGAAAAGGCTACATATTAACAGTGAGTGCAATACTCCTTATTACTTATCCATATTTCTAGAAGAAAAAATGTCTCGGCTCAAAAAACGCAAAGCTCAACTAAAGCTTCTAACTAACGATGTACCTAAAAGTAAAAACTTTATGAACTGCATTAGATCCTACAATAGTTCATTTGCTTTTGCATCTACCGGAGTAAATATCAGGCCACCAAAAGGCAATGGCCCATACTGCTTTCGCATACGTGCACAAATACTGCATCGCATTAGAACAGTGCACCCTGAAACAAATCAACAACGCAAATATACACAAATCTACATCCTAGATCCACATGACGCAATCTATCAATCAAAGTGCTGCATCGCAACAGGCACGGGTTCAAAACGAAACACCTCCCGTCTCAGACATACGTTAACGGCAGCGAAGGCTACAACGGGCTTCTCACACAGCACAGGCGAATCGATTACAGCTCCAAAAGAACACGTCCCAAATACTACACATGCAACAACGCGCCTCTCAAACGGCACAAGCAAAACATACACCAGGAAAATTCATTCGGATTAATGAATGTCATTTGCAATCATTGTCATTCAGTTCACTTCCCCCGAAGAAACAACTGGCAATACAAGTAATACATTTACACGTTGTTGTCAAAAGGGTCAAATTAGACTGCCTCCTTTACATTCATATCCTGAATATCTACAGAAGCTTCTAACTAACGATGTACCTGAAAGTGAAATCTTTATGAACTGCATTAGATCCTACAAATCGGTATCCACTATGAACATTAACGGTGGCACTGCACGTGACATCCGTCTTGCAAAAATGTTAATTATTGATGAATGTACAATGGCATCCAGTCACTTACTCAACACCATTCATAAACTTCTACAAATGTTTATGAATAATAATATTCCCTTTGGAAGAAAGGTACTTTTATTAGGAGGAGATTTTAGACAGTGCTTAGCTATTCTTCCACATGCCATGCGCTCAGCTATTGTTCAGTGCACCTTAAAATACGCAGACAATTGGCACTGCTTTCAAAAGATACAGTTAGTACAAAACATACGATGTCCAGAACCAGATCATAACAATTGCTTATTACAACTGGGAGATGGTACACTCACCAATACAGATGGACTTCACCCACATTTTATTACAATTCCTCAAGCCTTTATCTGCGACGACTTAGTTACAGACAGATTTGGAACAGCAATCTCATTAGACCAAATGCCCCTTTTAACACAACGCACTATATTATGTCCAAAAAATATTAATGTGGAAAACATAAATACCCAAGTCATTCCATTACTTCCTGGAGAGACACAACTCTTTCTAAGCTCTGACAAACTTGATTCTGATCACGACAATAACCATCTTCATTGACATTATAAGTTCTGACCTGGAATTACCTTTTACACTTAAACGGCGTGTACAAAGAAATTTTCCAATAAACCTTTACACTGTGCCACACACTTTATTGTTTGCATTCTATTTGCATCATCTACACCTTCACACTATTCTATATCTCATTCATACAACACGCTCTTTGTCATTCCCAACACCAGGGGTTGGCGAGCGAAGCGAGCAGGGGGCGGAGCCCCCTAGTAGATAGAGAGATAGATAAATATATATATATATGTGTATATAGATATATATATATGTGTATATAGAGATATATATATGTGTATATAGAGATATATATATGTGTATATAGAGATATATATATATATATATATATATATATATATATATATATATATATATATATATATATATATATATATATATAGAGATTATATATATATATATATAATGTGTGTGTGTATGTATGTGTGTATATGTATGTGTATATATTTGTTGATATATGTATATATATGTGGATGTGTATATGTATATATATGTGTATATGTAGATATGTATATATAAGTATATATGTTTATGTATATATATGTTTACATAACCTCTGTAACACACTACTTCTCCGCTGCGAAGCGCGGGTATTTTGCTAGTCAAGTATAAATCTAAGGATTCTAAATGTGCAGAGAGTTGGAATATCATACATTTAATGTGCTCAGTGTGGCGATCTATTGCTGTTTGCCACTGCCGTCAGTACCGGAGGAAGCCCTAGAAAAAAAAGACGGCACAGAAGACGGTATGTGAGACTTTTGAAATGTATCGTGTCATTACAATCGGGAATATGCAACGCTTGAATATAAAAGCACCACAAATGCATCTGTATGTCGGCATTTTGCTTCACCACTTCGAACCATTCATCAGACATCGAAGCACTCACACCGATCTCGTAGGATCTGCAAAGCGGCTTTCTGTCACATGTAGATAGTAAACAGAGACTCTGACGTCACATTCCAAATTTTAGCACACTGCGCCCTCCTACTTTCTGCTGGTACTGCAACTTGCGCACGCATCACGTTAATTTCTGAGGACCTGCTCAGAGGATGTGTCAAATGAACGCTGGGAACGCGTGGCAGCGTGTGAAGTATAAATAAGCCCTAAGCCTAAGTTGCAAACCATTCCACTGCAGAACACACTCTTTTTTCCCCAGTTTATTTATTATTTATTTAATTTATTTATAAAGCACTTTAAAAACAACCTCAAGGCTGACCAAAGTGCTGTACAAAGAAAAACAACACAAACACATAAGAACTGAAGAGATTCTTAATAGAAAGTATAAAAAGTATACAAATAGCCAACATATTATACAGGGTTAAATGTATAAATGTGTTTTTAAATAGGATTTAAAGGCAGCTAGTGAAGGAGCCCGCCTAACGTGCAACGGCAAATCGTTCCAGAGTTTTGGGGCTGCAACTGAAAAAGCTCGATCATCTCGGAGTGTGCATCGTGCCTTGGGAATGCGTAAAAGCATCTGGTCTGCTGACCTGAGAGAGCGAGACAGTACGTAAGGGTGCAGCAGTTCTGACAAATAAACAGGGGCACACCCATTAAGAGATTTAAAAACAAATACAAGGATCTTAAAATGATTTAAAAACAAATACAAGGATCTTAAAATGGATTCGAAAACGAATTGGAAGCCAGTGGAGGGAACCCAAAATCAGGGTAACATGCTCATGCTTTCTTGTGCCAGTTAAAAAATCGAGCAGCAGCGTTTTGCACCAGCTGTAGGCGAGCCATGGAGGCCTGGCTAATTCCAAAAAGAAGCACATTGCAGTAATCCAGACGAGATGTTATAAAAGCATGTATAACTGATTGATTTTTGACAGCTGCCTCAACTGGAAAAAGCAAGATTTTACCACTGCGTTCACATGGCTATCAAGTTTTAAAGCGGAATCCATTTTTACACCTAAATTTGTGATCATGAATTTCTCAAATTGAGCCACAGTGGAAAGGTTGATGCAGGGGGTCCCGCTGGTGCTATTGGGCCTAAATAGCATGACTTCTGTTTTGTTCTCATTAAAATTTAGAAAATTTAATGCCATCCAACTCCTTATGTCAATAAGGCAATCAAGCAGGGGCTGGACAGAACAAGAACCTTGGCGCTTCAGAGGGAAATACACCTGACAGTCATCTGCATAAAGATGAAAGGAAATACCGTGTTTCCGAAAAATAGCGCAGAGTGGCAGCAGGTACAAGGAGAACAGAAGAGGTCCCAGGATGGAGCCCTGTGGTACCCCCCAGGGGAGGACAACAGAGGTGGAAGTAAAATCATCAATACTGACACAAAAACTTCTATCTGAAAGATAGGACCTAAACCATTGGAGAGCTAAACCTGTGATGCCCACCCACTGCTCCAGCCTAGAGATGAGGATCTCATGTTCTATCGTGTCAAATACAGCTGTTAAATCCAAAAGCAAAAGTAGTACACAGTCACCAGAGTCCACTGTCAAAAGAATATCATTAAAAACCCTTAACAGAGAGGAATCAGTGCTGTGGTGAGTTTTAAACCCAGACTGGAACACTTCCAGAATTGCATGTTCATCCAGAAAGGACTTCAGTTGGGTATAGATGACTTTTTCCAAGAGTTTGGACAAAAAAGGTAGCTTGGAATGTAATGTTTATCAAGAAAATATCACAGGGCAATGAATTACAACCAGGTTCCTAAAGCACCAAAGTGGTACATGTGTGTATATGTTTACATACATCCTTTAAAAATGAATATTCTTCAGCATTGTCATTTTTATCACTGTGACCCACCTTACAAGACCACTGTAATTAAAATGTTCTATATTAATACAATACAGTAAGAATAACATTACCCTTTTTTCCATTTCCAAAAGTGACCTGTCAGCAAATCGTTCTTGCCTCTGAAAGAAAAATATTTAAAGTTGATTTTAAAGAACATGAAATAACTTTATATTAGACTCAAAACTCCAAAAACAGAAAAAAATTATCAAGATATGCCATTGGTATTCCTAGTTGGGGCAAGTGGGTGAAAAACAAACCTGTGTTGCCTTTTCTAGCTGTACTTTTAAATCTGCAAGCTCCAAGTCTGTATCACGTAGTTGTGCCTTCAGTTTTTCATTCTCCGCAAGTATCTGTTCATAAAGCTATTTAGAAACACAATTTTAATACAGGAATCTATGTGATTACAGTATTCAAAATTCAAATGGCAGAAATACAAAGCACACGAGAACATGCTGTAAAACTGGGAAACTTTACATGGACAAGATATTTAACAATTATCCAGAAAAATGAAGCATACAACATTCTACAAAAACAGTAGTAAAATACAAGCACATGTTCTCTTTCCCACCTGCTGATAGGCAGTGCAACTAAGGAGTAATTGAGCACAAGTAGATAAGTAAATTAAGTACCTTTTTATAGTCAATTGTATCTTGTCGGTCCACTCTGCTGTTATATGGTTTTCTGTTTTCACTGCAGCTGAACAGAGCAGAATCAGAAAAAAAAATACACTTTTTATAAATCCAACAGTTTTAAAAAGATGTTTAAATGACGTCTTTAATTATATTTCAGAAACTACTATAAACAATAGTTAGAATATGGATGAATTTATAGCAACTACAGACACTGTCAATTTTTTTTCTTTTAATTACCAGTATATTACTTATTCGTTCTCAATTTATTAATTTTAAAACCTTTACATTACTATAAATATTTTCCCCCAATTTAAAATGCAACATTATTGTTGAAAACTTGATGTGTGTTTCACTCATGAACTAAAGAGAAAAAGAAAATACTGCCTTATTTGTAATATCTGAATCTTGAAAAATTTAATATTTTAAAAGTCCCTCTCTCATAACAGATATATTGTAGTAGTCTGAACTCTTAATTCTCTTTCACCACAGGCCATTATTTAATAAACTTTAAGGTGAATTTTTTTTTTTTTTTTTTAAATAAACTTTTTTTAGTTCAATGAGACAAATTTAATTTAAAAAAAAGTGTTGATTTTCATACCTGAATAGACGATCAGTCTGCAGGAGGCAAGGGGAGGGGAAAAATATATAAACATATATGAGAAATCCAATACACATTTACAGCATACTTTCAATTAGCAAACATTAGCACTGCGCGCACAAGTCTTAGGTGTTGTCTGGGATAAAAAGAATTAAAGTGCATATTTAAGAGCAGAACAATATTTAACACTGCCATTATTTTATTTATTTATTACACACAGATGACAACCTCATGAAGCCATTTCTGCATCAAACCATCTATGGCTGGGCTATTCAATTTCCATTTCAGTTGGGCAAGACTTTCAAACCAAGAAATTTAGCTGGGCCAGACATTTTCAGTGGCCAGTAGGCTGCAGGTAATACATTTTAAACCAATACAAACAAATGTATTGAAAAACAAAGTGTTCTGAGCCCTTTCTTATTTGCAATGGTGATGGACAGGCTGACAGGCAAGATTTGACAGGAGTCTCCATGGACTATATTGTTTGAGGATGACACTGTGATCTGTAGCGTGAGTAGGAAGCAGGTCAAGGAGACCTTGGAGAGGTGGAGATATGCACTAGAGAAGAGAAGAATGAAGGTCAGAAGGAACAAGACAATACATGTATGTAAATGAGAGGGAGGTCAGAGGAATGGTGAGGATGCAGGGAGTAGAGTTGGCAAAAGTGGGTGAGTTTAAATACTTGGGATCAACGGGTAATGGGGAGAGTGGAAGAGAGATAAAAAAAAAAGAGTGCAGACAGGGTGGAGTGGGTGCAGAAGAGTGTCAGGAGTGATTTGTGACAAACGGATACCATCACGAGTGAAAGGGAAGGTCTACAAGAAAGTAGTAAGACCAGCTACATTATATGGGCTACAAACGGTGGCACACACCAAAAAACAGGAGACAAAGCTGGAAGTGGCAGAGTTAAAGACACTAAGATTGCATTGGGTGTGACATGGATGGACAAGATTAAAAATGAGTACATTAGAAGGTCAGTTCAGATTGAACGGTTGAGAGACAGTGTGCAAGATTATATTGGTTTGGACACGTGAAGAGGAGAGATGCTACGTACAGTGTATTGGGAAGAAGATATTAAAGATGGAGCTGCCTGGTAAGAGGAAGGCCTAAGACAAGGTTTATGGATGTGATGAGAGAGGACATGAAGGTGGTGGGTGTAACAGGACAGGAAGATATGGAAAAAAATGTTCCGGTGTTGTGACCCCCCCAATGGGTGCACCTGAAAGAAATTCATTGTTTCCCTTTTAAATGTGATCACATCTAACACTGGCAAATCAAAAAGTATATTAAAAAAAACAACAAAAAACACTAGAAACTGAACAGAACCTGAGGTAGTATCAATTTTTTTTTCTTTTTTAAATTAAAAAAAAAAATTTTTTTGGTCATATCTGACCTAAGCATATCTCAAAGTACATAAAAACAAAACAGTGCACAGTATTACTAATAACATTTGTTTTCATTTTTGAAATAAAAATAAATAAAAAGTCCGCATTGACAACTGACAAATCATCAAGTTTAACAATAATAATTAATTATTTATTTACATTTATACAGCCCTTTACTTAATACTCAAAGTGCTTCACAAACTCCATGCAGGGATGACCCAGGACACGAAATCATGATATCCTTATTGCGAAGCAGCGGCACTACTATTACACTACCTGCATAGGTGTACTGTACTGCATAATATTGTGCTTGATAGTTTAAAATTATAAACACAATTTCCAAAATCAAAGAACATTAACAGTAGGTTAATAACGAGCTCTACATTGTACAAAAACGTTATGTAGTTCTACAAAGCAATCAGTGCTTAATTTGATTTTTAACGAAAATCGAGTTTTCATCAAACACAGTCCTTGAAACAGCCACGAATCTGCAGGATCAAAGCATGTGAGTGGAGTGCCAAAGAACTTTATGAAGAGAAGTGTGGCGACAGTGCTCGCCAGTAACAAGGCTCTGATTGGAGTAACAATTAGATTAATTTGCAAAAACCCACATTTTCACTCACTTGACGAAACTGGAATACAACTAAGACTCCACACACAACTGATTATAGAATCATTTAATATGTAGTTGATGCCACGACCAGCTATTGTGGCCGAGGTGCCCATCAAAAAAATTATTTCCCCCGACCTGTGTGAGCATGACTACAACTTGCACCTTTTATCCACAGAAGGTTTTCAGATCTTAAAGTTGAACACCTGTGCTCCAAATATATTCAGTGGGACATCTTCCTCTAAACCCTCACAATCCTGCTCTGTAACCTCTCCTTTTCAGGCACCACAGACACTATTTACCTAGGATTTTGGTACATTTGCAAGCCAAAATATGATACATAACTTAAACTGCTTCTGATCTGTGCCCCTGCTTATAACAAAGAATACTGTTAATCTTATGTTTGTGTTTATTCTGTTAGTTTTCAAGTTCACTGAAATTCTTTCATTACTGTTGCAAATGGTGTTCTGTAGGGCTGCCACAATGATTTTATAAATGATTAATCTATCAACTATTTATTGATCAATTCCATTAATCTAACAACTGTTATCTGTCCAAATAATTCTAGCAGGCATATGAATGTGTGCTACACTTAAATAATTACTATATATATATAATTTGAAAACATCATGATATGAATAAAACAATGCCAACAATAAAACAAGACAACTCTGTTCATAAAATATTTAAGTCAAAAAACCAGAATGCGATTTATTTACAATTTAATGATTGGAGAAATACCTAAAATAACTTTATAAAGCTGATCTGTATTATATAGGCTGTTATTGCTACTCAGTTTTGACAGCTTCTGACAAGCAGTTTTCATTTGGATACATCACATGACAGTTAAAGAGTTACAATTTGCCAGCATGTTATAAATATCTGTCAAAGGGTAAAAATGCAACTCTGACTGAAATAAAGGTAGCAAGTGCATTTAACAGACTAGTCTACTGTAGCAGAGCAGAGTAGTGGCTCTGAGGTAGGGATCTGCACTGGTAATCAGAAGGTTGCCGGTTCAAATCCCGTAAACGGCCGAAGTGACTCTATTCCGTTGGGCCCCTGAGCAAGACACTTAACCTGCAATTGCTTCGTCCTGGGAATGACGTTAATCAGCATCCAGCCCTGCAAGTAGGCCCTCCAACCTGCAGGAAAAATTGGCACTCAAGCCCACTGTTCCATTCCATCTGAACTAGTGTGGTGCTGAAGTACACTCAAGCCACCATAAAAAACCTCACATTGTTCCATTCCATCTGAACTAGTGTGGTGCTGAAGTGTCACCCATTGCATAGCTGCACTTGGGTTCTAATCTGGGGGTCCTAAGTTGATTTGTCATGTGGTGGGCGCGGCAATGCACTGTATCAGCATGTGCACCTAACCTCTCTCTTCTCCTCTATTGTAATCAGCAAGCATATGAACAGAAACTTTTACTTCAGTGCAATTGCGAGTAATAATAGTGGCAACTGACAAGTGCATTTACCAGACAAGTGATCTGTTCTGTCAAAAGAAATACCGTGGCTTTAACCATCATCCCAAAGCTGGCCACTAGTATGAATTTCATAAATTAGCTTCACAACACTGTAACAACTTTTGCCGAACATACAAGTATAAGTGGGTTGCTTAAAGCATTGCTGTCGAGTCTTGTGCTGTATTTCCGGAGTGCTTTCTCTTCAGGTTTTCAAACAATTGATCTAGTGCTATTCTGGAACACCTATTTTTTTTACACAATAAGCAAGCATCCATTCTCTCAAATGTTGAGGTGATACAACACAGAGGAGAATTTTTCCTGATATTTGGAGGAACCACCTTCGAATGAAAGTGGTGCAGCTGCTGCCATGATTAGATCACTCAAAAACAGTAGAGGGAATTGTAGCATGTTCTTGAGTGATACGGTCATCTGTGTCTCGTGAATGTATACATATTGTATGACAGTCTATCCATGTAATAAACTGGGGAAAAATTCTAAGATTGTCATTTTAAAAGAATAATTTAGTTGGAATATGGAGCATTTTAGCATATTGCACTTACCATGCTTGACATTCATTTATTCAACATTATTCTCAGATCAATTCATAAACACTGACTATGGCCAACACCAACTACCAATTTCATGTTACTAGAATAAGCAAATTCAGATTCCAATTTATTTTCTTTCCCTTATTATATTTTTGCGTGTGCATTTTTTTTTTTTTTTTTATACTAAACTCCTAAATAACTAATAAACGTGCACAAAATATTTATCCATAATAAACATGCCATAAAAGAAAGTAAATTGCTGGCTATAATTACAAGCCACTGTTCTAGTAAAATGTTCATGTTTACCAAGAAGATACGAGGGTAACATGCTTAAAAATTGAACACATAAAATAGAAATAAATTGACTCCTAAGCTACCAAGCCTATTGTTTACTAAGCAGTAAGGGTGAATTATTCTTTACTAGGGGGCTCCGCCCCCTGCTCACTTCGCTCGCCAACCCCAGGTGTTGGGAATGACAAAGAGCGTGATGTATGAATGAGATATAGAATAGTGTGAAGGTGTAGATGATGCAAATAGAAAGCAAACAATAAAGTGTGTGGCACAGTGTAAAGGTTTATTGGAAAATTTCTTTGTACACGCCGTTTAAGTGTAAAAGGTAATTCCAGGTCAGAACTTGTAAGGTCAATGAAGATGGTTATTGTCGTGATCAGAGTCAATTTTGTCAGAGCTTAGAAAGAGTTGTGTCTCTCCAGGAAGTAATGCAATGACTTGGGTATTTATGTTTTCCACAATAATATTTTTTGGACATAATATAGTGCGTTGTGTTAAAAGGGGCATTTGGTCTAATGAGATTGCTGTTCCAAATCTGTCTGTAACTAAGTCGGCGCAGATAAAGGCTTGAGGAATTGTAATAATATCTGGGTGAAGTCTATCTGTATTGGTGAGTGTACCATCTCCCAGTTGTAATAACCAATTGTTATGATCTGGATCTGGACATCGCATGTTTTGTACTAACTGTATCTTTTGAAAGCAATGCCAATTGTCTGCGTATGTTAAGGTGCACTGAACAATAGCTGAGCGCATGGAATGTGGAACAATAGCTAAGCACTGTCTAAAATCTCCTCCTAATAAAAGTACCTTTCCTCCAAAGGGAATATTATCATTCATAAACGTTTGTAGAAGTTTATGAATGGTGTTGAGTAAGTGAGTGGATGCCATTGTACATTCATCAATAATGAACAGTTTTGCAAGACGGATGTCATGTGCAGTGCCACTGTTAATGTTCATAGTGGATACCGATTTGTAGGATCCAATGCAGTTCATAAAGATTTCACTTTCAGGTACATAGTTAGTTAGAAGCTTCTGTAGATATTCAGGATATGAATGTAAAGGAGGCAGTCCAATTTGACCCTTTTGATAACAACGTGTAAATTCATTACTTGTATTGCCAGTTGTTTCTTCAGGGAAGTTAAGTGAATGACAATGATTGCAAATGACATTCATTAATCCCAATGAATTTTCCTGAATAGTGAACTCATTATTGAACGCGTTGTTAGCTAACTGGCGCAAGCGTTAAGCAGGTGTCTGTCGTTGATGTCTGTGACGTGTATATTTTGCTTGTGCCGTTTGAGAGTCGCGTCGTTGTATGTCCATTATTTGGGACGTGTTGTTTTGGAGGTGTAATCGATTTGCCTGTGCTGTGTGAGAAGCCCGTTGTAGTTTACGGCGTGCATTGTTTGTATTGAGCCTTGCCCGTTTTTGTATGTCGGTCAGTTGAGCTTTCCCTTTTTGGAGCCTCGCGTGCTTGTTTTCCGGCAGTCCAGATGCGTGGTGTAGATGTCTGCGTTTATTTATTTTGTCCCTTCGCTGCCGTTTCTGTATGTGTGAGACGGAAGGTGTTTCGTTTTGAACCCGTGCCTGTTTCGATGCAGTACTGTGAGACGCGCGCTGCATGCGTCCACGTTCAGTGTGTCTGTCCATTTGGGTTCGTTTCTGTAACTGTGTTAGTTGAGCTTTGCGTTTTTGGAGCCGAGACATTTTTTCTTCCAGAGTTTGAGAAGCGCGTTGGAGCCGACGTGTATTGTTTTTTTTCATGCGGGTTCGTGTGTTTGGTCCCGTTACTCGAGCCATATCATTTTGTACCCGTGATCGTGAATTCATGAATTGTTTGTTCTTCAGCGTTAGAAATATGGATAAGTAATAAGGAGGATCGCACTCACTGTTAATATGGAGCCTTTTCTGCGGTTGAACGGTTAATAGTGCATCAGTGTAATGAGATCCACCTATGCTGCATAGTGTGAATTGTGTTTGGTCCCGTTATCCGAGCCGTATTGTTTTGTACCCGTGATCGTGAATTTATGACTTGTTTGTTCTTGAGCGTGATAAATATGGATAAGTAATAAGGAGGATCGCACTCACTGTTAATATGGAGCCTTTTCTGCGGTTGAACGGTTAATAGTGCCTTATTGTAATGAGATCCACCTATGCTGCATAGTGTGAACGTGTTGAGATGACGTATGTTTAATACGGACGGTTCATTTAGAAATGGGGCTTTGTGTGTCATTTGTTATTTATGTTACTGTGGTCGAGGGTCTGAATCGTCGTTTTTGTGTACGTTTCGTGTGCTATGGCCGTAGTCTGTCCTGTTTCGTGTCCATTGTGCTTTGTGTGGTGCTCGCGGCTTCTTTTTTTTTTGTGTGCTAGGGGCTTGTTGAATCCTCCTCTTTGTGTGTCCCGTTTCATGTGCAACGGCGTCTGACTCCTTTTTTCTGTGGTCTGACTCCTTTTTTGTGTGCGCGATGCCTCATTTCTTATTTTACGTTGCATTCCATCCGGTTCCCGTTACTTGCTGCGCAGTACGTCTTTTGCGGCCACGGCCCATTGCCGGATGTCCCTGCGTCCATCCGGTTTACCATTCTCGGTTAGTAATGTGGATGTTTTCTCTAAAAATATATGCAGCTGTACTAAACACATACTTTCTCACTGTCCACATTCAGATAAGTAGTCTCCATTTTAATTACATGACAAAATGTAAATTAATTAAATCACATTCTCTTATAACGTTTGATGAAGAAGAGTCTCTTTTCTTACAGTTTAACGTCAGCGAGAGAATATACAGATTTGCTGCTCTTAGTTGTTTTACTCAACTTAATTTAATATAAAAGCCAATAAGCCTGTTTTCACTCTAAAATTTTGACTGTCTGCTCTCTGTTTACAGGAAGTTCTGATAAATAGTACTTTACATAATGCAGTACTTCAGCTAAATTACTGTAAAGGTATGAAATAATGATATGAACATTGGTTAATGTTAAGTAACATTTCTGTCTGCTTCAGAAGAGACCCTAGAATCATGGGGATGGACTATTTAGAGACTTCCAATTAAAAAAAAAGAAAAAAAAAAAAAAAAAGAAACAAAAAAAAAATGCAAACAACTTTAAATATTTACAAATAAAGACAAGTATAAATAACAAGCACATTACCTGTAACTCATTTTTGCTAACTCCTTCTTCTGTATCCGACTGTTCCTGATCATTTTCATCACTCTAGATATTCAAAGAAAAGTTTAAGGAAAAGAAAATCATAAAGATAATACTGTACTGATGTCAAATGCAAAAACTTCTCAGTAAAAGAAATTCAGAGGTCAAGTTAAACTGTAACAAAAATATTAACCACAAACTATAAACAAGCAAAAGTCTAATTCTTAAAATGGTTAAAAAAAAAAAAGAAAAAAAAAAAAAAGTACAAATTCTAAAAGGCAAATCACCTTCTAAACTTTCTAAAAACATAGCTACAGTATTTTGAATAAATACATAACGCAGATCACAATGTCATAGATGAGCAAAAATCAAAGCTTAAAATAAAACATTTGTATACCTTATATACTACTGGATTTTGTTTATCATAAACAAACAATGGACTTCTAACCCTAGCCTGAAATAGGCTGGAAAAAAAAAAAAACAAACAATAAAAAATCCGCCAAGACAAAGTGATACCATGACAAGTTCTGTAGAAACACAGATGAAACAGAATACGAAAGACAAACCTAAAAATTTTAAAAGTTCTGCTGTTCTGTGAATTGCTCATTTTCAGACTCGTGAATCCTAACTCCCTCACCAATGTTCAGCAATTAGTGTTACCTTGTAAGAACCAAGGTGATTATAGTTCCACTTGCTTAGATTTTATTTCTATACTATTTTTTGCCAGCTAACAACTTTTATGCTTATTAGAGGAAGTATCCACTTAAAGAAAGGAGGGACAGTCAATTGGAATAATGTACCTTCTAAGCACCAGTTTGGGTTGAGCAAAAATTGTTTTGGATGTGGGCTGAAAAGAGGAAATGGATTTCCTTAAATGCTTCGTGTGCTACTTCAAAATGTTGTGTACTGAAACTAAAAGAAAGGGTTGTGCATACACCGGTTTGGTTTATTCATTAAACAGAAATAACACTTTTGTTTTTTCCCCCAATTTAAATTTTATTTCAGTTACTTTTCTGGTTTGCAGTTTCAATTATAATTTTATTTGCTTTATAAAGCAGATACATAGATAAATGCTGGATGTTACAATTTACTCAGGTATCTGAATGTTATGCAACTTCAATATGGTATTTAAGCAGGATATTTAAAAAAAATACTTTTAATTCAGTCTAGAAGTGAACTGGTCCTAGGATACCAATGTGTGAGGACAATGGCAACTACGCCATTAGGTGGCAGCAGACAGACCATTTTAAAGACAGTTGAAGTATATTAGACATAACCTAGGTGACCCATGACAAAGTACAGAACTACAGAGAGAGCTGGGGCCACTAGAGGCAGTTCTACAAGGAAGTACCCAACATCATTCCTTGGCCAATGAATTACCTTAGGACCTGCCCTATAAGGTTCCCAGTTAAGTGGCTAGATACCATTTCTAGATTCCATTATGATGAACTTGGAGTAGAGTGAAAAAATTGTACACAGGCTCAACTGTTTGGATGAAATTGAGGAAGTGAAATAATGCAAGCTTTAATTATTTAGGCATTTGGAGCACAAAGGAGTGGTAGTTGTCCATTAGCTGAAAACGTCACCAATAAATATAACGGCTTAAAGGGAAAGTAAGACCAGCAAACCAGAACTACTAGGATGATGAGGCATCCATTATCTCCTGGGACAGTCCGGTTACTTCAGTTCTAATTTCTGTCTTCAATTTAGTGAGGGTGGGGGGGTGGAGGTTAGTTAATTACATACCTTTATTTGTCCAGTGTTTTGGATGTTAATTTTTCATGCAAAAAAGTATGGATCCATTACAATGTAAATATTTTTGCACAGATCTCAAATAGAAAAATCACCAGTTCAAGCCATTAAATACAACTTTTTAATTCTGCTTTTGTGAATTATACAAAACATGCTTATGATTTTGGTCCTTTTTGTCACTACATATTTGGCGTGCTCAATAAGTTGTTTAAATAATTTAAACGACTTGATCAGAGTAACTCCTTCAATGTAGTTCTAATATATGTACAGGCAGTGTTGATATGGGTTAAGATACAGATTTACTTTCTAATATCAGCATTATAGCTTCTTCTTTCAGCAGCTCCCGTTAGGGGTTGCCACAGTGGATCATTATCTTCCAAATCTTTCTGTCCATTGCATCTTGTTCTGTTCCACCCATCACCTGCATGTCCTCTCTCACCACATCCATAAACCTTCTCTTAGGCCTTCCTCTTTTTCGCTTGCCTGGCAGCTCTATCCTTAGCATCCTTCTCCCAATATACTCAGCATCTCTCCTCTGCACATGTCCAAACCAGCGCAATCTCGCCTCTCTGACTGTCTACCAACCGTCCAACTTGAGCTGATCCTCTAATGTACTCATTTCTAATCTTATAACATAGCTGGTCTCACTACTGTCCTGTAGACCTTCCCTTTCACTCTTGCGGATATCCGTCTGTCACAAATCACTCCTGACACTCTTCTCCACCCTGCCTGCACTCTCTTTTTCATCTCTCTTCCACAATCCCCATTACTTTGTACTGTTGATCCCAAGTATTTAAACTAATCCACCTTCACCAACTCTACTCCTTGCATCCTCACCATTCCACTGACCCCCCTCTCATTTACACACATGTATTCTGTCTTGTTGTTACTGACCTTCATTCTTCTCCTCTCTACAGCATATCTCCACCTCTCCAGGGTCTCCTCAACCTGCTCCCTACTATCCCTACAGATCACAATGTCATCATCAAACACCATTGTCCACGGGGACTCCTGTCTAATCTCGTCTGTCAACCTGTCCATCACCACTGCAAATAAGAAAGGGCTCTGAGCTGATCCCTGATGTAATCCCACCTCCACCTTGAATGCATCCGTCACTCCTACTGCAGACCTCAACACGGTCACACTTCCCTCGTATAGGGTGGTCCAGATCTAACTACAGTGGAACCTCGGTTCACGAACGTCTCTGAAAATGTACAAATTGGTTTACGACAAAAAAGTTTGCCAAACTTTTGCATCTGTTCATGACTACACACTCGGTATACGAACAAGCCAGTTTCCCTTTCAGTTTGTACGTGTTCAGTCTCTCCCTGTGCATTTCCTGTGCAGTGCGCGACACACACACGAGAGAAAGACACACACAGGCGTGAGAGAGAGACACACACACACAGGTAGCACGAGAGAGACACACACACAGGCAGGCGAGAGAGAGAAGTCTGGACGCATAAGGTAGAGAAGGCAGTTAAAGAATGCACTGGGCTTGTTTTTGTTTTCACTTCTGTTTACAGCGATCGGTTTGTAGCGTGCACTGTTGCAATGTTACTTTTCTTGGTGTTTTTAGCCAGCGGTTGGTAGCGGTATAGTGCGAACTATTGCAGTGTTAGTTTTCTCTGTTGTTCAAGGTTTTCTCAGTGTTATTCAATGTTTTTACATTTAGTTTACTATTATGCTGCACATTCTATGGTTTAATTAACTATATCTGTGCTTAAAAACTTAAAAAAATATATATTTACATGCAGTTCGTATGGTCTGGAATGGATTAATTGTATTTACATACAATCTATCTATCTATCTATCTTATGGGGGAAATTACTTCGGTTCACGACCAAATCGGGTTACGACCAGAGTTTTGGAACGAATTATGGTCGTGAATCGAGGTTCCACTGTATGCAATTATTGCATTGCATTAAAAGTTGCAAAGTTAGATCTGGACCACCCTGTACATATCCTGTACAACTCTTACATACTTCTCTGCCACTCCCGACTTCTTCATACAATATTACAATTCCTCTAGAGGCACCCTGTAATATGCTTTCTTCAGGTCCACAAAAACGAAATGTAACTCCTTCTGGCCTTCTCTATACTTCTCCATCAACACCCTCAGAGCAAATATCGCATCTGTGGTGCTCTTTCTTGGCATGAAACCATACTGTTGCTCACTAATCATCACCTCACTTCTTAACCTAGCTTCCACTACTCTTTCCCATAACTTCATGCTGTGGCTCATCAATTTTACCCCCCTGTAGTGACTACAGTCCTGCACATCCCCCTTATTCTTAAATATCGTCACCAGTACACTTGTCAAGCAACCTCTCACTTTCCAAGAATCCATTAAACAATCTGGTTAAAAACTCCACTGCCATCTCTCCTAAACACCTCCATGTTTCCACAGCTATGTCATCTGGACCAACGGCTTTTCCATTCTTCATCCTCTTCATAGCTGTCCTTACTTCCTCCTTGCTAATCTATTGCACTTCTTGATTCAATATCTCCACATCATCCAACCTCTTCTTTTTCTCTCTCATTCTCTTCATTCATCAGCCTCTCAAAGTACTCTTTCCATCTGCTCAACACACTCTCCTCGCTTGTGAGTACATTTCCATCTTTATCCTTTATTACTCTAACCTGCTGCACATCTTTACCAGCTCGGCCCCTCTGTCTAGCCAATTGGTACAGGTCCTTTTCTAACTCCTTAGTGTCCAACCTCTCATACAACTCATCATACGCCTTTTCTTTAGCCTTCATCACCTCTCTCTTCACCTTGTGTCTTATCTCCTTGTACTCTTGTCTACTTCTGCATCTCTCCGACTATACCACTTCTTCTTTGCCATCCTCTTCTTCTGTATACTCTCCTGTGCTTCCCCATTCCACCACCAGGTTTCCTTTTCCTCCTTCCTCTGTCCAGATGTCAAGCCAAGCACCCTTCTTGCCGTCACCCTTACTACATCTGCTGTAGTTTCCCCAACTATCTGGTAGTTCTTCACTACCACCCAGTGCCTGTCTCACCTACTCCCTAAACTCAACTTTGCGGGCTTCCTTTTTCAACTTCCACCATTTGATCCTTGGCTCTGCCCTCACTCTCTTCCTCTTCTTGATCGCCAACGTCATCCTACAGACCACCATCCTATGCTACTTAACTACACTTTCCCCTGCCACCACTTTGCAGTCTTCAATCTCCTTCAGACGGACTCTTCTGCATAGGATGTAATAATTTTAATTAATTTAATTAAATAATAGGATGTAACTGTTATAGCAACAATACAAAATATGAAAAAAATGTAATAAAACTAATTAAAAGCCATCCAGCTCAAGCAACGAACACCACTTCCTCCTAGCACCACCGAGCCCAAACACTAGTCTTCATCATTCCATATCAGTACCAGGAGAATTTGGTATCGCTTTATCAATGTGTCTTGTCAGTTAATTATGTATATGATTTTTTTGCACATTTTACTATAGTCAATGTTTTGTCCATACAATTCAAGTGTTGTAAAGGTTTCTAAATTAGCAACTCTTTACAAATGGGAATGAAATAAGAATATGCAACAGAACGAAAAAATTGAGACAGAAAACAGTGGGCAAATTTTAAAATTCTAAATGAATTTATACTTACATCGTGTGTATAAACAGGAACTCCTGTGGACCGCCGTTTTTCTCTAGGTCGCCTTCTGTCTCGTACAGATCTGTGTTGAGACTTATCATCTGATTTATCGTCTTCTTTATCCTCCTCTTTTTTGTCAGCTTCTACAAATTTCATTTTTATTAAAGAAAAATAAAGGCTATCACACATTTAGTTAACATTGCTCTAAAAAGGTCTGTTCATGATGATTTTTCCTTTAACCTCCTTAGCATTACATTTTTTCTCTTTAATAAAAATTACATTTTATTAAATTTCATCTTTCTACTGTAAAACATGCAAAACACTTAAAGTACAAAGTCAAAAGTGTATAAAGTATAACAATGATACCAATAATAATAATAATAGTAATAATAATATGAATAGCACACTGCCTATTTGCAAGTGAAGTCAGTATCACTTTCGGATTCACAAGAATTTCGGTTTTAATATCATTGCCTGAAGACAGATTCACTTCTGTCATCACTGCTGATGAGGTGTTTCTTACGAGACACCATTATAAGGCTAGGAGAAGGTACATTTACACCTTTGCCCAGATAAAGCATGGGCCTGATGCTTACACAAGAAACACCTATAACCATTGGCAATTATTTTGGACTCTTCTTTGCAATGGATTTAGATTTTGTTCAGATGAAGGATCGTGCAAACTAAGCAGTCAAAAACTGCTTGAGCTTTATTTCCAAGTAAAGGTAGACAAACTGTGATCCAAGAGGAAGAGCCATTTTGTTTTACATAGAGGAAGATGTTCATTATTGACTTCAAAGAGCTTAGTCACAAACTGGCTCTACTCTACCTCCTTCTCTACTGGATGTGTGAAGCTATAAGGGCTCTCATATAAAACAATGACTGGTAATTGTATGTAATGACAGAAAGATTGAACAAACTAATTAAAAAATGTTCAGCATTAATTATAACCAAAATATTATACCTCTCTATAGTACATTACCTTTTTCCGTTTCTCTGTATGAAGTCCTAGAGTAGCAGGGGTACGCAGAAGTTATGCCTATTAAACTGTTAGGCCTATTTAATGAACTAGATGAATATAAAGAGCTGCCTGAGGAGGTTAGTGAACCAGAGGATGTAGAAGATGTGGTTGAACTGTTTATTGACCGTGAGCGCTGGTAAGTCTATAGGTTGAACAAAAGAAGAAAATCACAAATTTTAATAAACATAACGAATATGTTAACAAACCAAATTAATTATATTTAATAAGATCAATGTGAAAAAGCATAAAAATGGACAGTGAAATACCTCTTCTAAGTCCCGATACCGTGCCCGCTGGTCATCTTCTCGTGTTTCAGACTCTTTCTTCTCTTCTTGTTTTTCCCTGTCCTGTTTTTCTTTTTCTTCCTTTTCTTTTTCCTCTTCTCTAGGACGAGTTGGACGGCTTCTGCCAATAGTTTTTTCAGCTTCTTGGAGATCAGTTAGTGTTACACCCTAAAGAGAAATAAGAATCTTAAAATGTTTAAAAATTAACAGCAGTTTAATTTTTATCACTATAGCACTAAATATTTGAAAAGTAATGGCATGAGCTTCCAATTCCCTCCACAGAAGTAAGGGCTGATGCAGAAATAATCAGCTCAATTAAAACTGAATGAGTGATAATACCAGTGGGCCATGCAACATGATGAACATCTGCACAGAAATACTCTTGTTGAAAAGTGTTCTCCAGAAAAAATAAATGGAAATATTTTTTTTTCAGTTTGGTGTTGTTTTCCATTTTTACAATTTTTTGAGCACATGATTTAGTTACCTGAAGGGCAAATACTAAGGAGCAAAGGGTTACAATGGTAGAATAAACACAAGGCAGGTAGTGGTTTGATAACACAAACATACATGGAAGAAGACAATGACTTGCTGAAACATATCCTGGTAGGGACTAGCCCTAGGAGTTACACCAGTCCACTGTAAGTCGACAATACTGCAAATATCTACACTCAGGCAATTTAGAGTTGACATTAGACAGACTGGTGTCCTTACTACATAAGACAAGCATGAACTATAAATGGCTAACTAGATAGCTTGGGATAATTAGCTAGTATAACAGATTAATACAATTTAGTCCTGCTCATTTCCATTCTTCATTTACTGCAATGTGGCTACATTTTGTTTCATTAAAAATCCATTATTAGTTGTTAAAATTCCTCTAAATCTAATCATGAACCACCCTTGATGACTTTAGTTAACTTTTGCTCCTCCGATTATTGCTGAGAGAATTTCTATGCAATGAAGTATATTGGGACAATTTCTCCAAAAAAATTAGAAAACAAATTCAAAAGACTATTTTGTGTAAGGTAAATAATATTTAAACTTCTTTTAGCGGTAATGGTCTGCAGGAGATTCTCAAACATTAGATAAACTATCTATATAAACAATTAAAATACATGTATTATACTGTAAACACCCTGTATGCAATGTTAATAAACAGCAGTTAAAAAAATTTAAAAGTGCAGTTTTGACTAACAGTCAGAACAACAATCAATTTCTCTGCAACATTTTGGCTTGTGAGTGTAAAGAGCACTTGGAAATATGAATAAAGGAAACAACTGGCACAGAGTAGGATAGAACTGTTGGGTTTGCAATTGGCGCACAGTCCATAGTCTCCCCATTATATGGGTTTCTTATATTAGGCTGTGTTTTAGAATATGAAAATTGTGTTAAAAATGCAGTTTTTCTGCTGACAGAAAGCACTATACAAAATGTGAAGAATTGAAAGTTATACAGCTCAGCTAACTGACAAAGGATCTGCATCAACAACTACTACTGGCACATAGACCAAACATGATAGGTAATGGGGTGTAGTGGTTAAGGCTTTGGAATTTAAACCCTGACATTGTGGGTTGAAATTCCACTACTGACGCTGAGTGAGTATGAGCAAGTCACTTGACCTGCCAGTGTTCCAATTGGAAAACCAAAAGAAATGTAACCAATTGCATCATAAATGTTGTAAATCACCTTGGATAAAGGCATCAGGTAAATAAGTAAATGTAAATGTTGTAAGGCAGTAGCTTCTTTTTAGGATGAAAAACTTCTAGATCAGTGCTGAACTTGAAGATGTTAGCATCTGTGAAAAACCTATCAAGAACCCTGATTTAAAGACTGGCAATAGCTGTCTTTCATTCATGTTAAAGTACTCAAAACTAAACTGAGACCTCTGCAAATTAAATAAATAGAAAACTAAGATATTAATGTATCTAAAAATCAAGAGGTATAAACACCAACAGAATTTTACACAGTCTGCCTATTTAAGTTTTAAACACTAATGGGACATTAATATACAGTCCATATAGCTACAATGATAAAAATATAATTTATTCTGAAGCAAACAAACAAGGGAAAAAAAAATGTTTCACCATCTCAATGAGAGATTTTATGACCAAGCATTAAAAAAATCTTATAAATAATTAGTAACAATCAACTGTGCTTTTGTTTTGCATTTGTTAAGAACTCTTTAAAAAAAATTCCAAGACCACAAATAACTAAACATTTTCCAAGCAATGTAAAGTATATTAAAGCTTACCTGCGTTGACCTTCTCGACTGTCTTGCCTGCCGTGACCTTGCTTTTCTTTGTGATTCTGACTCTTCATCTCGGACAGGAGTGAGGTAAGATCTGCTAATACATTGGGAAAGGTAAAGCTTAAGTTTTCAACAATTTCCATAAGGTAAACAATGTAAAGTTACAGGCATAAAAAATGAAAGCAAATATACCCTCCAGAAAGTACAAGCATCTAATAATTAACAGTAAGTATACTTTTCTACTCAACAATAACTGAACAGTTCAAAGTAAGCTGTAGAACACGCATTCATGACTGTGTTCACTGATTATTTCTTCGCTTTGCTATCACTAAATTATTGGCTACAAGTACCCCATGACCTGTACCGTAGCATTACATCATTAGGAAAAACATTGCAAGCTATCTTTAACACTGTATTCTAAGGCATCACTGTTTATGTTATTAGATGAAAGAAGTACTTTCAAACAAAACAAGTTAAAATGTATCTTCAATGTAAGGTACAGTATACTTTATCCACTTCATCACTACACAGTCCAAGCTCTTAAGTACAGCTCCAATGACAGTAGAACCTACTGAGAGTACAGATTTCATTCAGACTCATGCTACTTGACACTAGAATGAATACAAACATTAAAATTAGCAAAAAAAGCTAGGATAGTAAATGAAGGTATCAAATGATAGGCATAACAAGCACAACACACACACCAATAAAATTAAAAAGCTTAATTTCTTTTGGGTACTTGTGCAAAGGAACAGATTATGGAGAAGAAAGAAGTGCATTAAGATAAATATATATTGATAGTCAAATGGGCAAACATAATTCCTCTCTTCAGAGATCTGATGTAACGGTTAAATTGGGGTAGGAACTGAGTGCTGTGCTATATCCCAACCTCTTTACACCGATGCTAGGAAGAAAGAGGACCGTAATTGACCAGAAGAAACAATATGAAGTCTAATGACTGGTCTGCTCCAATCCAGCCTGGTACTTAAGGAAGCCATACCAACTCATCTGCATTGACCATAAAACTCAAGATCAGACCGAATGTGTCCAACTTCACCTGGAGTTTTCAATTGTACTACGATATCATTAACAATGCAATAGGCAAACTGGAGAGGGTCATACGATATGGGAATTCCAGCTTTTAAGTGGCCCAAGACTAGCTTACAAAAGCACTTCAGGATGACAGGTGTGAGTGTTTAGAGGCAACAGACAGAGGACTTCTTCAGTATGGGTATGATGATGGTGATTTTGAAGCAATTGGGGATAAGAAGAATTTGTGAATTTACATTCGACAAGGTTCTTTTTATGTCAGCAGTGGACTAACACAGTACCTGTCCTTCTTGAGGAGGGATGAACTGCCTTGCAGGTATGTCGATCAGGGTATCAAACTGTACACAGCAGTTATTTAGAACATCTGGAATGAAGGCATCCTAACTGCAGACAGGTGGTGTGGTCTTAGTGTCTGCAATGGCTTGTATTCCTTGCCACATGTGCTGTGTATCTCTGGTGTCCTGAAAGTGGCTGTGAATTTTCTTGCCATACTCTTGGTTAGGTACTTTGTTGCCCCAACATAGGTTTGCCCATGGTGTCATGAGGGCTAAAGTCACCATGACAAGCTATTAATAATGCACATACCTCCAATGTCACCCACGGTTTCTGATTTATACAGGTTGTGATGGTCTTTGAAACAGACCCATCAACTATGCATTTGTTAATGTGGCCAGTGACAGATGATGCATACTCCTGTAAGTTGATGTGCTGGCCATAGATAGATAGATAGATAGATACTTTATTAATCCCAAGGGGAAATTCACATACTCCAGCAGCAGCATACTGATAAAGAAACAATATTAAACTACAGAGTGATAAAAAATGCAGGTAAGACAGACAATAACTTTGTATAATGTTAACATTTATCCCCCTGGTGGAACTGAAGAGTCGCATAATGTGGGGGAGGAACGATCTCCTCAGTCTGTCAGTGGAGCAAGACAGTGACAGCAGTCTGTTGCTGAAGCTGCTCCGCTGTCTGGAGATGACACTGTTTCCATGATTGACAGGAGCCTGCGCCATAGGTTGCAGCTGCATTAAACATGGACCAGGCCATGTGATCAAAACAGTTCTGCAGTGCTGAACAGCTCCCTCTGGCCACATCCTGATTTGTTTGAGAACATAAAGTGATATTTGTTTCTGTGATTACTGTATAGTTGTAAGGGGGACAGTGACAACAGTTCACATTTGGGTAGCAACCTATAATAAATGCAAGTGTGTGTATGTGGTTCAGTACATGGTACCAACATTTCAATATAGCTGTAGTCAAATCATATTGCAATGAGGCAGAGGGGTGCAGGAGATGGAGGAATGTAATCGCCCATTTCATGCCAGACTACTGGTGTGACCCTGAAGATTACCTTTGCTGTCTTCAGCGTGCCTACACCTTACCACCAGGTTTTGTGCGGTACATAGTATTCCCAGCTGCTTTATGCCCTTGGATCTGCAACACCACTAAAGCACATGTCAAATAGCGGACATCTCCATGCATTTTGCCCCTTCTGCAGTTCTGTGGCATCCTAGAGAACATGTCACTCTCAGGTCCGAACCCAGGGTTGCTACAATATATATATATATATATTTACTGGTCCCATACATACATAAAAAAACATTGACCGACTACCTTCACATTCCTCCTTTCCCTTCTGGCCGGCTCTGTCGCGTAATATGCCTCTTGCGCGGTGCTCCGCCTTCTTAAAAAGCCTGTACGGCCTTCTTTCAGTTTATTAAATTGATTGCTTGCTTCTCCTTCTCTCAGACATTCTCTGCTCCTGGCGGAATTGTCATCTCTGACTTGTCATGGACCACGTTTAAACTTTTGAAGAGAGACAAATGTTTGTTTGCAGTGCTTTGAATAAAGTTCCTTTTTTTTTCTACAACCTCCTGTGTCTCTGTGCAAAATTTGTGACCCAAGCGTGACAAGTGGTACCAGGAGTGGTTGCACAGATGGATGCACAGTTGGATGCCGAATACATTTTTCAAATCGCCCAGAATGTTCTGCTCCCTTCCGATCCAGAGGATCGTGATCCGCAATATGTTCGGCGAATAGTTCCACTGCCTCCGCTCCCGGACAATGCTAAGAATGTGCTGACGAAGATGGGTCCTTCTGATGACCCAGAGATGTTTCTTTTGGCTTTTGAGCAAGTGGCGACTTTGTTGGGATGGGACAAACGTCACTGGGCTGTTATCGTCACCCCTCTTTTGTCTGATGATGCCCTACTTTCATTACGAAATGTACCTGTTGATAAGCTTGGCAATTACAGTGATCCCTCGCTATATCACGCTTCGCCTTTCGCGGCTTCACTCCAATCGCGGATTTTATATGTAAGCATATTTAAATATATATCGCAGATTTTTTTGCTGGTTCGTGGGTTTCTGCGGACAATAGGTCTTTTAATTTCTGGTACATGCTTCCTCAGTTGGTTTTGCCCAGTTGATTTCATACAAGGGACGCTATTGGCAGATGGCCGAGAAGCTACCCAACTTAACTTTTCTCTCTCTCTTGCGCTGACTATCTATCTGTGATCCTGACGTAGGGGGTGTGAGCAGGGGGGCTGTTCGCACACCTAGATGATACGGACGCTCGTCTAAAAATGTTGAAAGATTATATTCACGTTGCTATCTTTTGTGCAGCTGCAAGGTGCTTCGCATACTTTAAAAGCTCGAAGGGCACGTATTGATTTTTGATTGAAAAACAAACTCTGTCTCTCTCTCTCTCTCTTTGTCTGCTCCTGACGGAGGGGGTGTGAGCTGCCGCCTTCAACAGCTTTGTGCCGTGGTGCTTCGCATACTTAAAAGCAAAACAGCCCTATTGATTTGTTTGCTTTTCTCTATCTATGTGACATTCTGTGCTCCTGACAAGCACTCCTTTGAAGAGGAAGATATGTTTGCATTCTTTTAATTGTGAGATGGAACTGTCATCTCTGTCTTGTCATGGAGCACAGTTTAAACTTTTGAAAAAGAGACAAATGGTTTGTTTGCAGTGTTTGAATAACGTTCCTGTCTCTCTACAACCTCCTGTGTTTCTGCACAAATCTGTGACCCAAGCATGACAATATAAAAATAACCATATAAACATATGGTTTCTACTTCGCGGAATTTCTTATTTCGCGGGTGGCTCTGGAACGCAACCCCCGCGATGGAGGAGGGATTACTGTATTGTTTTTTGAAGGAGCATGTTCTTTTGCGTAAAACCACAACCTTTTCGTCTAAAGGTTTTGCACTTTACGACTGGAAACTGAACATGGATGGTTCCATCCGTGCACAAATACAAGATTTGATTCATAAAGTGCATTGCTGGTTTGAGGAGGACAAGATGGAGCAAATCGTAGAAAAGGTTGTTATGAACATAGTACTGTTCGGGATACCTGCACCTCTCCGAGATGAGTTTCTTTGTCATAATCTTGAATCACTGACGATTATTTCTCAACGGTTGGAAGGCTCGCAGAAGAAAAGCGGTGGGTTCGGTGCCCCGTATGCTGTGTTACAACCTCCAAGAGACCGCTCAGGGCATTCTCGTCAACTTGACCGTAGACCTGAACATCATCAACCTTCAGCACCAGATCATAGGATTTCGTCGGGAAAGCCTCCAGGGAATGCAGTTACGAATAAGATGCCTGCTTCTGGAGAAAGCGGCCGTGGACGTCGCCGAGGATATTTCCACAGTGGTGCTGAACGAAAATGTTTCCGGTGCGACCAACCCGGTCACTTGCCGAAAGAATGTCGCCTGTCTCCAGCTCAATCAATGGAAGTTGGTTTGGCAGAGGTTTGTTACTCAAATGTTCCGGATTCGTCGAAAGAGAAAGATGGCTTATTGATCTCGGTGAAGTTTGGGGGCCGCGAGATGACAGTGTTGTTGGACTCAGGCAGTGACCTTTGTGTTGTCAGACACGACTGTCTTGACAACAGATACCTTAGTAACACTGAGACTGTAAAGATACGTTGTGTACATGGAGATGTTAAAGACTATGAGACATTACTTCTTCCTTTAACTTATAAGGGTTGTCACTTTAAAGTTTGGTCTGCTGTTTCTGACTCATGCCCTTGGCCTTTGCTGATAGGCAGAAGAAATGCCCTTTTTCCTAGACTAATGGCTGAACATCGCTCACCAGTCATCAAGTCCACTGTTGAGCTTAGTGGGAGGGAAGTAGAAGGGGAACTAGTGGCGGTTGGGAAAAATCTAGAGCCCCGATTAGATATTGAACCCGATCTCTCCAGTGAGTCTGAGGGAGACAACCCCCACAATTTCCCAGAATGGAAGGAAGGCCCTTCTACATCCTCTCAGATTGCAAATGTCTCCAAACCCAAACCAAGTACTAGCGAGCAGCCGGATTTTGTGCGCTTGCAGCATGCTGATGGCTCATTACAATATGCATTCAAACAGGCTCACACTGCTAGTGACTCCTATTACCAAGAGCGCAATACTGGGGGGTTGAAAACGCCACACTTTCTAGAAAAAGACGGTTGTCTTTTCAGAGTAATTACAGACCATTTAATGGGGGAATTTATTGAGCAGCTAGTTGTACCTGAGGTGCATAGGGAAATTCTTTTGCAGCTGGCCCACAATCACATCTTGGGAGGGCACCTGGGGGCTGACAAGACCAGAGAGCGGTTATCAAAACGATTATATTGGCTGAATATGGGAAAAGATGTTGAACGGTTCTGTACTTCATGCCCTGACTGTCAGATCTTCTCCGCTTATAAGCCTCCTCGGGCTCCCCTTTGTCCTATGCCTATTTTGGATGTCCCCTTTCAGAGGGAGGGATTAGATATTGTAGGCCCTTTGCCTAAGACTAAGAATAGGTACCAATATATGCTGGTGTTGGTTGACTATGCAACGCGATATCCAGAGATAGCTGCTTTGAAAAAGGCCAACTCCTCCGCTGTAGCCCAAGCTCTGTGCGTGATTTTTACTCGTATTGGCATTCCTAGGGAAATTTTAACTGACCAAGGCACACCTTTGACTTCTCGTGTGACGAAACAATTGTGTGATAGATTCGCTATTAAGAAATTGGGCACCACAGTTTACCATCCACAGACTAATGGTTTGACTGAATGGTTTAACAAGACTTTAAAACAAATGATCAGACGAGTTGCTCATAATGATCCTACAACTTGGGACACCATCCTGCCTTTTGTTATGTTCGCGGTGCGGGAATCACCGCAAGCATCCACTGGTTTGAGTCCGTTCGAGCTGTTATTTGGCAGGCGCCCAAGAGGCATCCTGGATGTTGTACGGGAGGAATGGATAGGACATGAGACAACATCTCTCGGGCAGAGTTCTGCAGAGCAGGTAGTTTCGTTACAAGATAGAATTTCTAGACTTTCTTCTATTGCTGTGGAGCATCAACAACGTGAGCAGGAAACACAGAAGCGTCTTTGCGATAGGCGCAGTCAACTTTGCGAATTCAAACCCGGCGATCGTGTTTTAGTACTGGTACCGTCTGACCCGCACAAATTCCTAGCTAAATGGCAGGGCCCGGCAATTATCGAGGAGTGTATGGGACCAGTAAATTACAAAGTTAGAATACCAAGCCGGCGAAAACCTTTCCAAATTTTACACATTAATCTCTTGAAAAAATGGCACGACCGACAAAGAGTTTACACTTCCTTGGCTGCTGTTTCTCAGACTGATGTTGTCATTGGTAACGATTTAACTGGCTCACAAAAGACAGAATTATTAACCTTGATTGAACAGAACACTGATGTTTTTTCAGACTTGCCAGGCGTCACTAATTTAGCAGAACATAAAATCACTACTGAACCCGGTGTCCGGGTACAGATGCGGCTGTTTCGAATCCCGGAAGCACGAAGAAATATTGTGCACGAAGAAGTCAAGAAGATGCTGGAGCTAGGTGTAATTCGAGAAAGTAAAAGTAACTGGTGTAGTCCGGTCGTGTTACTTCCCAAGCAAGACGATTCGGTTCGCTTCTGTATCGATTTTAGGCGCTTGAATAAGGTCTCTAAATTTGATGCTTACCCAATGCCCCAAGTAGACGAGCTTTTGGAAAAACTGGGTCAGGCAACCTATATCTCCACACTAGACCTCACAAAGGGTTATTGGCAGGTGCCTCTAGAGGCTGACAGTTGTGAGAAAACAGCATTTGCGACTCTTGATGGACTTTATGAATTTACAAGACTCCCGTTTGGTCTTCATGGGGCCCCTCTAACGTTTCAGCGTATGATGGATCAGATACTGCGTCCACATTCTGAATATTCTGGTGCGTATCTTGATGATGTGGTGATTTTCAGCAATGATTGGCATTCACATTTAGAATGTCTCCAGGCTGTCCCTGATAGCCTGAAACAAGCTGGATTGACTGCTAACCCTAAGAAATGTAAACTAGGTATGTCTGAGACTCATTATCTAGGTTACTCCATGGGCACGGGTTTACTTCGTCCACAATTAAGAAAAATAGAAGAGGTACTCGCTTACCTACATCCTAAAACGCAGAAACAGGTACGCGCTTTTCTGGGACTAGCAGGTTACTACAGAAGATTCATCCCTGACTTTGCAAATAGGACTGCTCCTCTCTCAGAGCTTACTAAAGGAAGAAAAAACCGCCCTATTGTATGGACAGAACCTTGCGAACGTTCCTTTTCAGATTTAAAAAAAGCTTTGTCTTCTTATCCAGTGTTGCGAAATCCCGATTTCTCTAAAGATTTTATACTACAGACGGACCCAAGTGCATTCAGAGTAGGCGCAATCCTGTCCCAGGATTATGATGGGGAAGAACACCCTATCACATACTTGAGTAGGAAATTACTCCCCAGAGAACACAATTATTCAACTATTGAGAAAGAATGTTTGGCGATTAAATGGGCTGTAGAAGTGCTACGGTATTACTTATTGGGACGAAATTTCACATTAGTAACTGATCATGCTCCACTTCAATGGTTATACCGTCAAAAAGATACAAACTCCCGTCTCATGAGATGGTTCTTGGGCTTACAACCTTACAGTTTTATAGTCAGGCATCGAACTGGCTCTGAGCATATTAATGCTGATGTCCTGTCACGTCTGTTTGAACCTGGTCTGGAGGATTGCTTGATTCACGGAAACGTGAATAAAGCTGAGGGAGGGGGTGTGAGCTGCGGAGCTGATCGCACCCCCAGAGAATACAGATGCCCCTGGGAAAACCCCTAAAAATACATTGACAGACTACCTTCACATTCCTCCTTTCCCTTCTGGCCGGCTCTGTCACATAATAGGCCTCTCGCGCGGTGCTCCGCCTTCTTAAAAAGCCTGTACGGCCTTCTTTCAGTTTGTTAAATTGATTGCTTGCTTCTCCTTCTCGCAGACATTCTCTGCTCCTGGCAGAACTGTCATCTCTGACTTGTCATGGACCACGTTTAAACTTTTGAAAAGAGACAAATGTTTGTTTGCAGTGCTTTGAATAAAGTTCCTTTTTTTTCTACAACCTCCAGTGTCTCTGTGCAAATCTGTGACCCAAGCGTGACAATAATTTTTTTCCTAATAGGCACCACATTCATGTTCAAGTACCATGCTCCATCTGCCCTTCTGTTTTCACAAAGAAAGCCCAGTGTTCATAACTAGCTTTATTACTCCATCTCCACGGTTGTACTTCCATAAAAATATTTTAAAAATTCTCCCGGCTGACAAATTTCTACAGGTGTCTTGTTTCTACCAGTATACCAAACACGACAAGGTGTAGGCATTCCTACATTTCATAGGACAAAAAAAGTGCTTCAAGAGGCAGGGTCTTTACTCAGGTCAGTGGTACTCAACCTTTATTTCTCCAAGGTCCCTCAGTGGTCCATAAGCATATGTGAACCTCCCACTACATGCCATTCTTGTAGTATTGCTGTTGCAGTCTTGACAAAGGTGTTTGTTTCTGAACTTACATTTATGTATAAAATCACATTTTCTACTACTGCCGTTATATTGCCTGAATTTTTTAAAGCCTAATATAAAATTAAGAAGCCATTTCAAAAATAGCCTGTTTTTTATTAAAGAAAAATGATTTTATTAGTGTCTAAATTTTTCTTTTTAATTTATGCATACAATTTAATATTTCTGAGAATATAAAAAATTAATTATTAAAATTAAAAAACTTTAAAATGTAGAATCTGTAACTGCATACATTTTATTCAATACTTCATTACAAAAGCTGTATCGCTATCCTCTGGGTTCAGCACTATTTACACACACTAGTATCTATCTATCTATCTATCTAGTGTGTGTAAATATATTCACTTATTTATTTTTTTTTATATAAAGTATACAGTAATGCCAGAAATATAAAAGAAAGCAAGCAAGCAAGCAAAAACAAACAACATGTATGTGAATCCTATCCCTCTTTGGTACATGCTTTGTCCAAATCAGAAGTAAGGGAGTGCAAAAAGAAAGGGGAATTTGGGACCCAGAGCTTTCTGAAACAGCCAGAAAATACAAGGGACTGCGATATTTTCACAGGGTACAGCATTTTTCACTGCATTAATGGACACAAAGTAGGAAAAAGTTCTGGATGGGCTTGTGGCCCATCTGAGAGTACGTACATGCAAACATCAACACTTATTTATGGAAAGCCATTTCATATACATTATATAATAATACACACATACAGTTGTGCTCGTATGTTAACATGTCCTGGCAGAATTTGTAAGATTAACATTTGACTGTAGTGTTAAAGAGAGCATATTCAAATTAGTTAGAACTCTCTTCATCTGGCTCATTTTGAACCATCTTCTAACACACATTTTGTGTGTCCTTTAGTCAGCTGTGCTACAACCTCTTTAGCACTACTTCTCACTAAGTAATGCATGCTGCCGATTTCTTGAAAGATGGAAGATGTTGATATAATTTCCAGTAACAAAGTATCTACTCCCTTTATTTTTCACATTCTGTTAAACATCTAAATTTTAATGCACTAATACAGTAAATTCTTCACATTTATGAATCAAAAATATTTCAAGAACATTTCTTTCTTCAGAATGGAACAGTTAGAATACTTCAGTACATGAGAAATTTAACAGCAGAAAGAAACGGTTGTTCAATTGGTAAGCTCAGAAACAGCATGTATACCGCAGTCATTACCGCCAAAGGGGCAGAGCTTCACCTCACTTTAGTAGTACCGAAAATAATAATAAAATAGAACAAATTTAAACCTAATTTTAAAGAAAACTATTGAAGCTTTTTTTAATCTATACTATTAATTAAGAAAGTAAATTAAAACCTCAATTACAACCGCTGACTTAATATAAAGGAATACTACTAACCTGCGTCTCTCCCGACTATCAGTCGTAACAGGTTTTCCAGTAGTGGTGCCGCTGGTGGTAGTGGCCGCTGTATTGATAATGGTAGGAATAACTGCCACAGATGCAGGCCCAGACTCCTTCTCCTTGTCCCCAGTTTCCTCAGGCCAAAACCGATTTGAGGTACTGCAAGAGGAAGAAAATAAGCATTTATTGATATATGCGCTAGATTGTCAGCAATGAGCTTCCTGCAGTTTGCCACACTGAAGCTCAGGTTACATAATAGCTATTCACACTTGAGCCCACCATTCCCCAATTCCAGGAGTGTTTAGTGAACAAAAAAAAAGGAAGAAACATTTGATTGCTTTGGAACAATTGCTTTAAAATAACACATTAACATACAAACACTTAAGAATTGTGTGCACAAACATCATGTTTCGTGTTTAAAACCTATATTATATCTTTATTGCCACTCCTACTTTCTGTGGCAGTTGACAGTCTTCAGCCACTTATTCAAAAGTACTACATACCAGCTACATAACAAATCGGCAAACTATTGATGTCAAAGAAATGACATTCCAGCCATTCCCCCACACAGCTACACACACTGAAACTTTGTTAGAATTTGTACTCCACCTAAGCGAGTCACATATATTTGAAGGCAACATCAGTACAATCAAAAGAGAGATTACTTTAACCAACTTGCAAATTAGTGAAACTCGTATGTAAAGTGCAGACATGAGCAGACTTTACTATAATTTGTGCAGCAACCAAAACGAAAAAAGAGACCAGTATGAGACATAGACAGGTATGACTGAGTCACTGCAGAAATCAAACTACACAAACTAGAGGTCACAGAGGGTGCTGTAACTGCCCCAGATTGCTTAGATTATATAAATTAGGCTTATGACTGAAGATCGCTGGGAAACTTGTGAAGTGTGACGAGGGCTTTCACCAGCTTGCAAACTGGAAAAATCCACATGCAAACTGCATATACACAAAGACTAAAAATATACTGCTATAAACTATTAGTGAGAGTTTAACAAATACAGAATCTACACTACACATATACATAGGCATCAATATGATCATAACAAACATAAGCAACACTCATCAAAAAAGTTACCCCCCACTGGATCAATTTGCTGTTCCAAATGACAATTTGTTATCAGTGTCATAGACCTCATGACTCATGTAACTGTTCTTTTCTTACTGGCATCATCATGGTACAAATCTCTGAAAGGTTCTGGCATCCCATCCTGCAATTTAAGGCTTCTCACAAAATAAATTAAATTAACCGTCAACCTGCTTAACATATCATGGTTGTAGTGGGCATACTCCCACATGGCATCAGCGCTTCCCAAAGACAAAGTTCATTTATCATAAAATTACCATGTACTGTAAATTGAACTTGTAAATGGGACGGCTAACTGCACCACAAATTCAGATGTAACAAAATCAAAGTAAGCACTAATTGCTTTGCAGGACTACATAAGTTTTTGGTAGAGTATAGAGCTAGTTATTAACCAGCAGTTATTATTCTGTGAAATTCTGTGTGTCTAAGTTTAAACTATCAAGTACAGTATTATGCACTACACTACACCCACGCAGGTGATGCAATAGTAGTGCCCCTGATTTGCAATAAGATAATGGGGTCGCGTCCCTGTTCCTCCCTGCATGGAGTTTGCAAAGTGCTTTGAGTAGCAAGTAAAGCACTATATAAATGTAAATAATTATTATTATTATTATTGTACATAACAATTTTAAACATTATTTTTTAACAAATAAAATGTAGCGCTAGGATTCTCTGCCTCTGTATACCTTAACAGTACCTCAAACTTGATCCAAACGCCACGTATGTGTACCACCACTTTTTTGTTTACAAAAAAGGTACTGTTACTCACACATGTGGTGATTTAAAATGAACTTATGTTACCTCAGTATGCAGTAGACGTATTCATGTGTGTTACAGTTATTACTTGTTATACAGTGCATCCGGAAAGTATTCAAAGCGCATCACTTTATCCACATTTTGTTATGTTACAGCCTTATTCCAAAATGGATTAAATTCATTTTTTTCCTCAGAATTCTACACACAACACCCCATAATGACAACGTGAAAAAAGTTTTTGAGATTTTTGCAAATTTATTAAAAATAAAAAAATTGAGAAAGCACATGTACGTAAGTATTCACAGCCTTTGCCATGAAGCTCGAAATTGAGCTCAGGTGCATCCTGTTTCCCCTGATCATCCTTGAGATGTTTCTGCAGCTTCATTGGAGTCCACCTGTGGTAAATTCAGTTGGGTGGACATGATTTGGAAAGGCACACACCTGTCTATATAAGGTCCCACAGTTGACAGTTCATGTCAGAGCACAAACGAGCATGAAGTCAAATGAATTGTCTGTAGACCTCCAAGACAGGATTGTCTTGAGGCACAAATCTGGGGAAGGTTACAGAAAAATTTCTGCTGCTTTGAAGGTCCCAATGAGCGCAGTGGCCTCCATCATCCATAAGTGGAAGAAATTCGAAACCACCAGGACTCTTCCTAGAGCTGGCCGGCCATCTAAACTGAGCGATCGGGGGAGAAGGGCCTTAGTCAGGGAGGTGACCAAGATCCCGATGGTCACTCTGTCAGAGCTCCAGAGGTCCTCTGTGGAGAGAGGAGAACCTTCCAGAAGGACAACCATCTCTGCAGCAATCCACCAATCAGGCCTGTATGATACAGTGGCCAGACGGAAGCCACTCCTTAGTAAAAGGTACATGGTAGCCCGCCTGGAGTTTGCCAAAAGGCACCTGAAGGACTCTCAGACCATGAGAAAGAAAATTCTCTGGTCTGATGAGACAAAGATTGAGCTCTTTGGTGTGAATGCCAGGCGTCACATTTGGGGGAAACCTGGCACCATCCCTACAGTGAAGCATGGTGGTGGCAGCATCATGCTGTGGGGATGTTTTTCAGCGGCAGGGACTGGGAGACTAGTCAGGATAAAGGGAAAGATGACTGCAGCAATGTACAGAGACATCCTGGATGAAAACCTGCTCCAGAGCGCTCTTTACCTCAGACTGGGGCAACGGTTCATCTTTCAGCAGGACAACGACCCTAAGCACACAGCCAAGATATCAAAGGAGTGGCTTCAGGACAACTCTGTGAATTTTCTTGAGTGGCCCAGCCAGAGCCCAGACTTGAATCCGATTGAACATCTCTGGAGAGATCTTAAAATGGCTGTGCACCGACGCTTCCCATCCAACCTGATGGAGCTTGAGAGGTGCTGCAAAGAGGAATGGGCGAAACTGGCCAAGGATAGGTGTGCCAAGCTTGTGGCATCATATTCAAAAAGACTTGAGGCTGTAATTGCTGCCAAAGGTGCATCGACAAAGTATTGAGCAAAGGCTGTGAATACTTATGTACATGTGATTTCTCAGTTTTTTTATTTTTAATAAATTTGCAAAAAGCTCAAGTAAACTTTTTTCACATTGTCATTATGGGGTGTTGTGTGCAGAATTCTGAGGAAAAAAATGAATTTAATCCATTTTGGAATAAGGCTGTAACATAACAAAAGGTGGAAAAAGTGATGCGCTATGAATACTTTCCGGATGCACTGTAGATTTATTTGAGCACTGATAGTTCCAATATTGTTGATAGTTCTTTTTTATTCTGTTAAATGCACTTTGTGATGAGCCTGGGTCATATACGACCAAAGTATTTATTTTATTACAAAAGAAAAACAAATGTTATTGCTAATACTTTTCACTATTTTGTTTTTATGTACTTTGAGATGTGCTTAGGTCAGATATGAGCAAAATGTTTATTTTTTATTAAGAAAAAAAAAAAAAAACACTACTACTACTACCTCAGATTCTGTTCAGTTATAGCTTTTTTTGTTTTTTATGCATTTTTGACGTGTCTGTGTCAGATGTGACCACATTTAAAAAGGAAACGATGAATAAACGTTACTTGTTTTTCAATACATTCGTTTAAAATTTGTTATTACCTATTGCCTACCGGCTGCAGAAAATGTCTGGCCCAGATAAATCACTTGGTTTGAAATTCTGGCCGAACTGAATTTGTAATTACCCTGCCCTAAGTCATTAAGTCTATTCATCTAGTAAACTTTGGTGGCTGCCATAGTATAATGAAAGCTTTCTATCACAAATCATGACTATATACTATAAATTATACAATGGTTGAGTGATGCATTACTTTGCAGAAATTTAGATGATATTTTTAGACGCTGTTAATGTTCTTTTAGAGAGCACATTTCAAATCAGTATTTTGGCAAGAAATTACTGAGTTATGACTATTTTTTCTTTAACATGCCAACAAAACTGTTGGATGATCTGTTGCCAATAGCAGAGTATGGGAGCTCATGAATAATCAAAGCCAGACTTGAACACAAAAATCCCTGAAGTCTATGAAAAAAGTCGTAATCCCGGGCCACCTTAAATTCCTTTGCACCTCACCATTAGCATCTTTTGTTTTGCAAGTGTGTCAATTATCACAAGCAGCCTGCTATCTTATCCCCCCACAGCCGCAGCCCAAGTCAGACAAAAAGTTACCCCAGCTCAAGTCTGTTCATATGGGTGTGAGGTGCCTGGAGTTGTATAGGGTAAATAATATATATTTTATTTGTAACATATGCATTTCATGTGTGTTCCATGTCTACAACGATCTGGGTAAATGTAGGATGACAGGAAATGAGAGGCAAGAAATGTTAAACACATAACTAAAACAAACGTTTTTCATGTTATAGTACTAATGACAAAATTTTGACATGAAGTGTAGAATGTGTGAAGACTAAAGTCCAAATATCAAAAACACACTTTCACAAAAGGTACAAGTATAACCAAACAAGTGTGCTTTTATTCAAGAGTCAGATTAGGTTACGACACTGCAACGACCACTTGTGGTGCAGCGGTAAGAACTGCTGACTCATAACCAAGAGGTTGCAAGGTTCGATTCTGGCTTCTACCTAGATTTTCTGCTTTAAATAGTGAGCTGCTCTTATTGTTACTGTTATAGAATAAAAACATACATTTGATTTGAGTATGTAACAACCGGTGTAAATTTATGGTACTTGTAAAGGTTCGCTGTTTTTTTTTTTTTTTTTAAATTCAGTTTTATTCTCTCAGTCACATTCACACTCTACCCGATCTGACACTGCTGTTTTCAAATAAAGACACGCTATAACAGAGGTGCAACTCAGATGAGGATGAAAGTTCTACATCGGAGAAAAAGAACAGAAGCCCAGTCACAGATAAGAACGAGGAGGCTGCACCAAGCGTAAAGGAGAAACATGGCACCGTTTGGATGCAGCAACAGGTTGGGCGTCATCCTGCCAATGAATCTGCCACACACATGTCCTTCAATGAAACAGCAGGGCATGTGAAAACTGCAAGTGGCAGTGTGGCATGGGAAAACTTGACCAAGTGACATTAGAGTGAAGAATGGTCCTCCATGAAAGTTTGTGCTGTGCGATTCAGTGACAGCTGATATGGGAGGTAGGGGGAGACAGGGGTCCACATGTGAAACTGTGAAGCACAGTGTATTGCAGCATGATAAAAACACATTTGATCAAAGAGTGATCCTGTGAACGTTTGTGTGGTGTTATTTGGTGATATTTGATCAAACGGCTCCTCACATGAAACTTTCAATGGGTATGTTAAGAAGCTGAAACTGGAAGAGCACTCCTTAGAAAAATGACATAGGGAAAACGTGCAGCAGATAGCATCCTGATACTCATGATGCTTGAACTGTGAAGTGCACACTGTGATGCTTTAATGTTGACATGTGTAGTACTTACAAATCAAGGATTTCACAGTCCTTTGACAAATGCAGCAATCTCAACAGAGTCAAAATTGTGACTGAAGGTGTAACGAACTCTATAAGACTTCCTTAAATGCATGTTTTTTTCCTGAAGATATTTCCCTAGAACATACTTTAAGTCTTATTACATATCAAACAATCCAAATGCATTCTCACAGAAATGTGTGTATAATAATGCACAAAGATGTCTACATATTTGCTGTCACATAAGCAATATTTTTTCATCTTTTATGTAGAGCTATGTAATGTAGTACAAGTGACCAATCATAGATAACTACACCTCAGTTACATCATGCTGGGGAAAAGAAAAGATATTTTAAAGAATCCTGAAGCAAAAAGAAGAAGCTGTGATGGGATTTTCGCACAAAGCAGTCCTATTCACTTAAATGGACATTATATATGTTTAAAAGTTTTATGTCAAATACTTCAACCGCAAAATAGTCAAAACAGCATAATTCAAAACTAAGCCTATTGATGACAGATTCAAACAACTTAAATATCCAAAAAAAGCAACACCAAGAAAACAATGGATTTAAACTCACCTGCTTGTGAAGGTTGGTGTTGTTGATACTGCTGATTTGGTAGTGGTATTTGTACTGGAGAGAAAACTCCTTTGAAGACCAGTGGGTGAGGTAAGAGGCAGTGTGGATGGAACATTGGAATTAACTACATCATCTGGTTTTCTTCCAAAAGAGCCACTGACATAAAACACAAATATTAATAAGGACATTTTAAAGAATGAGTTAATTTAATAAACTCTTTAGTTAACACACACCTTATATACGGTGTAAACGGTTAAGAAAACCAAAGCATAAAAATTTAAAAAGGACATACAAATTCCTGCATTTGTCACACTGGAATGTGCTTTGCTACACAATAGTGGATATACCCAAAATTTGTGTCAAAAACTGTTGAAACAGTACAGCATATACCACTCAGAGAACTTCACATCTATTTTGGATGACAGATTCTTTGTATATCTATGTATAATCTTTTCAGAAAGAGTAGAGACACCACAAAAATAAAAACAACTTAACTTCTAATATTTCTTTGACCAATTTGTGACTTTCTCATTTTTACCTAACGTGCCATACATTTTGTATACACTGGCTATAACAAGAATGTAATTTTGAAAATTACACAGCAGAATCCTTAACAAAATAATATATTACATACGTAAAGAAACAAGAAAAGCCTCAGGGGACGAAAATGAGTAACTTAGGAACTGTCTAAGAGTGAACCTGTTGTCTAAAACATTGTATCCAGGAAAAAAGGCCACAAATCATTGTGCCAGATGGTAACTCTAAAAAGTACAATCTTCCTCAGCTGAGCTGGGAGCACTTAACAGGTCTCTCATTTAAAAGTGTTATTTTATTTGGAAGCAATAGCAATTTTCTTTAACTTCTAATGCAGTGTATGTTAAAATAAAACAAAAGAATGGATAAGTTAAACATGAATGCTGACAAACTTTCAATAACTGATGTGAAAAAGGAAATTTAAACTGATGTTACATTTAGCGTCTACTAGTCGTGGGGAATACCAGACTTGCCAACTGCGGCTCCTGATCTCCTCAGCAAACCATGTCAGTTTAAAAGACTGAAAATTGCAGGGCACATCAAATCAGGCAACTGTGTGAAGACTTTCCAGCTCAGCCGTGCTCGACCCTTTTTCTGACATCGAACAGCGCACTGCTTAACAAAGGGTTAAAAGGCATGGAGAGATTTGTGCCCTTTTTTTTTACCCCCTATTCATTTTGTCTTAGTATGTAAAATACAAGATATCAGACAGACAAGTTTCTCTTGTTTCTGAGGTCCAAAACACCTGCGTACCTTATTCCATTTCACTGCATTATGTGCACTGTACCTGTAGATGAGCATTCATTGGTTGTCTGCTCTCATTCAAGCGCCTATAACTAAAAACAAAACCAAACCTGTCAGGGCAAGTTGTGGACTTGCTAAAGTGAGTCACTGAGCATGTCACATTATGTGACCAACCATCAATGGAGTGAATCACTGACTCACTAAGATTATACAAATGAAGGCTACTGGAAAAGTTAACATGGCATGGCCTTTAGAGGTGTTACTTTTTAAAACTGAGTTTGCAAACACAAAGATGAAGGTAGATATAAAAGCCTTAAACATTAGCTAAAGACATGGCTCAACTAGGAACAACTAAATTCAGAGAGCTAGAAAACAACAAAGGGGAAAAATGTAGGTGAGTACAAAACAGGCAGTAACCCACCTTTTTGCTCAACTTTTTTCTGGGCTACACTCAGCAAACTAGACAACACTAGATCAAGAATGGCTTTGCAAATAACAACAGAAACATGGCTGACTGAATTATTAGGTAAAAAAAGAGAAGGTGGCATGCATTTAATGATAAGCAATACAAGATACACTAATGTTTTATTCAATGTTAAACTGATAATCTTTTCTGGAATATTTAATGATCAACTCCTGGCTATTTTGGTTCTAAGATAGTTCTCCAGTGTTTTTTATACTGCTGCTTTGCAGAGAGATAAACAACTGCACTATGTGAGCTAAACATCATCATTATGCAACATTTACATCTTGAGGGATCATTTAGCGGTACTATAATAGGAATTGTGAATTTGTTATACTCCAATAAAAGATGCTTAGTTTTTGTTACACCACTCTAGTAGTAATTTTCAGTACTCTCGCTTAATTTGTGCAATCAAAAACTGAAGGTGGAAAAGCCTGAAAGAACGGTAATTTAAAGCTGGAATAAATGGGTAGAGGGGGAAAGAAATGCAGGACTGTTCTGATTGAGTAAACTGTCAAATCAAGAGGATTCCACGACACTTGTGAACTGTAGACCTCTTGGAAGGACAACAAAGCAATACTACAATAGCTTTCAACAACTCATTTAACATAATGGTGGTGTGTTTCTTACATATCTTAGAGGTAAACGTAGAGAAACATGAAAATCAATCAGCAACTATTTAGTGCGTTTACATACACTTTTAATAACCGAGTCATTCACAGAAACACGGTGTCTGAAAGGCTATGTAAACCCTTACTCTGGTTAGCAAGATTGGTCTCAGAGAAACCAGGTTAACACAGGTACATTTTATTGTGAGTTACCTGGTTTTTTAGGAACATAAACACTTAAGAAGGTTACTGTTAAGGATTTATAGTCTCCATGTCTGTTGCACTATGTTAACCTATGCATATATGTTAGCTTTGCACATGGTTTCAGCAGCCACAGAAATCTGTCTGTTTTTCATAAATTACCAAATTTATGTTGAGCAAAATGTATAGTGCTAAGTTCAGCAGCACAATCTAGGGAGAAGTATAGTAACCTTGTCAGATCACTTTTTGAAGTAATGAGTAATCTAACAGTTATATTACAGAGGTAATAATAACGTGTTAAATTAGTTTTAATTTAGCTAGTTGCTATAGATATGTTGAAACAGTGTGATTGGGTGGCGTAGTGGACAGTGTACTTATCGTGAGTAGCTCAGGGCAAAGGTGTTAAAAAAAAAAAAAGGTAATGCAAAAGCAATGCACTGCTCATAATGCATTACATTTTATAATAAGTATATACAGTGCTCTCCAGAATATTTGGAACAAAGACATTTTTTCTTTGATTTATCCCTCTGCACCACAGTTTAAAATTACAAATCAAACAATTCAGACAAGATTATCAAGTGCAAACTGCAGACTTTAATTTAAAGGTTTTTGCATATATTTTGGTCACACCATGTAGAAATGACAACCATTAATGGGAACCATTAATGTTTAGGACATAGCAATGGTAGGTATAATAATAGCAATCATATTTATTACTTTGTCACATATCCCTTGCATGCAGTGACTGCTTCAAGTCTGTGATTCATAGACTTCACCAAGTGCTGAGGATCTTCTCTGGTAATGCACTGCCAGGCCT
Organism: Erpetoichthys calabaricus; assembly: GCF_900747795.2. Lineage (NCBI taxonomy): Eukaryota > Metazoa > Chordata > Cladistia > Polypteriformes > Polypteridae > Erpetoichthys > Erpetoichthys calabaricus. The sequence continues at coordinate 299,028,065 of NC_041394.2, forward strand.
CTAATGAAGCCTCTGAAAAGGATGGATGTTTAATGATAACATATCAATCCAGGGACACACCCATTCCAGCAAGCATTGGGCGTGAGACAGAAACGGTCCCTGGAAGGGGCATCAGCTCATTGCAAGGTAATACAAGCACACACATACACCAGTGTCATTTTAACATCACCAATTCCCCAAACCTCCACGTCCTTGGAAGGAAACCAACGCATATTGTGGAAACCCAACAGGAAAACATGCAAACTCCAGGCAGGGAATACTAGGGACACAACTCCCAGCGAGGCAGCAGCGTTACCACTCCGCCACCGTCCCACCCCCACATGTGTAATTATTAACATTATTAATTAAATTAACGATCCATCTGTAAAATGTAACATACACGCTTTAACACATTTCATCATGCAAGTGATATCAAGTATAAATCTAAGTATTCTAAATGTGCAGAGAGCTGGAATATCATAAATTTAACATGTTCTGTGTGGCAATCATTTCCTGCTGCTGCACTGGGTTGCCAAAAGCACGTAGTGATTAACAACTGGGTCGGTTTTAAGAGGACGTTTATGACGTTCTACTTTAATGACAAAATAACGATTAAAGTTGAAATTTCCACTTTAATCATGAAATAGACCTTTTTTCATCACCATGAAAGAAAAAAAAACAAAAAAAAGACGGCACAGAAGATGGTATGCAAGATCTTTAAAATGTATTGCATCATTACGATGGGGTATATGCAACCCCTGAAAAGAAAAGCACCACGAATACATTTGTATGTCAGCATTTAAGTTGATGATTTGCTTCACAACATCTAACCATTCATCAAACAAACATCGAAGCACACAAATTGATCCACCTGCAAAGCAGCTTGCTGTCACATGTTAATAGTAAACAAAGACTCTGACGTCACGTTACAACTTGAACACACTGAACCCTCTGATTTTTTGTCAGTACTGCATCTTGCACATGTGTCACATTAATTTCTGAGGACATGCTCAGTGGACGCATCAAATGAAACCTGGTAACATGTGGCAGTCATGATATGTACACGTTCTGAGCATGAAGTATTCACCAGCCCTTAAGATGATGGGGTTTCTACATGGTAGAAACATTTCAATATTGCCCAGTTTGTACTACTTCTTATGCCTCAGGTAACCAGCACAAGTAATAATGTACAATGGACAGCAATGCCTATGTGAAGCAGATTGTGCAAGAAACTGCCCTTTAAAGTTGCTAAGCCAAATTTATGGGAAAAACCATAAGTGAGAAAATTCTAGGAAGTTGTAGTTGAGAACTATTTTACCTGCAAGTCTCTGGCCAAAACATTTAAGAATCTCAAGATTAACATTTGAAATGCTATATAGCTGGGCAGGACAATTTATTGGCACACAAAGTAGCCACCAAGACAATCCACCACCATGTTTACAACTACACAAAAGAGACAAAGACAAGCCGGTATATCAAGTTACCAAATGTTACACAGGCAAACAAAAATCATATAGCAATACTTTGTCACACATTGGACTGCTCAATGGAAATCATATGTATTCTTCACCCAAACAAAGAATACAATTATTACACTAACCATTAAGGATTTACAGTACCCAATTCTTCAAGCGCTTGTTGACAAAGGTTTAATTAAAAAAACTCATGTTGGAACACCTGCAGGTGCATATGATGCAGCCATATTCACTGCATCAGACTTATACAGGTATGTAGAACAATTTCAAGACTCACCTCTGGTAGATAGACTATGTCTGAAAGCTAGCATCAACAGTAAAGTGCACTTTTTTAATGGCTTGCAAGAACCTCGGCTTTCCTTCTGAAAATTGCACTTTTATATTTTTATATCCCAGGCTACTTCAAATTCAACTTAACTCAAATTGAACTGTGGGATAAACTCTGGTCCCAATCTAGTCAACAGCCTCACGGGACAAATTAGGCATGCCATAGATTTTAAGTGCCCCACATAAGCTTTGGGAAAATGTTGAAAATGTTGGGTGAAATACTGTATGTTATTTCTGCTCGGCAAGTAGGAGTGGGAAGATTGATGTTTAACTTAAATACAATTATTGAAGTACTTCTGCCTGAATTTCAAAATGACATTACTGGTTAAACACAAAAAACCAAATAATATCACATGTAAAACATCTAACATTCTAAGATATTCAGAGTATGTCATCTTGCTTACATAGATGGAGAAAAAGCAAGACACTTTTATAAGAATAAGAAAGAATGAGAAAAAAAGGGAAAACAGACTATAATATTCTGCAGAGAAGTAACTAGATCTGTATTTACTCTGCAAAATGGTAATGATCTTAAAAAATGTGTTAACTGCACCATGAATTTGTATCTGCCAGGAAATAAAACAACACAGCATTGCTGACAAAAATTCACCTCAAGGACCCAGTGGCTCCTAAAAGAGAAAATTACAAGCCCAAAGCTTTGATTTAGGTGCTAAATAATGAAATGTTTAAAATATTAATCTTTCAATCTCTAAAATGACTAACCTCCATTTATGTGTGCCTAATTCTTTTCCTTCTCCTGTGCTGTGTATCCTTCCCTTGTGCTTTTATGTCTGTCTTGATGATTTCAGAAACTGAATGTCATTTTAAATTTCAAACTATGTACAGTAATTAAGAACAGTGTATTTTACTCAGGCTCAGAGTCTGTCACTGACCTTCAGAATCTCAGCATCAGAGGGCCACCCTGTTTAATGTGGTCGTCTTTCTTGATTGAAGTGAGCCAGCATTTGACACAGGGTTTAGGATCAAACCGCTCAAGTGATGGGCCATCTGTGCTGATTCTGACTTAATTATCCACGGTTAAGACATTGAGTGGGTTTCGCACTTTTGATTTTATTTTGTTCTAATAATAATAACAATAATGATAATAATAATAATAATTCATTACATTTCTATAGCGCTTTTCTCAGTATTCAAAAGCGCTATCCACACTGTACTGAAAAGCCACATTTACACTGAGGTGCTGAAATAGGCACAACATGCATGATCTCATCATCTAAACAAAATGTAGAATATTGTGGAAATCTATGTAATAAAGCTCTTTTGTCAGTAAGACTTCCCACAAGACCTGTCTGAGAATTGGCCTTTAATCAGAAATTGTTACTTGTAGCACTCTCCATTTCCATTTGTACAGCCTCAACATCACATTCATTCTTCAATAACAATTCTGTATACCATTTAATTAAAGTGTCAATCTCACTTTCCCCAGAAGTGGCTAAATCATCTGGCCAAGAATCACAATAGAAGATTGAGAAGCAATAAATAATCTTAGACCCATGTGAGCTTCCTTGTTGTGATTACAACTTATATTTTCAAAACTGGCTTTCCAGTTCCTTAACTGTAACCTCCACAGTCTGCATGCAACTGGTGGTTATGTCTAAAAGTGTGAGATTTGCACCTTGGACTGGATATTGTGATGTCTTTATTGGTACTATTCTCTGACTTTCCCTGCTTTTTATTTCCCTGCAGTCTGAGATCTGTGTGTTATCCTGGGGCACCACATTTTTATGCCGAGTATATGATAGAGGTAAAACAGAGTTTCATAACAAAGCCTTTATGTGGAAATGCTTTTATCACTCATGTTTCTGACCAAACTGTCAGAAACAAACTCTATGAGGGTGGCATGAGGGCCAAATGTCCTCTAGTGAAACCTGTGCTCATAACCCCTCACCATGCAGCCCGACTGGCATTCACCCGAGAATATCACAATTGCCAGCTTCGCCCCGTTTTCTTCACAGATGTGAGCAGGTTCACACAGAGTACCTGCAAAAGCTTGACAGAGTCTGGAGACGCCGTGGTGAACATTATGTAGCCTGCCACATCATCCAGAATGACAGGTTTGGCAGTGGGTCAGTGATGGTCTGAGGAGTCAAATCATTGGAGGGTCGCAAAGATCTCCCCGTGCCAAGCAACAGATGATGGGTCTAAGATTATTCATTGCTTTTCTCTTCCGTGCCAGGCAACAGTACCCTGACTGCTCTTTGGTAATGGGATGAACTCCTCAGAGCCATTGTCAGACCTTATGCTAGTGTAGTGAGCCCTGGGTTCCTCCTGCTGCAGGAAACACCTCATGTAGCCTGAGTGTGCAGGCAGGTCTTGGATGATGAAGGCATTGACTAGCCCACGTTACCAAAATGTGAATCCAACTGAGAACCTCTGGCATGTTATGTACTGGTGTATCTGACGCCGCCAAGTAGCGCCACAGACTGCCCAGGAGCTCACTGATGCCCTAATCAAGGTCTGGGAGGAGATCCCCAAGACACCATCCGCCATCTCATCAGGAGCATACCCAGATATAGCTGGGAGTAAATACAGGCATGTGGGGGGGTGTACATACTACTCAGTACCATTACGAGTTGCCATGATGAAATTCATGCAAGTTGAATGAGCTTGTGATTTCAATTTTTGACTTTGACCTTTGGTTTGTTGTTGAGTGTAGTCCTCAGTGGGTGGGTGATTTTGCTTTCCACTAACTGTTGTTAAATCATTAAGTTCTCAATGAACTATACAGTATTAATCAGTAAATATTTTCCACTTGAATATTTTGTAAATCGAGATCAAATGTGCGATTTAAATGTTCCCTTAATGTTGTTCAGCAATATACATACAGCGCATCCGGAAACTATTCACAGCGCATCACTTTTTCCACATTTTGTTATGTTACAGCCTTATTCCAAAATGGATTAAATTCATTTTTTGCCTCAGAATTCTACACACAAAACCCCATAATGACAACGTGAAAAAAGTTTACTTGAGGTTTTTGCAAATTTATTAAAAATAAAAAAAAAATGAGAAATCACATGTACAAAAGTATTCACAGCCTTTGCTCAATACTTTGTTGATGCATCTTTGGCAGCAATTACAGCCTCAAGTCTTTTTGAATATGATGCCACAAGCATGGCACACCTATCCTTGGCCAGTTTCACCCATTCCTCTTTGCAGCACCTCTCAAGCTCCATCAGGTTGGATGAGAAGCGTCTGTGCACAGCCATTTTAAGATCTCTCCAGAGATGTTCAATCGGATTCAAGTCTGGGCTCTGGCTGGGCCACTCAAGGACATTCACAGAGTTGTCCTGAAGATACTCATTTGATATCTTGGCTGTGTGCTTAGGGTCGTTGTCCTGCTGAAACATGAACCATTGCCCCAGTCAGAGCTCAAGAGCACTCTGGAGCAGGTTTTCATCCAGGATGTCTCTGTACATTGCTGCAGTCATCTTTCCCTTTATCCTGACTAGTCTCCCAGTTCCTGCTGCTGAAAAACATCCCCACAGCATGATGCTGCCACCACCATGCTTCACTGTAGGGATGGTATTGGCCTGGTGATGAGCGGTGCCTGGTTTCCTCCAAACGTGACGCCTGGCATTCACACCAAAGAGTTCAATCTTTGTCTCATCAGACCAGAGAATTTTCTTTCTCATGGTCTGAGAGTCCTTCAGGTGTCTTTTGGCAAACTTCAGGCGGGCTGCCATGTGCCTTTTAATAAGGAGTGACTTCCGTCTGGCCACTCTACCATACAGGCCTGATTGGTGGATTGCTGCAGAGATGGCTGTCCCTCTGGAAGGTTCTCCGCTCTCCACAGAGGACCTCTGGAGCTCTGACAGAGTGACCATCGGGTTCTTAGTCACCTCCCTGACTAAGGCCCTTCTCCCCCGATCGCTCAGTTTAGATGGCCGGCCAGCTCTAGGAAGAGTCCTGGTGGTTTTGAACTTCTTCCACTTGCGGATGATGGAGGCCACTGCGCTCATTGGGATCTTCAAAGCAGCAGAAATTTTTCTGTAACCTTCCCCAGATTTGTGCCTTGAGATAATCCTCTATCTGAGGTCTACAGACAATTCCTTTGACTTCATGCTTGGCTTGTGCTCTGACATGAACTGTCAACTGTGGGACCTTATATAGACAGGTGTGTGCCTTTCCAAATCATGTCCAATCAACTGAATTTACCACAGGTGGACTCCAATTAAGCTGCAGAAACCTCTCAAGGATGATCAGGGGAAACAGGATGCACCTGAGCTCAATTTTGAGCTTCATGGCAAAGGCTGTGAATACTTATGTACATGTGCTTTCTCAATTTTTTTATTTTTAATAAATTTGCAAAAATCTCAAGTAAACTTTTTTCACGCTGTCATTATTGGGTGTTGTATGTAGAATTCTGAGGAAAAAAATGAATTTAATCCATTTTGGAATAAGGTTGTAACATAACAAAATGTGGAAAAAGTGATGCGCTGTGAATACTTTCCGGATGCACTGTATATACATACACACATACAGTATAGACAAAATACACACATATAAGGTCTGTGATACTGTTTACATACAGTATTTGTAGCTAGAAATCCACAAAGGGAGAAAATGAATCACTTATGTTAAAAGTTTATTCCTAAGCTTTCGATTTCTACCAGAAATCATCATAAAATTCATCTCACTAACTAATTGTGAATTTCCCCTTGGGATTAATAATTTATCTATCTATCTAACAGGTACAAAAATACAACTGTCAAGCAATTCACAGCAAGGAATATTATCAAATTTTAAATTCCTGAAAAAAGTGGGACGGAGCCTATCCTAGCCTATAGACATGGTGCCAAGTCCATTAGAGTGCCAATTCACTAACAACGACTCAAAAGGGTCAAACTGAAAATTGCTAGTTAATCTAACTTGTCAAAGTGGGAAGTTGTCTCCAATATATAGAAACAGTTATGCAGAATAGAAAATGTTTTTCTTAAATGCTAATTTAATACAGTGATCCCTCGCTATATCGCGCTTCGCCTTTCGCGGCTTCACTCCATCGCGGATTTTATATGTAAGCATATTTAAATATATATCGCGGATTTTTTGCTGTTTCGCGGATTTCTGCGGACAATGGGTCTTTTAATTTCTGGTACATGCTTCCTCAGTTGGTTTGCCCAGTTGATTTCATACAAGGGACGCTATTGGCAGATGGCTGAGAAGCTACCCAACTTACTTTTCTCTCTCTCTTGCGCTGACTTTCTCTGATCTTGACGTATGGGGATTGAGCAGGGGGGCTGTTCGCACACCTAGACGATAAGGACGCTCGTCTAAAAATGCTGAAAGATTATCTTCACGTTGCTATCTTTTGTGCAGCTGCTTCCTGAAACGACATGCTGCACGGTGCTTCGCATACTTAAAAGCTCGAAGGGCACGTATTGACTTTTGATTGAAAAACAAACTCTGTCTCTCTCTATCTCTCTCTCCCTGCTCCTGACGGAGGGGGTGTGAGCTGCCGCCTTCAACAGCTTTGTGCCGCGGTGCTTCGCATACTTAAAAGCCAAACAGCCCTATTGATTTGTTTGCTAGAGATTGTTTTCTCTATCTATGTGACATTCTGTGGTCCTGACGTGCACTCCTTTGAAGAGGAACATATGTTTGCATTCTTTTAATTGTGAGACAGAACTGTCATCTCTGTCTTGTCATGGAGCACAGTTTAAACTTTTGAAAAAGAGACAAATGTTTGTTTGCAGTGTTTGAATAACGTTCCTGTCTCTCTACAACCTCCTGTGTTTCTGCGCAAATCTGTGACCCAAGCATGACAATATAAAAATAACCATATAAACATATGGTTTCTACTTCGCGGATTTTCTTATTTCGCGGGTGGCTCTGGAACGCAACCCCCGCGATGGAGGAGGGATTACTGTATACTATAAAATGTATTTAAGAAAATGTTATAAATTTAATGTTCATCTCATTTCTAAACCTACCAGCAAGTGAGCAATATTATATTTAAAGAGGGGATGACACTGTTGTTAAAGATTTAACTGGCAAAAACGATGCAAGTAATTTTGTTTTGCGTTCTCAAAATATAGATTATTTCTTAAACTGAATGATTTTTTTTTTCTCTTCCTACATTACATTAACAAGGATACAGGACTAAAATGAGACATATCACTTTATCATGACGTTAAAATAAAAATGGATAAATCTGCAAGACTCAGAGTACTGTATTTTAAATTAAAACTAGCTTTAAGAACATACAGATGAACTAAAAAGTAAAAAAACAACTTTGTGACTAATAGCTTTAACACGTATATCATTCGATTCAACTAATTTATTTAATATTTTTACTTTTACATTTTGCAGCACAGTTATTCCTCTTTTTGTTTTTTTGTTTTATCTGAAAAGTTAACACATTTCTTAGCATGCCCCTCTTGAGCAAACATCATAAAGTGTGAAAATAATATATCCTATAAGTCAGGGTTTCTTAAACTTTGTGTTTGTTGCTACCCAATCTTTCTCTTTTTAGTGTATTTGAGACCCATTACTTGTTGACAACCTGGACAATAGTCAATGTGGGGCAGAGAAGTCTCCCTTGAAGAATTGTGGACATTCATCATGGGGGTGAGGGAATAATTGAAGACAATCATCAGAACAATGTCAATTGATTAATGAATCCATGGCAACCTAGTTTGTAAACCATTATCAAATACAAAAGTAACTTACAACCCAATGATGCCAACCCATAGTTTAAGAAATCCTGTTGTGAGTTAATTCAAGCTATTTCAAGTGAGTCCCCTTAAGCCTTGTTTATACTAATAGAAAATACAATTCAAACAGGACATTGCTATTGCTTAAAATTGACATTGTCTGGTTATATTACACTGTTTAGTGTGGTTGAGACGATGCAGTAACATTATCAAGTTGTGCAGTCAAACACCAGTTGGTGCCAAACATCAACTGCTCATCTGCAAAGTAATTTATGATTTCTTAAGTTGTTGAGATATTCAGAAAATTTTTGCTTGGTAAATCTTGAACCAACTGGACCACTGTGCAGGAAAACTAACATAAATGAAATTAGATTAGATACAAGATGCATAGGAAGCTTGGCTTCTAAGACTTGGATGTTTATTCCGTAATAAAGTGTACTTACCTTTGAACTTCAGCAAATGCCAGAAAGGTAAGCGTACATGTGTTATTTTCAAATCAAAAATTCATCTGTCACTTTTTGTTGAAATGTAGGATTCACTGTATATCTGTCTATCTGCATAGGGTGGTTGCTGGAGTTCCTGGTAAATCTGTTACTTGTAGGACCATGAGAAATCACTTTGGTGCATATGGTCCAAATAGTTCAAAAGGTATGTGGAAACAGACTTGCTGTATTCCGTCTGTCCCAAGTACCCCATGTTACTTGTAACATTGCAGAATTTCGCTCTGCATTGATTTTGAGAGCTCAAAGGGTGTGGGAATACAGGGACACAGGCAAACGAACATACAATTTTCTATAGATAACATTCTAAATTAAGCTCCAGAAGTTCTAATAAAATATATTAACAGGACAATACCTTCTATAAATGCTGTAAGATGAACACTGAGAAGAAGACTGCCAAGGTTTAGTGTTATTAGGCTCCAAGCTGATGGCAGATGAAGACTTAGATGGTACATCTCTCACACTGCTACTTCTGCCAATTGCTAGAGAGTACGAAGTGCTGCATGCACACCATGCACACGAACATGTTAAAAACAAAAAAGCCAGACAAATTAGTGCACAGCCATATGCATAACCAAGAAACAAAAAATTAAACACATTTAATAAAGTGAAAAGAAATAATGCTGCTTAAAGCACACTGAACAGGAATATCCTTTATTTTAATGACAGCAACAGCAAGGTACCAAAAAAAAATGCAAAACTTAAAGAACATGCAAGAATGTAAACTAAGAGTTATTGTACATTCATATACATAACCTTTGGAGATGACAGAATACAAACATGAAAAAAATATTTAAAAAGATTACTCTGAACCATTTCAAACTGAAATGTATTTAAATTTGATCTCATACAGTTGTAAAAGTATTACCAAAAAGCAATATAATATTGCAGAAATGTACCTACTCACACTAAGATTTAAACACAGTTAAGCAATGCAGTTGCTAAAAGTGATTTGGTCAAATGTGTTTCTGAATTTATATCAACACACCAAAGTGTCCACTCTGTATTTGTGAAGCTCAGTTACAGCTGATATTCAAGTTATGCTTGGAAATGTACTTTTCTCTCTTGCTTTTTCAGTAGTTATACGTGCAACTATATTCTCTAATTTGAAAATAATGCTGTATTTCATTTACTTTAGAAGTTGGATGTCAGAACTGGGAGTGATGTCACACACAACTTGACCTTGCTCAAGTAAAACATTCAGAAAACCAATAAAGACACTTCCAGGAAAACTTTTGTTGTGCTTGCTCTTTCAGAATACAGACAATTACTGACCAAGCTGATGACAATTCAGTATTTTGTGCATCCAAAATCATTGCAAAATGTCCACATATAGAAATTGAACAGTATTGTGTGTATGACTGATTTACTGAGACACAAATGGACAGAATTGCAAATAAACAGTATAATGCTATATCTTTTACAAACTTTTGATACACCGTGCTGCCATTTGGGATTTTGAGGACGTTCAAGCTGAAACTCCCTACTTGAAACTCAAGAATTGCAACTTGCCAATTTAAGTAGAATGCAGCATTAGTACTAACTATTGTAATTCTGATTCCACCGTATTGAGACACCAAATTGTCACTGTTTTGCCATGTACCATTCAGCTGATCTTTATTGCAGTTAATTCCAGTTTTTCCAACATATCAGGCACTGAACTTTATCAAGTCTTGCACTTTTTTTGAACTGTATACTTACTTGCTTTAAAGAGCCACTTGTAATGTTGTGACGCCCTGATTAAAGGAACGTGGGAGAGAGTATTTCCAGGACAGTTTCTCCCCCAGACAGACAAAGGGCAAGCCGTTTGGTTTCCAGCGGGGCCATGGGTCAACAGCATGGGAGCTCAGCTCTGCTCAGGCCTGTGGCCACCACCAGGGGGCGCATGGATGCTTTCAGGGCCCTATTTGGCCACACTTCCACCACACACAGAAGTGTGGCCAGAAGAAGCTTGTTGGGCACCTGGCATCTTTCCGGGTGCCCTATAAAAAGGGGACGGTCGCCAGAAGTCAATGGCCAGAGTTGGAAGGAAAGAGGACAAAGCCTTAGGAAGATTGCAGGTGGAAGGACTGGCAGCAAAAGGGACTGTGTGGTGTTTTACTGTGTGTGCTGGAAACTGTAAATAAAACCGTGTGCTATGTGGCAATTGGTGTCCTGCCCGTTTGTGTCGGGGATAGGGTGGCTGTACACACCCTTGTACTTCACAATATATATATATATATATATATGCAATGCAATATAATTCAGTTTGAGGCAGATATAGTCTTGTTTGTCACAGTACTAGCTAAGAAAGGAAATAACTGTTATAGCACCTCCCAGCCCGGGCAGACACCTTCCCCGCATAAGAAAATGCTGTGCTAAGAACCAACATCAGATGGTAAATCAGATTATAAGGCAACTGAATCTTTGCACAAGGCCATTTATTTACTTTTTACATATCATCTAAATATGGAATTACTAGCACCAGTGCAGCAAGAGTCATAGTTCAAGTTTTTAAATAAAATAAATACTTGTATTAATAAAGTATATTAAATAAAAAAGCATCTTTTGCATTTTTTTCAGTATTGTACAAAATGACGCAGTCAAAGCCAGACAAGACCAAAAACATTAAACATAAATATGCATCAAGATGATAAAAATGGTAAAACAACAAGCAATTTAACTGACGCTTGGAGGGGGGAAAAAATAATCAAAATCTGATTCACTGTTTTTTCCTATGAAAACTATAGTGAGACGCATGATTTTAAAATCAAATAAGAAGTGATTTATGATTAGCTTTACATCAACAAGTTTTAAGTAAATTCACACAGGCACTCAGAACTTGGGTTCCGGACGTATTGTCCATTCCAATACTGCCACAAATACCTTTACTTAAAATTATGAAGGTTTATTTTCAAAAATTGAGTATATGAAAGGCATCTAAATGTAACCCTGGACCAGTGACACCCATGACTTCTTTGTTACCAGATTTAAAGGTTAATTTAATTTTTTGATTTTACAAAATACTGTCTGCTCTAAGGTGCTTGGTGAAAATGTAGACTAGAAAGACTTGTAAATTGTCCATCTGAGTTAGCGGCAGGTAGAAAGAAAACTTGAACAACCATTTACAGTCACAATCAGTTGACAACAGAACAGTAAAAACCATGGACAACTAAAAGAACAAACTTTCACCTCCCCCTCCTGCCTATATATTCTTTTAAACATTGCTGCTTACGTTTTTTTTGTCCTAACCAACCAACGAGAAAAGATAAATATATATAAAATGGTTTAAATAAACAGTAGGCAAAATATGGTTTCTACAAAATCTGTTTTTTTTCCTTATTTTATGTTACTGAATGTTGCGAAATATCAATGTTCTATCACAATTTAGCCAATCTGGGTTGTCACACTTGGAGCTACTACTTCAAATGGTGTTCTCAGAAAACTTCCCACCTGTCCCAAAACAAAGATTTAAGTCCTCAACTTGCAACATCAATGGCGGATAGAACACAAATTGACTTTCAACATTACATTCAGAATCAAAGCTACAATGAAGAAATCAAACAAACTACAAATGTTATTTGTACATGATGTGCACATTAAAAATACTGCAGTGGGCTGGCACACTGCCCGGGGATTTATTCCTGCCTTGCGCCTTGTGTTGGCTGGGACTGGCTCCAGCAGACCCCCGTGACCCTGTGTTAAGATATAGCGGGTTGGATGATGACTGACTGACTTTCAAAATATTATGTGTTTTTTCCGTTCACAGTGAAAGAGCCAAAAAAAGAGTGCAAAGCCAAATCTAGATTATAAAAATTACAGTCTCCAAATGACTACTTTGGAGAGAAGGAAAAGGGCAGGGCTGAAAAAAACAGATTAAGCATTAGACAGTAGGTAGTAGTTAAAAGAAACATTTTTAAATATTCTGATGTTTTACCTGCGCTGATAACTTGGGGTTTTATTTGGAGAAGTGTTTCCTTCATTATTCTTAAGATCTTCATCCCATCGTCTTCGAGTGTATGACCCACTCCGCACCAAACTAGCAGCAGAATCTCTAAAAGCCATAAAAAAAAAAATAAAAAATGCACAGCATTTTAGATAATGAAGTTGTCAATTTTCAGTTAAAATCAGTTAAAACTGCAAGCAACTTTTAAAATGATGTTAACTTATGCAAAGTTAAATCCTAGCAGTCATTAGTCTATAAACAATGTCCATTGGTGCGTAATTATGATGTTTACTCACTATGTCCAATTTTGTTTTTTTAACGACTATTATAATGGCGTTTTCCTGTTCAGAATTCTTTTTAAGCTTTATGCCAGTAACTATCACATATTATTATCTAATGCTTCTATACCTTTAAGCCAGTAAATTTATACAAAACTTTCATTATTTCAGAATCAATACTACAAATAACCACAATACACAATAGAGAGATCTGCAGCTGAGCATTTATTAGTATAGACTGTGGGTATCTACAGGATTCCACAGGCAAAGGTTAAGAACATGTCCACACCACTGTAGGTAATGCTAGATTCCAAATAAATTACTTCCTGAATTCCAGTGCTCTGAAACTACACCTTGTGATTTCTGTCATGGGAAGTATAACTATCAGGTATTCCTGTTGTGAAACCTTTAACCATTTGGAGATGCAAAGGTAATCAAACAACAGTTGCGACAGCACATCATGCTTATAAAGAGAGAAGGTGCCATGGCTATGTGCAGAAATACATTCATATTCATACATTTAATTGTAGGTTTGTCTCTTCTCATATTCTCACACACTCATGCACACACACAATATTTACATCCAAATAAACTAGGCTACCCCATCCTCAGTAACAGATTCTAGTTCCACCTAGACAATCCCCAGGCATGTTCAAGGCAGTGAAGAATTATAATGAATTCTGTGTTTCCTGTGCCTGGCAGATCCCTTGAGGAAGACATCAATGGAGGAATACTTTGGACAAAATGAAATAAATAAAAGCTCAAATAAAAGTACTGTGAAATATGAGCAAAAATAAATGTGTCACAAATGTGAGCATAAATAAATAAATGTGCCACAAAATGTTTTTGTGGCTTATTTATTTGTTCTTGTCCTTTATATTCCACCAAATTCATCATAAAATTGGGCTTGAAATAAAAATGTCACTTTCATTTGTCAAAGTTAAGAGGGTGGGCTCTAGCACATACTGTGTTTTGATAGGTGAATTGTCTTCTGTAGATTATTCATGCCTTATTCAATATGGCTGTGCATTCTACTGCCAATGAAATGGATTTTGCCAAAGTTATCACGTGTTTTCGGAGAGAAAAAAATTGAAGATTTATCTGAAGAAATTAAAATGTTGGAGGACCATTTAGATTATGATATTAGTGAAACTATTTTTGACAACAACTGGCGCAATGGACTAGGCTACAAGCCAGTTCAGGTGATAATGTTAACTCTAAAGGGAAGATCACAAGGTGAATGAGCCAGTGTGATATACAGTGAGCTGCACCTGTATCAGTTTAGACACTTTGACAAAGATAGCTCATAGCAGTGAAAACTAATATTTTGTCACTGATCAGAGCATCACCACATAGATCTGCACTCTGTCATACTTTTAAACCTTATAAAAGAAAGTGTTCTATTGACTCAGCTGGAATGTTAAAGGATGAGAGTCCCAGGCAGGTAACTTCGTCACTTAAACTGCATGTATCCTAGTCCATTGCACCAGTTCACCAAAAACGATTCAAGGAAGGACAACCAGTGACAGGGTTGTGGGAACCATTTAAAATTTTATAGCCTCTGTTTACATGCCAGTTTTTTTGGTTGAAGGAACAACCTCAATCTTCAATATTGAGGAGTTTACCTTGGAGTGGCAGAAATACAGAGAAATATCAACTAGATGGCAGCAGAACACTGTCACGAGCACGATTTGGGCATAAAGATGTAAAGCAGATCACTAAAGGTCACTCTGGGTCTAACTTGTGGTTAACTGTAATAACATTACAAGCCCGAGTTACTCTTGAGATTAACACCAAGGATGTTAATATGTATTAATTTTACTCCCAGGTGAAGCAATGGTGTGCTAAAGACAGAAATGAAAAAGTCAGCACTACTTCCTGTCTACTTAAACAGCCAAAAACAATCAGTTCTTTTATTCTCCCCTTAGTTTACCCAGGAGAGGTAGAACTTTGCAGTGCTGTGAGTGAGCAATTCTCCCCTTGGACAAAGGATAAAAACTTAACTTAGGTAACTGTTGTTTGTTTAGATCACACTCCTTCTAGCTTTATTCTCATGGGCACTCACCCAGACAGCAGATACAGGAACCCAAGACCCTCCCATGAACCAAAAGAGGCATGAGTTTAGCAAAATAATAAATGAATGGAAAAAAGGTGTTAACTAAGGGCAACTCAGGCCCAGCTTACATATTGTATTCTTTTTAGTTAGCCAATGAAAGTTGTAATTTTGCTTGACTTCTCATTACATCCATAATGGCTAACACTATACAAAATCCTAGTACTACAAAGCCAACAATGAAAGGGATAACATTTAATTTTACAGTGCTTACTCACATACATAAACACTCTCCCTACACTGTTCAATTTTCCACTCTGAACATTTCATATAAAAAAAGAAAAAAAAATTCATGCTTAACTAGCGTTTTAAGTTTTATGATTACAATAATAAAATAGACCAGGTTACAAGGAAATAGCTCTGGATAACTACAACAGGAACTCAATGATTTTAAGTGTTCAATTTTTGTTTTTTAGATATATTAAAAGTTCTTGTTTATACTATTATTACAAAATGTTACCTGTTTTCCTTTTCATCAATGTCAGATGTGCTAGCAAGCCTCCTTGATGGTATTGTGGGTGTCACATACGCAAGCCTAGTTCCTCTGTTATCTCTTTCCTGAATTGGGGAAAAAAGTTACCACACAAAGTTGCAAAAATATCCATACACCAAAAAAAATAAAAAGAATAACTAATACATCTATAATACAAGAATAACTAATACATCTATAAACTCACTTTTAAGTATTTTCAACTGACAACACAATATGATAATTGAAAATTGTTAAGAGTGTTTAATGAAGGTAGACGCTACTGAATAGAAAATAAAATATAAAAAAGCCGTGTCACAATGACTTGTACTCAGAAGCAATCACCCTAAAAAAATAAATTGTGTTGGCAATATCCAGAGTGACGTCAATGGTCAGTGTTATCAGAAGATGAAACCATACCATTTTTTTTTTATTTTTTTTTTTTTATATATAAACATCTATTAACTGACTTTTATTTGGTTTGACAAAAAGACAAAACATGCAGTATGAATCTATAAAAAGTGTATCTTAATTGATTTCATATAACAGATGCTCAAAAGCTATACGGTTACTTTTCTTTCCTTAGTATGGAATTATCTTCTATTTCATGTCCCAAACGGTTTCCTGTTTTATTTGCGACAATTCATAATTTCTCATCTATACGTATATTTTTTTTTTTTTACTAATTACCAAGACACTAAGGAGCTTTCAAAACTACATAGCAACGTCACCACCACAGAAGTGGTACTGATAAAGTCTTAAAGCAAATGTGCTAACAATAAGAAAAGCCAAGTTGTGAAAAACAACTGTCAAAGAACAACATTCAGATAAACAATCCAACTGAATTACCCCTCTAAAGATAATCCATAAAGAGCCAATTTTCATTTTAAGGATTATTGCATAACTTAAATCTAAAGTTGGACTACAGTAATCCCCCGCTATATCACGGTTCAGCTATCGTGCCCCCGCTACATCGCAGATATATTAATATTATTATTACTAGGGGCAGAGCCCCCTGCTCGCTTCTCTCGCCCACCCCTGGGATTGGTTTACCAGACAAACAAATTAAAGAGATTGTTATTTTCATGGGAATTGTTACATATGCATTATCTGCAGCTGCTGCTGGCAAGCTGCGTGTTCTGCTTGTGAAGGGGGGAAGCTGAATGCATGCTAAGTAGAAGTGGACTTTGTGCTGCTTCTGCCAAGATGCTTGTTCTGCTTGTCGCTCTGCGCGTCAATCATTTAAAAGCCTGTATAGCAGCTGTACTTCTGTCTCACTGCCTTGTCTTGCGTGACGTTAAAATGTTTTATAATAGAGAGATGTTATTCATATCTTTAGCCTGACATCCACATATCATATGTGTTTACAAAGTGTGCTTTAATAAGTTTACATGTGTTTAAAGCATGTGGGAGGGGTATTTTAAGGCTTAAACTATAAAAAAAAAAATGTTTATTTATATGGTCTTTCTATATCGCAGATTTTCAACTATCGCTGATGGGTCTGGAACGTAACTTCTGCGATAGGCAGGGGGATCACTGTACTGCCAAAATTATTTTTAATGGATAATCTGGTATATTAAGACTAACTGCGTACCGTACACACTGTGCTCTATTTTATATTACAACATAATGTACACATAGTAACAAAAGTGTCTTCTGTATGAAAATATGCAGTTCTGTAAAAGTATTCTCAAGAGTTTTATCAGGTGTTCAGCTATCTGCAGTTGAAACCGTTACTGGTTTTTATACATTCTAAGACATCTACAACCTCAGAACTCTCTGAAATACAAAACATTTTAATAACTGTCTCACTTAAAAACAGTTTACAAATGAAGAAAATTTCCATTAAATATTATGAAATCTTAACATATTTACAATCTCAACAGACGACATACCCTTTCTTTCTCTCTGTTATCCAGCGTGGTTGACAACCTAGGACTGGATGCAGAACGCATAACCCCAGTGTTGTCTTTTTCCTTTTGAGGTTCCTTGGCAGAAGTGATCTCTGCCAGAGCTCCATAGCTGCCAGTTTTACGAAGACCTGACCTCCA
This sequence comes from Erpetoichthys calabaricus, assembly GCF_900747795.2. NCBI lineage: Eukaryota > Metazoa > Chordata > Cladistia > Polypteriformes > Polypteridae > Erpetoichthys > Erpetoichthys calabaricus. The sequence goes on from NC_041394.2 coordinate 299,045,859, forward strand.
GGAAGCAGGGGACTCATCTCGCCTTTCCTCTTCTTTGGGGGAGACTTTTCCAGCAGGTGGAGCAAACTGTAATCAACATACATACCAAAAAGAGTATATTACTTAAAAAAAAAAAAAACAAACAAAAAAAAAAAAAAAAAAAAAAAAAACTCAAAAAAATAAGCTACCATTAAACAGAATTAAAAAAAACAATATGAAGCTTGAATAACTTTAATTTACAATTGTTTATCATTTTTATTAGTCCACAAAAGACCCATACAAACATACCATTAAAATGACGTAAAGTTCAACGTAACTAAATACACAAACTAAAGTTCTATGGAAAAAGTTCTTTCTGCAAGTATTAAATAAAAAGGTTATGGTCTTAATTTATATAAGAACATAATCAATACATTCTAAGAATGCTATCATCAACAAATTCATTTCATTATCTGATTTACATTGGATTGAAGAAAACATACATATATATACAGTGGAACCTCGGTTCACAAACATCTCTGTACACGTACAACTCGGTTTACGACCAAAAAGTTCACCAAACTTTTGCCTCGGTTCACGACCACACACTCGATATACGAACAAGCCAGTTTCCCTTTCGGTTTGTGCGCGCCGATGATTTCCGCACGTGTTGCATTGTTCTCCGTGCGTCCGTGCTTTCGTTGTGGTCTATTTCATTTCCCTTCCGGTTCGTATGCGCCGATTACTGTATTTAAGCACGTGTTCAGCCTCTCCCTGTTCATTGTTCTCAGTCAGACGTGTGTGCTTTACCTGTGAACTTTTTGTGTGCTTTTGCAGTTAACCATGGCTTCTAAGCAAGTGAAGAGTGGTGAGAATTATTGAGACTTAATTATGAGAAGTGTTGCAATGTTACTTTTCTCTTTTTTCAAATGTTCATTTTTACCCTGTGCTTAAAACTCATTTAAAAAGTGTGTTTACAGCGATCAGGTTGTAATGCTATTAGCTTGAACTCCTGTAATGTTGCTTTCTTGGATGGCTTTTAAATAAAGTTCGGATTTGTTCAAATGTTCCTTTTTTTCCCTGTGCTTAAAACTCATTTAAAAAGTGTGTTTACAGCAATCTGATTGTAAGGCTATTTGCGTGAACTTGGTTTGCTTTTAAATAAAGTTCGGATTTGTTCAAATGTTCCTCTTTTTCCCCCCCTGTGCTTAAAACTCATTTAAAAAGTGTTTATACAGCAATCGGATTGTAAGGCTATAGCGCGAACTGCTGCAATGTTACGGGGGGTGCTCGCCTGCTGCTGAGAGAGAGAGAGAGAGAGAGAGTGAGAGCTGAGAGAGAGAGCCTGCATGTACAGCTGAGAGGAGGGCTTGCGTGCTGCTGAGAGAGAGAGAGAGAGAGAGAGAGAGAGAGAGAGAGAGAGAGAGAGAGAGAGAGAGAGAGAGAGAGAGAGAGAGAGAGAGAGAGAGAGAGCCTGCGTGTGCAGCTGAGCAGGGAGCCTGGGTGTTTGTGTCGGTGTTATTCAATGTTTTTACATTAGTTTATTATTACACTGTGCATTCTATGGTGTTTTTAACTATATTTGTGCTTAAAAATCTTTAAAAAAATATATTTACATACAGTTCGTACGGTCTGGAATGGATTAATTGTATTTACATACAATCCTATGGGGGAAATTGCTTTGGTTAACGACCAAATCGGTTTACGACCAGAGGTTTGGAACGAATTATGGTCGTGAACCGAGGTTCCACTGTGTGTGTGTGTGTGTGTGTGTGTATATGTGTGTATATATACAGTAATCCCTCCTCCATCGCGGGGGTTGCGTTCCAGAGCCACCCGCGAAATAAGAAAATCCACGAAGTAGAAACCATATGTTTATATGGTTATTTTTATATTGTCATGCTTGGGTCACAGATTTGCGGAGAAACACAGGAGGTTGTAGAGAGACAGGAACGTTATTCAAACACTGCAAACAAACATTTGTCTCTTTTTCAAAAGTTTAAACTGTGCTCCATGACAAGACAGAGATGACAGTTCTGTCTCACAATTAAAAGAATGCAAACATATCTTCCTCTTCAAAGAAGCAAACAAATCATTAGGGCTGTTTGGCTTGTAAGTATGCGAAGCACCGCGGCACAAAGCTGTTGAAGGCGGCAGCTCACACCCCCTCCGTCAGGAGCAGAGAGAGAGAGAGAGAGAGAGAGAGAGATGGAGAGACACAGATAAAAAAAATCAATACGTGCCCTTTGAGCTTTTAAGTATGCGAAGCACCGTGCAGTATACTTAAAAGCTGCACACAGAAGGTAGCAACGTGAAGATAATCTTTCAGCATTTTTAGACGAGCGTCCTTATCGTCTAGGTGTGCGAACAGCCCCCCTGCTCACACCCCCTACGTCAGGATCACAGATAGTCAGCGCAAGAGACAGAGAGAAAGAAAAGTAAGTTGGGTAGCTTCTCAGCCATCTGCCAATAGCGTCCCTTGTATGAAATCAACTGGGCAAACCAACTGAGGAAGCATGTACCAGAAATTAAAAGACCCATTGTCCGCAGAAACCCACGAAGCAGCGAAAAATCCGCGATATATATTTAAATATGCTTACATATAAAATCCGCGATGGAGTGAAGTCGCGAAAGGCGAAGCGCGATATAGCGAGGGATTACTGTATGTATATATATATATATATATATATATATATATATATATATATATATATATATATATACTAGCAAAATACCCGCGCTTCGCAGCGGAGAATAATGTGTTAAAGAGGTTATGAAAAAGTAAAGGAAACATTTTAAAAATAACGTAACATGATTGTCAATGTAATAGTGTTGTCATTGTTATGAGTGTTGCTGTCATATATACATATATATACATAATATATGTGTGTCTGTGTATATATATATATATATATGAGATCTGGGGACCTGGGCTCGCTTCCCGGGTCCGCCCTGCGTGGAGTTTGCATGTTCTCCCCGTGTCTGCGTGGGTTTCCTCCGGGTGCTCTGGTTTCCTCCCACAGTCCAAAGACATGCAGGTTATGTGGATTGGCGATTCTAAATTGGCCCTAGTATGTGCTTGGTGTGTGTCCTGCGGTGGGTTGGCACCCTGCCCAGGATTGGTTCCCTGCCTTGTGCCCTGTGTTGGCTGGGATTGGCTCCAGCAGACCCCCGTGACCCTGTGTTCGGATTCAGCGGGTTGGAAAAT